>NC_056731.1:876848380-877090880 GCF_019279795.1 Protopterus annectens | reverse complement strand
ATTTCATGAAATTAGTACTGCCTTAGTCTTTAATGTGCATGTTCTTCTCAGCACCTGCAATGTACCCAGCTCACTCTGCTCGGAACCTGCAGTGTACCCAGAACTGTATCCTTCTGCATTTCATATGGAGTTACATGTATTGACAGCATATTTAAGTAAGCTTGAATATTCTTTTTTATTAACACTGTTGCTCCTAATACTATTGTAACTTTTTGAGTGTCTTTATCCCATAAATCTTTAGTTTCTTTATGCACATCCTGGTATTTGATGACTTTATATATCTCTCAATATCTAGAACACTATAATCGCTGAAGGATCCCTATTCTTGTATGAAATATTTTTTTATTTGGGTACAGAGTAATGTTGCTGAGTTGTTAACAAGCTACTACCTGAATGCAAAGGAAATGCTTTGCCAAGCCTGGGGTTTGATTCCCTCAGCCTCCATTTGCCTGCGGTTGTTACTTTGAACAAGTCACTTAAGCAGACAGTGCACTGGGGCAACTCAAAAATTGGACTAGGCTCCTACATGGTCTCCTGGGCTGCATCCATAGTAACTGCCTATGAGCCTATAACATCCTAATGTAGAGCTGTCTTTTGCGATGTGGCAAAAAGAGTTAAAAAATTATTCTTGTCAGCATGCAGGTATTTCAGAAAATGAACATTAGCCTCCCTCTCCTAAAACTCTTTTAAGCTTGAGAGACAGTGTTTCATAGCTCCAACCCCAAATGAAGTTAACCCTCATCAGTAATTCACACCAATACCACTGAGTACAACATGCATTCTCAGAAGGTGTGCACAGCAGCCCAAGAGGTGTGCTTCTCCCATACAGTAGACTACCTATCAGTACTACAGATTGCGATGGCATCATTTACAAGCCTGGTAGCATGGTGGAAGGGAGCTATTTTCAGAGCAGCAGCCAAGGCACCTGGTCTGGCATTAATTAATATGCCAAGTGGACAGGTAACATCACTACATATGGCTCTGCTGCCTGAATAGCCTATTTATTTTGTCACCAGCACTATATTAAAATCAGTATTATTAATTTTCCATCACTACTTATCCTCTCACTCTCTCTCTCTCTCTCTATATATATATATATATATCTATATCACTTTTCTCTGGGTATCACCTTCATCTTTTTATGCCCATATATCATTTCCAGTAGAATAGTCTACTCATTTATCTTAAACGTCACTCATACCTATCTCCTTATCCAACTCCCCTATTCCTGCAGTAGCCTTTTTCTTTGCCAGCATCATCCATCCTCTTAGCCCTCCTGTATTAGCTTTAACTCTTTCCTACAATCTTGCATACATCCACTGTTTTAAGCTTTTATTACCTGCTGTACTTTATTATTATTATTCTTGCATTGTTCTTCTTGCCCTCAGTAACACTGTCTCTCATTTATAGTGTTATTCAGGACACCTTCATCCATCTTTATAACTTAGGTTTCCCTTCACTTATCCATTTTCTAAAGTCCCCCCCACTGTCCCACCCCTCTTTTCCTCTACCTGAGCTGCAGCACCACCTTGGGAGCCATTATCTTTAGGTCCGATACCCCCCCCCCCCACTGATCTCCTGCAATTAATTCCTGCATCGTCTGCTCTGCCACTCGAAATGTACTTGTGCTGCTATTCTAAGACTTAATACCCTCCTCATAACAATACTTAAAGTACCATACATTTATTCTACCCTGCTGATTTACCTTATAACATTCCTGTACTTCTACTACCTTATCTTTTCATCCAGCTTCCTCTCATCCCCATAATCAGGCAATATGTCATACCTGTCCCCCATTCTTACTGTAATTTCTTAAGTTATTGCACAAACTAAAGTATACCATACTGTGCAAATTGATAAGATTAAATTATTAACCTTAGTTTACTTTTCCTTCTTCCTAATCAATTGCCCTCTCCCTACAGTCCCTTCCATTGACCGATTTCTAAATAACTGATGCAGACTTTCAGAATGGGCACCAAATCTGTATAAAACATCCATAATCTCTCACTCCTGTCTCTCTTTTTCCACCATAATGCCCATCTTTCTTCTTCAACCACCCTCTGAGGTTGGGAAATAACACTTTGCTGTCCCTTATACACATACTGCTTTCTCTAATAAAAACAGCAGCGAGATTTTCACATACCTAAAATCCTCATGTCATGGCAGCATATAGTTCACATCGTGTCTTCCTGCTGTACCACCTCCAGCCTTTTCTTCACTTCCTGTCTATTCAAATCTCCTTTTCACTTCAGTAGTCTATTACCTTATCCCCTACTCCTGAAATAAGATGGCAAGTCAATGAGTTACAAGATAAAACTACGAGTGTACAGCTATCAGATTCCATGTCATAACATATCATCCTCTCTTCCTTACCATCTGTCACTTTATTCAGGTATCTAGTGCTTTTCCCATCTATGCATTAATTACCAGATATTTCACTGGTTTCTTTGATCATGCTCCTTTTTAGCTTAAGGGTGCAACTGATCAACTTTTGTACTTCTGTTTCTTCTCCAGCCTTCCCTTATCTGCTCATCTCCCTCATAACCGTCAGCCTCATATATAGCCAGAGAATCCTGTTCAAGCCATAATTACCTCCTTTCATCGCTAGGTAGAGTCCATCTCCTTTTCCCACTTTTCTACTGCTTGGTAAAATCACCTGGACAGCAGTCATGTTCCATTATTAAGAACTCATTTTCATCTCTGAAACGTTGCTCCATGTCAACCTACAGCAATTCCTTCTTTTTCATCTGTGCCCTTTCCGTTGCCCACCACCTCCATCCTTTCCCTGGCAGCTGCAGTCTCACATAACTCAACTGCAGGCCCCACCTTTCCTTAATCAGAGAAGCCATAATCCTTATCTACTGCTGAAATGGAGTCTTCTATATAGGCAGTCCACAACCAAAATGTCCATACAAACTGCCTTTTCTGGAATTTCCACCTATCTTCAATGCCATATTTTTTACGGAATATCTGACATTTTTTACATATGTCGCCCCTCCTTGTACTACACCAGAGCTACTCCCTACAGTCCTACTGCCTTTCACCTTACCTAGATCTTTGTTTTGTGGCAGGGGAGTCTGACAATTAAATGTCTTAGGTCCTGCTGTTCTGCTTTTGGCCTACTCATAGGGTTGCCAGATTTCTTTGTGGCTAAAACCGGACTAAGGTCACGCCCCTTGCATCACCCATAACTCCACCCATCCCCACCCCCTCTCCCACCCATGCCCCACCCCCTTTGTGACATCAGATGATGGGAACACCCACTTTCTGTTCTGGATGCCTGCTTTCAGCTGATTTACTATGCTTTTCTGTAAAAAAGCATAGTAAATCAGCCAATTTAACAAACACTGACACAGTCTGTTTCCTTTTGTAAAACAGAATACTGGACTTTGTACAGTGTTTTCCTGACTACCAGAGACTTGAATAAATGATTTGTGGATAGTCCAGGAAAAAAAACGGATAGGTGGCAACAGGGATGATTTCCAATTTCCCACCTGTTGGTCAAAGTTATGGGAAGCTTGTTCCAGTGCATGGGGACCCTCTGAGACACATTTGTGTATCATCAACATGGCCTATTTATGTCACAAGCAAAATTTAAATCCTTGGATCTACTCATACACAACACAAGGCAAAGCTGTGTCACTTATTTTAAATAAATTACTCTGATCTGAGCTTATGGCAAACTGATAAACCTTTCTTTGTTTATTTGTATTTCTTCACCATTAAATAAGTAAGCAGCTGTTTTATTTACTTCTGCAATGATTACAGATATTAAAATAAAATGCACAAACACCGATAGCCATTTTCTAAACAAAACAGTCCCACAATGAAAATAGACTTAGCACAAGCACTAAACTTCTCTGCCATTGAAGCTCACATTCATTAAAACAGTATTAAAACCCAGATTCAAATAAAATGCATCTGGCCAATGGAGAATAAAGTTTACCTTTGGGCTGTTTTCAAATTAAAGTCTCTTTGAACACATTTTTATGGCCATGCAGGCATATATGTTTTCTTTGATCCACCTTCATGATTGTAGTTCCTTGTATAATAAAGCACCACCTGTTAGAGTGTGTTTTAAAGTTGTAGTTTTGAACATAAGCAATGAAGCAAAGTGTATGACCCAGTAATGACGAAACTGCATTTACTGCCAATCTGACATCAATGCTACAGCACTGCTACCAAAGGAAATAATTTTGGAATGCCCGTAAATCAGTGGGCATAACATTTAACTCATAATGGATTCACAATGGGAGGGTCAACATTTCATTCTATTGAATGCTAACAATTTATGCAAAATACTTGGCAAAGTATTTTGCAGCAGGTTAGCAAACAAAATTGCAAAGACGGGGAGTGCTGTAGCATAACTTATTGTAATTATCTACTCAGAAATCAGTGTACTCCCTGTTTTTGCAATTTGTTTGCTAACCTATACGTGTGTGTGTGTGTATACATGTACACAGAGGCAATGACAGAGAGAGAGAGAGATGTACAGACAAACACACATGCGCACCAAGAACTCAAACACTGTCCAAAAAAAACTTTTTTTTAAAAAAGGTTTTTTTTTTTTTTTTTCCTATTTATTTTGTCACCAGCACTATATTAAAATCAGTATTATTAATTTTCCATCACTACTTATCCTCTCTCTCTCTCTCTCTCTCTCTATATATATATATATATATATATATATATATATATATATCTATATCACTTTTCTCTGGGTATCACCTTCATCTTTTTATGCCCATATATCATTTCCAGTAGAATAGTCTACTCATTTATCTTAAACATCACTCATACCTATCTCCTTATCCAACTCCCCTATTCCTGCAGTAGCCTTTTTCTTTGCCAGCATCATCCATCCTCTTAGCCCTCCTGTATTAGCTTTAACTCTTTCCTACAATCTTGCATACATCCACTGTTTTAAGCTTTTATTACCTGCTGTACTTTATTATTATTATTCTTGCATTGTTCTTCTTGCCCTCAGTAACACTGTCTCTCATTTATAGTGTTATTCAGGACACCTTCATCCATCTTTATAACTTAGGTTTCCCTTCACTTATCCATTTTCTCAAGTCCCCCCCACTGTCCCACCCCTCTTTTCCTCTACCTGAGCTGCAGCACCACCTTGGGAGCCATTATCTATAGGTCCGATACCCCCCCCCCCCCACTGATCTCCTGCAATTAATTCCTGCATCATCTGCTCTGCCACTCGAAATGTACTTGTGCTGCTATTCTAAGACTTAATACCCTCCTCATAACAATACTTAAAGTACCATACATTTATTCTACCCTGCTGATTTAACTTATAACATTCCTGTACTTCTACTACCCTATCTTTTCATCCAGCTTCCTCTCATCCCCATAATCAGGCAATATGTCATACCCGTCCCCCATTCTTACTGTAATTTCTTAAGTTATTGCACAAACTAAAGTATACCGTACTGTGCAAATTGATAACATTAAATTATTAACCTTAGTTTACTTTTCCTTCTTCCTAATCAATTGCCCTCTCCCTACAGTCCCTTCCATTGACCGATTTCTAAATAACTGATGCAGACTTTCAGAATGGGCACCAAATCTGTATAAAACATCCATAATCTCTCACTCCTGTCTCTCTTTTTCCACCATAATGCCCATCTTTCTTCTTCAACCACCCTCTGAGGTTGGGAAATAACACTTTGCTGTCCCTTAAACACATACTGCTTTCTCTAATAAAAACAGCAGCGAGATTTTCACATACCTAAAACCCTCATGTCATGGCAGCATATAGTTCACATCGTGTCCTCCTGCTGTACCACCTCCAGCCTTTTCTTCACTTCCTGTCTATTCAAATCTCCTTTTCACTTCAGTAGTCTATTACCTTATCCCCTACTCCTGAAATAAGATGGCAAGTCAATGAGTTACAAGATAAAACTACGAGTGTACAGCTATCAGATTCCATGTCATAACATATCATCCACTCTTCCTTACCATCTGTCACTTTATTCAGGTATCTAGTGCTTTTCCCATCTATGCATTAATTACCAGATATTTCACTGGTTTCTTTGATCATGCTCCTTTTTAGCTTAAGGGTGCAACTGATCAACTTTTGTACTTCTGTTTCTTCTCCAGCCTCACCTTATCTGCTCATCTCCCTCATAACCGTCAGCCTCATATATAGCCAGAGAATCCTGTTCAAGCCATAATTACCTCCTTTCATTGCTAGGTAGAGTCCATCTCCTTTTCCCACTTTTCTACTGCTTGGTAAAATCACCTGTACAGCAGTCTTGTTCCATTATTAAGAACTCATTTTCATCTCTGAAACTTTGCTCCATGTCAACCTACAGCAATTTCTTCTTTTTCATCTGTGCCCTTTCCGTTGCCCACCACCTCCATCCTTTCCCTGGCAGCTGCAGTCTCACATAACTCAACTGCAGGCCCCACCTTTCCTTAATCAAAGAAGCCATATCCTTATCTACTGCTGAAATGGAGTCTTCTATATAGGCAGTCTACAACCAAAATGTCTATACAAACTGCCTTTTCTGGAATTTCCACCTATCTTCAATGCCATATTTTTTACGGAATATCTGACATTTTTTACATATGTCACCCCTCCTTGTACTACACCAGAGCTACTCCCTACAGTCCTACTGCCTTTCACCTTACCTAGATCTTTGTTTTGTGGCAGGGGAGTCTGACAATTAAATGTCTTAGGTCCTGCTGTTCTGCTTTTGGCCTACTCAGACTGTGAGCCCTATTAGCTGTAAAGTCCAAACCTTCTGGTGTCCTCAAGAGTTGCAATTGTTCACTTTTCATGATTTGAAGTGTATTATCCTTCTTTCCGCCTCTTCAGGTGCTGTAAGAAAAGTCTATAGTATTAGCATGAATGGTTCCCTTCCATACTCGCCCATTGCCTGAAATGCTGACATCTTCTCCAGCAGCTACATTATTTCTTCAGCTTGCAGCTGAACCACAATTTGTTGTATCATCTCTTCTACTTTGTTGAACCTTTACCTTCACATCCCTGTGTATCTCATTAAGACTTTTGTTTAGGTCAGCCAATTTCCCTGTCATATTATAGAGCATTATGAGGATGCACATATATGTTGTCCTTATCTGTTCTTCAGTCTCTGGTGCCCATCTAATAAGTGTACCTACATTTGGCCAGTGATGCTCACTTTTAACTGTAGCACTTAATGATTACCTCATCCTAGACTGTGGAATGAAACACATAGACTGTTAATTTTCTATAAGACTCAACAGTGCCTCCCCTGTCTCATACAGTTCTATAATGTATATGTTCTATAATGTTTTATGCTGTGTAGTATATACCCACCTAGCTAGGAATACTTGCATCCACACAATACCTTTTTAGCTATTGTTAATAAGCCACATATGTATCATGTCTAGGAAAGCTACGGTTGGAAACTACATCCATTCCATGGTAGAAAATGACTTGGGTGTATACTGGATTATGCACAAGGGGCTATAACTTAACTTAAATACAGTGTTATTCTCTGAGATATCTACATTCTCAAAGGAATTGGAAAAGTATATCAGCCACTTTATGCTGTTACACTGAGGTTGGAAAGACTGTTTTTTTCTGTTACTGCAGGCTGTGTGGATGGGCTAAGTCAGGTGTATTTTATAAAGTCCTGTATAACAGCCCCAGTCCTTTATAGAATGGATGTAGTGCTCATGTAACTAATGTATAAAAGTCAACATTTACATTATTTCTTTGTGATTAAAGAAACCTTCTATACTTCCACTGTGACAAGGGAGCCTAAAAAGAGTAATAATGCAGTTAGCATTATTGTAGATAGCCTGGCTTGTAGTAAAACCTACTTTATTTGATAGGATGGGAACTGACATCAGCCTTATTGCACAGTATAGAATCATTGTGTGATCAATGTATACTACAAACCTTCTGGCTTGCTGCTTCTGCCTCATTTTTGTTTTGTCTAAGATATTTCCAATCTCGGTCAAAGAAATGATCCACCTACTTCTGTCCAGAGTGCTTTCAATAATAAATATGTTATGGAATCTTGGTGATCATTGCCTCACATAGCCATGACAAGATGCAAAGTATTAGGTGTGGAGCATTTTGCTACATGTTTTTAAAGTATTCTTACATGGATAGTATAGTTAAACTGCATTTTAAATATCATAAAACAATAAGCTACCCAATGACAGACTTTACATAGCTTAACTGCCTCTGTATTCTTTGGCTGTGTAAAATCTTTTACAAAGAGAGCATGCATAACAAATGTATTCTGCCCAGCTCAGGGTGGGAAACAAAGTATGTGCTTTGTGAAACCTTTCACTTATGGTTTGCATGTATTTCACATAAGATTCTATGATGTTGTTATGGATGGCATATCTAAAAATTTCACTCATATTAAAAAAAAATAGAATTCAAAGTTGAAATTGTAAGTGTAATTTGTACATGAGGCTGAAAGCCCCCAACACAGAAGCCTCCGTGCCTTTTACCTTCTTTGCTGATAAACACCTCCGAGGTCACGGCACCTTGGGCAAAAAGGGGAGTGTCCTTAATTTGTAGAGTACTGTTTCACTCTCTGAGGACATTGTCAATGCTGATGTTCACATCTAATGCATGTTGCTTTTATGTTTGCAAAAAGCATAAGTGCAGCTTTAATGCAAAAGGCCAAGAGCATCATGTTAGCCAATGAATTCTTACCTATTTGCTGAATTTCTTTAACACTTACAAAATTTAAAAACACAGTTAATAAACAGGTACATTTTCCGGGTCATCTGTCTTGTATATATTGTGGCTTTGTAGACAGTGTGTAAGTTAATACACTGATTACTCTACTACACATTTACTTGCTTCTCTGTTTTGCATTCATTTTTTCACTCTACAAATTCTAAAACATGGGGAGCCTGAGCACAAGACAGAGAACGTGAAAGAGAGAGAGAGAGAGAGACAGAGGCAGAGACAGAGAGACAGAGACAGAGAGAGAGAGAGAGAGCCTATTCCTGGATAAAATGCTGTTATGTTGCAGGATACTAATGCATGCACACCCATTAACATACACATGTGCAAGTATGGGTGCATCTGCACACACACACACACACACACACACACACACACACACACACACACACACACACACACACACACACACACACACACACACACTAGGGTTGCCACCTTTTCAAATGCCCAAAGTGGGACATTTTTGGTACAAACATCAGATTTTGCAGGCCAAAACATACCCACAGCCAGTACAAAGGGCAGAACCTCACTTTTTTGCCTAAATAAAAGCTTATTCTTGTAGCATTTTAGTTGCTTATTCTGTTTCTTATAACATTTAGGTGTTTCAGATACAGAATAACTGTTTTATGCAACTATTACATAAATATAGGAAATAATTTTGTCCTAAAATCTCAGGACATCTGCCATTTTTACAATATTTTGCAGGACACAACTGCCCACAGAGGGGCTGTCCCTCGCAAAGTGGGACAGGTGGTAACCCTAATGCGCGTGCGCACACACACACACACACACACACACACACACACACACACACACACACACACACACACACACACACACATGCACATTCAGCATTCAAAACATGACAACTGGGGCATTGCCAGTTTGTCTCTGACATGTCTCTGCAATGTGTGAGGAAACTGGAGAACTCCATAAAATCCCATCTAAATTACAGGGGTGGCATGTAGACTCTACATAGAATACATCTCATCTGGGAAATAGACTGGAGAACCAAACACTATGAGCCAGTAATGCTGACGGCTAAACCACTGTGTTGCCCAGCTGAATTCCTTCTCCTAGTACATCATTATAGAAGAAGCTTGTGCTCAGGCAGACAAAGGATATCCTCACAAGAGATGAAATGATTCAATAAAAACTATTACTAATTTGTGAAAACATTAACTGATTTCTTAAATGCTGAGTTGAATTTAATGTCCAATAAGCTGCTTAGAACACAGCTCATTTCATGGTGCCTGAAACATTTTATTTTTTTATGAACTATTAAAATTTAGAAGGCTGTCTACTGCAGTCATAGGTTCATACTAGGCTAATGACCACCAGAGCCTTTACAAACTTAACCCTGCAACCCAACCCAGTTTTGGCCCAGAGTTCCTTGAATGCCTATATGGTGGAGTATGCTAGTAAAGAGGTAGCTAAGAATTATGCGGGTGGGAAAGGCATGTTAGTTGGGAATTAGTTTACTTACTGTTGATCTCTGTCCATCAAAGACATGGGGGGGCAGGGATGAATTCTGATTTCCCATCTGATGATCAAAGTTTCTTTTGAACATGGGTGACATAGAATGATTTTCTTACCACCTTGCCTACATGCTGGTCGAATGTCAGATTACTGTTTACATATTTTCACAGATCCCTAACTATTGGGTCAGCTCTTAGGAGTGTTTTATCAATTAAGCAGTTAGCTTGGGTGGTCGCTTTCCCAAAGGGCACTATAATGCATTTCTTTGTACTGAGTTTTAATTCTTGGTTTTCTCACCAGTCATGTATTTGTGTTAGATCCTCTTATAGGATGTTACTATTTTGGGGGGAATCTATGATAGCTCCCAATTTACAGTCATATGTGAACTTAGTGAGCCAGAGGTCCTTGATATTAGTCTTAAATTCCAAGAAGTAGATGCCAAACAGCAGCCGGCCCAACACAGAGCCCTAGGTACTCCGCTGCTGACTGGTCTCTTGGCAGAGGTGGTCTCACCGATCATGATTTCTTGGCAATAGTGTACCTAGGGCAAGGTGAGAGGGGCAACTGCCCTGGATGCAATATTTTGGGGGTGTGATCAGCCAATTCAAATCTCTCACTTTAATGCAAGAATGAATTGCATTTGTGGCCAAACCTGAGTGCTGTAGCTCTCTGTTTGTGGTCTAAACTGTCGCAATAGTTAGCTACAATTTTTTTAACCTAAATCTTGAGCTCTGTAGTGCTCCATGTAGGCAGGTTATAATCTGTAACAATTGTTCGCTACATTTTTGTAGGAAGCAGTTTTCTACAGTTTAAAATGAAAAAAAAAAATTTAATTAAAACATGAGTGCAGTAGAGCTCCATGCAGGCAGGGTATAAAACAAGCCGTTTCTTACAATTTAAAAATAAGACTTGTTTTTAAACTAAAGCATGAGTGCCATAGCATTGCCCGCAGACCAGGTATAAACTGTAGCAACTATTTGCTACATTTGTAGCAAACAGTTTCCTGCAATTTAAAAAGAAGACTTTTTTTAAATAAACTAAGTTGAAGGAGGGTTGGGAGGAGGACACAAAAATGGGACCTGAATGACAGGGGCAGGAGGGAGGGGGCAAGTCTTGCATTTATCCACCTGGTTTGTGTGCTAATAAAAGGAATGTCTGTGCTTTTTATACTTTAATGGAAGAGCTTTGGGGTGGGTAGATAGATCTAATTGTAATAAGCCATTGTGATTCACCTGAAGACTGGAGAGGATGGGGAGCTTGTTCATAGTACTGGCTAATGGCACTGCTTAAACCAGCAATGCTTCTACTTCTAGGGACCTATCTGTGAGCCAGCCAGCAATCCAGTGAGCTATGTAGGGATTTATACCTAGTTCTGAGAGAGTGAGAGAGAGAGAGAGAGAGAGAGAGAGAGAGAGAGAGAGAGAGAGAGACCTCAGTGGGGTATTGCATCTAATGCCTTGGTCAGGTCAAGATAGGTGGTATGTACTGTTTTCCTCATCAATAGTCATGGTGACCATCGTGAAGAAATCTACCAGGTTAACTAGCAAGACTTTCCCTTAACAAAACCAGACTGGGATGGGTCCAGTGTCAATAGTTTGCCAATATCCTCATCGATCATTTCCATGATAATTCATTCCATGGTTTTGCATATTAGACTTTTCAGACTGATGGCTCTCTAGTTCCTAGAGTGAGTTGATGGTAGACCCTTATGAAGGGGGATGACTGTTGTGACCCTCCATTCACCTGGCACATAACTGTTTTGAGACTGTAGTTGACAAGTGCCTCAAGTGGTCCTGCTAGGTCATATTTTAGGCTATTTAGGAGGCAAATAGGGATATTGTCAAGGCCTATTGAGGCAGTGTTTTGGGCCTTAGCTAGCAAGTCCAGGACCTGCTCCCTATTGATAGTTGGGGGATATCCTCAAAGGGATTTTCCAGAGGGTGGTGGATGGAAGAGTGGAGGGAGGTGAAGTTAGAGCTAAATTTACCACCCATTAGATTGCAGTGTCACCCTGGTCAGTGAAGATTGTGCCATTTACCCCCCAGTTCTGCACACTGCTGAGTATTACCTTTAAGACTCCTGTTAGCTGAAGAAATCCTTGTGATTATCCTTACCCTGGGAGGCTATCCTGACCTTATAATTGGCCTTGCTGGACTTTATTAGACCTCTTAGTTTCTAGTGGAATCTGAGAGCTCTTGTCTCTATGAAAGTTGCTCTTTATGATTTTGGCTATGACATTTTTTCTTTTGTTATATAGCTTGTTAAGTTAAGGTTTCCACCAGTGTGGTTTAGTTTTGGTGTTAGATCTGGGCTTACTTCTAGTAGGTATGGCATCCTCAATGCAGCCATTTACATGAGTATATAGGGCTTCTGTAAATAATTCTGCAATGGTAGCTGTGTTCTCAGAGCTTGGGGGAGCCACAAATTTTGACAAACTGTCACTTAATTGGAAGTAGTTTGTTTTAGTATAGCTGCTACCTGTTACGAGTCTAGCTTGATTTTTTTGGTTGATTTTTATTTTGAGGAAGACAGTTTTGTGGTCCAATTTCACCAATGATGACATGGCACAGTGATGGTGGGGTTGTAATACTCTCCCATGTTAGTGAGTACTAGCTTCAATAAGTTTGATCCTCTGGTTAGAGAATGAACTATCTGGTTCAGGATGTTTGCCTTGAAAAAGTCCAAGAAGCATTGTGTGTGTGAATTAGAGGCATTGCACATTTCCTAGTCTATAGATGAGTAGTTAAAGACTCCCATGAATAGGGTATTTGGTTGGATGGTGAAAACCTCTAGTAGGTCTAGGTAAGAGTTGTGAGCTTTGTGGGTCATATAGGGTGACCTGTAGCTGGTCAGTACATGGTAGGGAGCCTTGTCTATGGAGACTCGGACATTGATGAACTCCAGAACATCATTCTGTTTAACCAACACAGAGTTGTATTTGCTGTTATCATAGCTTGAGATGTCTCCACATTTAGCCCCTGTTTCTGCTGCTGTTGCTTTAAATGTGTGGAAGGCACTGTAGCCTTCTGCTAACAGAGTACTTTATGTGGCTTTAAACTAAGTCTCGGTAGCAGCACAGATGTTTACATTCTTCATAGTCAGGAGAGCGTATATGATGTGGGGTTTCTTATTTAGGCTTATAGCATCAAGCAGTAACACCTTAAGCTTGCTTTGGGGGTTTGCTATGTTTGTAGTTTCATCACTTTGACATTGCCTAAAATGCTTCTTCTTTTTCTTCTTTGGTTCTGGGATTGTGATTGCCCCAGAATAAAGGATTTGCATAAGGACAATAACCAAATAATAGCTGCAGTGTTCATTAATAGTAATTCTGACTACTTGAAATTGATATATTCTTATAATTTGGAATCAGTGAGTGCCTTAAAGGCATTTACTTGTCTCTTTAATGTATGCCATTTCTTAAAACTAAGATAAATTTAATTTGTTTAGTCTTCACTGTGCAGCCAGTGTATCTGAAAAGTATGGTGTAGCTCATATCCATTCAGTTTGTCTACTCTGCAGCATGGAGCTAAGTCCATTTATTGATTCATCAAAATATTTCATAAAACAGTGGCACTATTTTGTGTCCACTATTTCAACCATCTTGTCATTTATTTATTTATTTATTGACAGTTGATAACTGGGAAATTCTGACTAGGTAGGTGCCCATTGTAAGTGGAGGCCTGGGAGAAAAGCTCCAAAGTATTACAAACACATTTTAAGAACAATAATTTTACAGTCTTGAAAAATAATACAATAAAAACAATAACAAATCTACAGTTTAAACAATTATACCAACTTAGACATAATATAACAACACTGATTAAGAATAGAAACAACTTATGTGACAATGATTTACTATTTAGAGAAAATTTAGCCAGTTTAGATAAATCAAACGTAAGTTAGTATAATACAAACAGGAACTGCAATATGAAGCGGTAGAAAAAATGACAGGATATGGCATATTTAGATAGCTCCTGGGATTCAATAATGCCTACACTAAGTGTACACTAAGTATACACCATTCTGAGTGAACAGACAACAGAGACATAACTCATACCTTCTTTTTCCTAATTTTGGTTTTCCTGATATTCTTGCAGCTTTAAATATTGACAGGGATTCAAAAAGGTTACCACAAAGTGCAGACTACGTGTATAGTTAGTGTAATCTTTCTCAGTGACTAGAAAGCACAAAATAAATCTGATAAGAATGTTCTTGAAAACATATTGTGTACACTTAGTAAGTGAGTCAGAAGAGATAAAATGTTTGAAGTAAGGAAGTGAGTGAAGAAGGGGGAGTAAGGTGGTGTAAGGTATGAAAAGTTGCTTGGTCATATTTAGGGATATAATTTATCCTAAGTTTGAGCAAGAACAGTGACATATTTTGGCAAAGAAACATTTCAGAATGGTTTTAAAGGACTGGAAGGAGGGTACTGACCCAATGGATACATGAAAGGAGTTTCAGGCCTTTGCAATTTGGTATGAGTACACACCATGCCCAGCAGATTTAATAGGTTTGTGGACAGAGATGACTTTTTGTTCACTGGATCATAATAACCAAGTGGAAACATAATTGCGTACAGTAGAATGGTATTAAGTGATGGACAAGCAGATGAATACTGGATAAATTTATAGTTGTTGAGAAGATGTGTATATGTTAGTCGATGGTGCAATTCTGACCAATTTAGGCTTTTAAGTGCTATATGGTGATGTGTACTGAATGGGGCATTTGCTGACAGGTTAGTCACTTTATCACAGCATTGTTCAAGTGCTACTTTTTGTGATGCCTGGAGGTTAGTAAGAATGGAAATGCCATAAAACAGTGAGGGCAAAAGGTGAGGAGTGGCAAGTGTAGTTTTAGTTGCATTGGTGAGAAAGTTTTTAGCTCTGTAAGGCACCATAGTTTTGTTGAGATTTTTTGTGCAATTTTGTGTATGCAGGTTGAATTTAAGATCGTCATCCATTATTATCCCTAATAATTTGCTCTGAGAAGTGACCTTAATGGACGTATTATTAAGAGAAATGATTTTAAATATATATTTTTTTCATGAGAGAGATTTGGGGGAAAAAGTAGTTTGTCCTGGGGGGGGGGGGGGTTGAGCATAAGTTGTGTGTTACAAAGCCATGTTTCAGTGGCTGTTAAAGCTTCCTGAGTAATTTTTTAGAGATGTTCCAGGTTATCTGATGTGCATATGAGTGTGGAGTCACCTGCATATTGTATCAGGGGTACCTGTTGTATGGATGTGTGGAGAGTTTTGGTGAGAATGTTAAAAAGGAAGGGACCAAGGATATAGCCTTGTGGTACACCAGTGGTGACCGGGAGGTATGGAAAGAGGGTGGAGTGTCATTTTGCTGACTGATACCCATTGGACAAGTAACTTTTGAATCACATAAGGGTGGGCTGAGACAGACCTAATGAGAATATTTGAAGTAGACGTTTGCTGTGATAAACTATGTCAAAGGCTTTAGACAAGTCTAGGAATAAGGAAGAGACCAGTTTGTCATTATCTCTAGCTTTTTTGACAGTATTTGTAAAGGTTGCAAGTGTATGTCATTAACAGTTTGTGAACTTTTCTACACTGACAAAGTTCATTCAGGCATATTCACTACATGAGAAACAAAGTATCACATAAAACATACAACAATTAATACATTTAAATGTAATATTTAAAAGCAAAGCACATTCAAAAACAAAATAATAATATGCTTTATTACAGTCATTCCATAATGAATGCTGCAGTTGTTATGTGCCCCTGCATTTTTTGACTGTGAAAGAACTTTGCAGATGTAACATGTTTAGGAGTTGATTGACTCCTCTCAATGTAGGTTAGGGCCCAAATATCACCCACATCCTTTAATACCCTTTATATCTACCATTCCATTTACAGATTTGTATTATAACACTAAATGTATAATCTCAATAAACCTTAAAGTTATATTGCACTAATATATTATTTACAAAGCTATTGATACTTTTCCTTATACAGATTCCCAAATTATTAAAATCTTCAAAATGTATTAATTAATCACTCTTTTTCAGCCTTCCTTAATAATCTGCAAATTACTGTAACCCAAATATATCTAATCATGCCCAAATACACAAATATACCACATATCTTACAGGGCCATTTCACTGGTTGCCCATATTAACTTTAAAAATAATCCCACAAATTACTATGACAAGTATTCTGAGACAACTAATGTATCTATCTTTTTCATACCATGGTCACAGTGATAAAAATAGATACTGATTCTCTTAACATTGAAAATAGTGCATCTTATACAAATGGCTCTATCAACTACATTTTAAAATGCTATATTAAAAACACATTCAGTTACCTATACTATATATTGTTACCTGTCTACCTATCTGGTGATAGATGTACTGATCTGATATAATTATATAACTACTGCTAAAAGTCTGACTGATACCGTTTATCTTCCATAAGTTATTAACACCTGCACATTGACAATTCCAAAATGACAACACTATATAAATATATCTAAATTCCTACAAATTATCACATCAATATAATCAGCACAAATAAATGAACGTCTAGATGTGTGGTTACTAGAGGAAGAACCCAGTGTGTTATCACTATTGAAAACATAGATAAAACCCTCATTCCCCTTAAACTTTTTAATTATAAATTACACAAGTTTTCTTTTTCAAAAGTGACAGAAAATAGGTGGAAAATGCTAGTATTAAAAAGATCCCTGTGCATACGTTGTTCTCTAAATTCAAAAATTAGCATTCGAGAAGTTAACCTAAGTGATTAGTTGCTCAATTCCAGCTTGGTAATACTACAAAACATAACTTCAAGTCCTGGACTTTTAAAATACAGATTTATTTAACTATGTGACCTCTGTATTAATATGTTAAAAATGTGACCTCACCCACTTAATATTCATTAGCAACCCAATTGGATAAATACTGTGATCAATATCCACTCATTACTAAACTTCCTAGTCCCCAATTTTCCTGAGCAATGAAAAACATCAAAATCAACGAAACTATATTGGTGGTTCCATACCACCTGTTACTGGAATTTCAAAAATCCAAAAATTCTACTTTTAATTATCACTTGTCAGCCCTCTTCAAGTTTAATGAGTAATAATCTCAATACATGCTTCTCCAACCACTATGGGTACTGCGCTGTGTCCTGATGTCAGTTAAAACTATATATACCTAGTGCTTCTTATTTTCATTCATATCCAAATTATTTTTCCCTAGGGAAAAATGGTCCACAATTTCCTTGGATAAAAAGCACTATTCCAAAGGCAAGGCTTAAACAACATGAAATAGGTGAGTCTGTATTTTTATTCTGATGTGGACATCAGATTAGCTGTTAAATCAGGAACATCCACTTAAATTAGAGAAAAACAAAACAGAAAAGTAGAATCCTACTTTTTATGTCAAATGATTCTAAAAATTATATCAAAATGGCAAAGCAAAGAGGAATTACATGGCTGTGGTGTTCACTGCTCAAAATATTTGCTGCCACTGCTTCTGTATGTCAGCTGAGCATATAACATAGTTTGGGTTTCTGGTCTATGTTCAAAACATTATAGTGTAAGTAACCAAACAACAAGAGGTTAAGTGTGATTCGGGGAAAATGTACTTCCACCTTCTCCCAAAATAGAGCAATCTTGAGTTAGTATATGTAAGTATTGGGGTATAGTGGGTCAATCTCCACATCATGCATGGTGGGGGATTGATCATATACAAAAACACTTGTATTGTTTAGCAGTAAGTTTCATACTTGCTGTTACATTAGTAAACTTGCACTTAATTTTTCTAAGTTTTGCTTCTTGGATTGCAGAGTCTTGAAATTCTAAGATAGCACATGCATCTCTTTCCTAAAAATACCCATTGTTTTTAACTGTAATTTTTGTCTCCATCTATGGCTGTCTGACACCAGCTGTGTCTCAGTGCCCTTCATCAATCTTCCACTTCAGCATCCCTGATAGCTGTACAGATCAGTAGCTTGCAAGTGGGCAATCTGTATAGTCCATTATTAAGATTATACACTGCTATATACTATACCCTCCCCTTTTTTGGGAAAAGTATTATATTATGGATATATAATGAAGCAGCAGCTTTACTATACATTAATTAAAACATCTATTGTTAATGGTTTGTTACCATATCATAAGTGATGCAGCCAGATCTTATTAGGATGTTCCTTTGTGTTGTAAACTGGTTTGTTATATACATATATACAGGCACTGCAGTGGTGTGATATATTTGTCATATAAGCTTAATGCAGATGAGCTGGTAACAAGGAGATATATGTTATATGGTATATTTATCAGACTCTCAGTAGTTTGAATATACACCTCATGGAAGTACTGACATACATCCTTTGTCATTGCCTTAATTACTCAACACCCAAATAGTAAACCGTGTCCAGAAATAATGCAATATCTGCCAGAACAGGACAAATATACCTGCTTTCAAGAGTATCAGTGTTTGGACAGAAGAAAAATGTACAGAAGAAAAATTATCTCAGCTGTATCCCCCTGAATTCTTTCATTTGCTTGTTTGTCGATTTGCATTTGTTTACAGGGAGAGTCCAACTGGGCAACTGCCCCCTTTCAGTGGCAGTACAGGTAAATAAGCTCTATAAAATGAAACAAATTGTAAATGCATAGACATATAACTTCAAAATAAACATGAACATGCACAGGAAATGTTTTTGTTTAAACAGTAATAAGGATGTATATAGCATGAACTAATAGTGAACATGCACAGGTAATGTTTTTGTTTAAATAGTGATAGGGATGTATATAGCATGAACTAATAATGAACATGCACAGGTAATGTTTTTTTTTAAGGATGTATATAGCTGAACTTATAGTGAACATGCACAGGTAATGTTTTTGTTTAAATAGTGATAGGGATGTATATAATAGTGATAGGGATGTATATAGCATGAACTAATAGTGAACATGCACATGTAATATTTTTTTAAGGATGTATATAGCTGAACTTATAGTGAACATGCACAGGTAATGTTTTTGTTTAAATAATGATAAGGATGTATATAGCTTGAACTAATAATTTATACAAAGACTATAACAAGTATGAGTACTTTTTTGAAAACGTTGAGATATTAGTAAGTAAACAGACATTATTTATTTAATGAAGATTCTGAATATAAAGAGACAGACCTGAGAAAATGGAAAAATGGAGAGAAATACTAGATAAGAGAGTACTTACACTATGTGAGAATGCATTAGTAGTGGCAGCAACATGAAAGGGACAGTAGTGAAAGTTAAAAAAATAGTTTCCTGTTAAAAGCAATAAGAAAGGTGTAAGGAAATGTGGCTAATAACTGGTAGCTTTCGATCCAGCAATTGAATTCATCCCCTCGATTTGACTGGATTAACTAAGAAACATAAATATTTTCAGTGCACAGCTTTCAGTGTGCTGCCAGGTGAAGAAGCCAAAAAGATATTTAATTGTTTTACTTTTCTCAAAGAAGAAAAACATAAAACTGCAGCAGTTAAAGAAAAATCCAGGAATTATTGTGATCCACAAAAAGAATTTGCAGTTTAGTAAAAATGTGTTCTTTATAAGCAAAAAAGATACTCCACACACTATTATGTTATTAAAGAGCAGAGCCAACATTTGCAGATGTGGTTAGTTGCAAAATTCAGTAATAAGACGCAACATAATTTGAATAGGTTTGTATCCATTTAGGGGAGGTTTGAAGGCTAGCAGGCACAGGGAAACCACACATAGAAAGATAATTTGTAGTATAAAAACTAAAGTAGCAAGGGACAAGCTTTCAAGAGAAAAATGTATGATATTATTGAAAGCTGTGGGTGTATGCAAAGGAAGTGAAACTCAGACCTGGCAAGAAGCTGCATATATTAGATTTGCTGAAAAGAGCATATTAACCAGAGAAGCATGAACCTTTGGAACTTTTGAAAGAAAAAACTAGAGATTATTTTGGTAATTCTGTGGGATGCCAATGACTGAAGAAAAAAAGTAAAATCACGAGACACATAACTCTCCTAAACAGTGTGCTACTCAATCAAAGTCCCTAAGGCAAAGCAGCATGCCCAACACACTAGTCATAGGTGACTTGATAATGAGGCACACTGATGTCCCACTCACTAGGTTGAATAAGGAGAAAGTAGCAGTCTGTTGCCTGTCAGGTGCCAGGATCCACCACATAATGCACTCACTCAGGTCCCTAAACAACAGGTACAAATATGACTCTGTCATTGTACATGTGGGTGTGAGTGACCTGAGCCATACCTCCCTGGACTACATGAAAAGAGACGTGGAGGAGCTCTCAGATTATGTAGACTAGGCAGGTATGACCCTAGCCCTGAGCAGCATCCTACCATCACCCAGAATGATACCACAGTACAAGCAGAAAATGATTGATTTCAACAATTGGCTAACTTTCTGGTGTCATTCTAAGGGGATCCAGTATCTCTCTGCCTGGGATGAGATGATTGACAGACCTCGATGCTTTGCCAGAGATAGCCTGCATCTGTTACCCCTGGGCTTCTGGATACTGACCAAGGCTTTTGCCACCCCTATAGTGCCTTTTTTAGGTGGTGTTCCAAAGAATAAATAACCACCGTAACAGTTACAAACAAATGCAATCTGAGGGTCATGCTGCTCAACGCCAGAAGTCTAAATCTCAAAATGCACTCACTCGAAGCACTCCTTAAAATGGAGAACATCGACATTTGTGCTGTAACAGAGACCTGGTTCAAGGCAGCAGAAAGCACCCCAGCACTACCAGGCTCTAACTTATTCCACATCTTTCGGCCCCAGAACTTGAACCGAAGCTCCAACGGCAGTGGTGTTTCCATATTCATAAAGGATGTGCACACTTCCAGACTGGTAGCCCAATATAACACATCAGAGATACTTCAGGAGCAGCTAACATTGGGTAAGACAGCGATTCAGGTCTTAGCCTGCTATTGGTCCCCAACCATGTCCCAAGACTCAAATTCCACATTCCTAAGCACCCTGGAGAATATTACAGTCTAACCAAACGCTCTCATACTGGGCATCTTCAACTATCCCTCCATTAACTGGGTAAACTATTCATGTACCGGTACACTTGCCCAGCGTTTCCTGGAATTCATTAATTCCAATGCCCTGGTTCCAGCTCGTTCTTACCCCCACTAGAGGTAGAAACATCCTTGACCTGGTCATTACTAATATGGGTGACTGTTGCTCTACACTAATAGTCAACTCCTCCTTGGTTAGATCCGACCACAAACTAATCACCTTGGAAATCCACATACCCACCCCCGCAAAGGTAACCACCATAAAAAACTTCTCCAAAGCTAACTTTGGGCTCATAAAAACAGAGGTGGCTAACTTCAAGGCACCCATGCAAATGGAGAATTGTAGCATGACTGCCAAATCATACACCAATGCACTGTACGAACACGTACACAAATGCATGGATCTCGCCATACCCAGTAGAATCAAGATGCTCTCCTACAAAAAAGAAAGACAATCTGTTGGTCCCCTGCCGTAAACAAACTCTACAACAGAAGGAGGAAACTAATGTGGAATAAGGTAAAGTCCCAAGACTGGAAAAACTCCCTTATCAGCCTCAACAAAAAGTTGAGATCCCTCATCAAATCCTCTAAAGCTAGCTATAAAAACAGAATTGCAGCAGATAGCAAAGACAAAGACATGGCCTTCTATAGTTATGTAAAGAATCTCCAAGGCAATACCCAGATTTTCTCTGAGCTACTGCACAATGGTACCTCCTATACCGAGCCAACAGATATTGCCAATATACTGGCCGACATATTCAGTGCCAACTTTACCCCCCCCCAAAAGACCAATCATAATACCAGTAGTTTTCCAGGCATCCAGTATTACTGCTGCACAGGTTAAAACAGCACTTCAAGGCCAAGAATACAGCTTCTATGGGACCTGACAATATCCCTGGCTGTGTTCAACATGAACTACCTAGTGAACTGGTACCTCACCTGTGTGCCCTGTTCAATTACAGCCTCACCTCAGGCTTTGTCCCTACTGTATGGCGCACTGCTACAGTCATCCTGCTCCACAAAGGAGGAGCGACTACAGACCGTGGGAACTATCGCCCCATTAGCCTGATGAGTTTGATATGCAAAGCTATGGAATGCATCATCATGGACCTAATAAACAAGGATATAGGGAATTTCCAAACTCTGGATCCCACGCAGTTTGGTTTTGTGAAGGGTAGATCATGCCTGTTCAACTTGGTCAACTTCTTTGAGTCAGTCACCAGAGCTGTGGATGAAGGCAAGGTGGTTCATACAGTCTACCTTGATTTGGCCAAGGCCTTTGATACCCTTCCCTACTCAGAAATCATAGAAAAACTCACTAAGCTAGGCATCAACTCCTATATCACTAGGTGCATTGCAAACTGGCTCACAGATTGAACCCACAGTGTGAAAGTAGCTGACTCCAAGTCAGACTGCCAACCAGTCATGAGTGGAGTCCTACAGGGTTCAGTCCTGGGTCTTCTCCTGTTTGGTATTTACTTTTCTGAAGTCCAGGCCAAAATGAAGGGACAATTACAAGTTGGGAGCTATTATTAACTCCCCAAGTGATGTTGACATCCTACAGAGAGGTCTCACTGAGACCAGCGACTGGTGTCAGAAACATGACCTTAAGCTCAATGCCAAAAAAAGGTGTCGTCATCCCTTTTGGGAAAAACCCAGTTCCCATGAATTACCATATCAATGGTAGTCCACTGAACACAGAAGGTGTTATGAGAGATCTGGGAACCCAAGTTGACAGCAACCTCTCTTTTGACCACCACATTGCCACTGTGGTCAGAAAGTCCTTCTATGTGACACATCTCATTGCTAAGGGCTTTGCATCCAGGAAGAAAGAGGTAATTGTCTCCCTCTACTCTTCCCTCATTAGGCCAATCATCGAGTACAATGCCCCATTTGGTATGTACCTCACTAGATACCTGCAACAACTGGAAGGCAGCAAAATACCTCACAAAGAGGATCCTAGGCCTTAAACACTTGTCCTATATGGACATACTCAGAAAACTCCAACTATTCTCTGTCTCATATTGCCTACTTAGAGATGATGTCTGCTTGACTTACAAAGCCATGTCTGACCCAGCTCTGTTAGAAATGCTACATTTAAATAAATCCCAATCCCTCTGCACTACACCCTCCAGAGACCTCAACCTCATTACCACAATCAACAGAACATGCTGGAGGGACAGGTTCTTAACCTAGGGACTGCCTGTGCTATGGAATAGACTTCCTATACATGTCAGACAGAGCACCTCATTGGCCTTCTTCAAGAGAAATCTTGATGAGTTGATGGGAAATAGAAAATTCACCCTGGGGATCACTCCAGTGGGTCTACTCGACAGAGGCACTGGGAACTAAGGTTGGGTGGCACTATGCCGGGTAATCCTATAGGCTAGGCTTGTAAAGGCTCCAGGGAAATTAGCCTAGAACATGCCTATGAATCTTACAGACACACTGCAAAGCCTATTTAATCTCAGCCTCTCTTCATAACTGGGGAATGTAGGCTGTCTAACAGCACTGGAACAAAGCCAGTTTATGTTTCTGAAAGACTGATTCTGCCTGATGAACCTTGTGGATTTCTTTGAACAGGTAACTATGTATGAAACATAGGGAAATCCATTCACTCTGCCTACCTTGACATTATTTATAAGCTAAGCAAACTAAATATAAACCCCTATGTGTCCTTCTGGCTAGCAAACTGACTTACTGACAGAACCCAGTCTATTAGTGTTGGTAGCTCTCATAGAAAAAGATTAGTTACCAGTGGTATTCCCCAAGCAGCAGTCCCTGGACAACTTCTCTTTGATATTTATTTCTCTGATGCCGAGGCTGACACCAAGAACCTGTGGCTAACTAGGCTTCAGTTGACTGCAAACTTAGAGTAGTGATAAACTCCTCATCTAACTTTTAGATTCTTCAGGGGAGTTAACACTCAACAAGAATAAATGATGTTTGGAGCATTGCCTTAGAATAAATGCCAAGAAATACAGCAGTGTGTCCTTTGCCAAAAAAGGCATTTGTACACCTACAACATAGGTGGCAACCTTTTGAAATCTGATTCATTCATCAGAGACCTGTGTACTTTCATTGACAATGAACTCTCCATTAATCAACATGTATCCACTGTCATTAAAAAATCTTTTTATCTGTCGAGATTAATTGCCAGGAGTACATCTTCAGTGTCCAACAATGTTATTATCTCTCTCCACTCCTCTTTCATAATGTCATCTCATTAGGTCCATAATAGAGCATAACACCCCCTTTGGCATGTTCTTGTCTAAGCACATGATTAAGCATGAGAGACTGCAGCATTTCCCCACCAAGACAATAAAGGTCTGTTTTTTCTGATCACCTTAGAGTACTCTCTCTCTTTCTGTTTCTACAGACTCTTGAGAGAGGAGACCTCTGTCTGGCCTATATCGCCAAACAATCCAGTACTATATGACCACCTGCACATCCACAAAACAAATAACATCCTAAAAAACTGCTCAAGATATCAAAATTACCACTGAAATATAAATCAGGCCTATTGGTGAGACAGAAATCTCTCCAAGAGAATCTGTCTTTTATGGAATAGCCCTCCAATGGATGTAAAACAAAGCAGCTCTCTTACTCTTTTAGAATAACCTGGATAAATGGATGGGCAATCAAAAAATTCTCCTAGGCATGCATCCTTAGGTCCTTATGGAAACAGACAAAGCTATGTACTAAATACACCCTGAGTCTGCCTATTAAACCCAAACTGAAGTGAGATGTCATGTCTCTGGGTATTTACAGTTGAGGATTTTGTGGCTAGCCTGCTAATGTTCCTCCAGATCAATAGCATAGTATTAGCCTATGAACCTATAAGAAGTTACAGTGAAAGGCTCACCTAACAAAAAGTCATTGTTAACAAAATAAAGTCAGTCTTGCCTTTATCTCAAATATGAAATAAGTTGTGCCCAAGACTATAAGTTCAAATCTAACAAAAAATAGTTTTCAATCATACAACAAAACAAATGCTTGATGATATTCATTAGCTATTTCTGCAAATAGTAATGTGCAAGGAAAAATCAAGAATTAGGTCCTGGGTTCATCAATACAGAGTGAAGTGGCATATAGTGCAGCATTAAACACAACAAAGCATGCCTTACAGATTAGTATGCAATTCTTGAACAGTTCCAGGATGCACCAGGGGGTTAGAGGTTGGTATAATGGTTACGATGTTTACCTCACAAGCACACATTACAGGGTCTGACTTTCACTTTTGAAAGAAAACTAGTTAAGCTTAAAATGGCATGCAAGGGCAGCCAACCTATTACTTACCTATGAACCTTTGAAAAAAAACATCTTGGAATCCATCCACCCACAACTCTTTTCCCATTTTTGCACATGGGGTCAGGGTGTCAGTTCAACAGTTAAAATAATCTAGAACCAACAGTTGGCTAGCCCTGCTATGGTAGTTCATCATCACCACACACTTGCATGCACACTTACACCTATGGCCATTTCAGAGTGCCCAATCCACCTACTGCATGCCTTTGGAAAGTGGGAGACAACTGGAGCACCCAGAGGAAACCCACATGAACACAGGGAGAAAATGCAGACTCTGCACAGATGGCACCTCAGCTGAGAATCAAACCAGATAACTTCTTGCTGTGAGGCAACAACACTATCTACTGTGCCACTGTGCCACCCTCATCATTTATAAATAATAGCATACAAGAATTGTATGGGCACATAGGCAGACCACATTGCCATGGCGATGCACACATACACACACACACACACACACACACACACACACACACACACACACACACACACACACACACACACACACACACACACACACACACACACACAATGGTGTACATACAGTGACATTAAGTACTGAGCAGCTATCCAACAAACTAGAGGCAACTAAGGTCATATGAGTATGTGGAGTGTAGACATTTGTAAAGCACACACACATTTATAAACAAGCTGTCATACAAGGTTTGCTGGATAAGTGCAAAGTGCAGCTACAATGGAAAACACAGCTACAAATATAAATAATATTTGCTCAAAATTATCAGAAATAGAACGTAAATTTAAAACATGTGGAAGTTAGAGCTATGAAGAGGCAAAATAATGTATATATATATATATATATATATATATATATATATATATATATATATATATATATATATATATATATATATATATCTATATATATATATATATATATATATCATCTGACCTGACCAGCAAGCCACAGAAGGCTTCCCATTGGAGCAGCATTGTTGGAATTATGGTGTCAGCAATGGGCAGCAACTAACATCCTGATGTCAATGGTGTGTTGGTCTGGCTGTCGGCACAAGCATGCATGCATAGACAATACCGTGTGATAAGTGCAAATTGGGCGACAATTAGTGTTCACCAGCACACTGTGACACTGCTTAAGTGTACTGAAACCTGCAACCAACTGGCATTTCTGTTCCCACAGGACAATGTCAGTCATACGCTGGACATAAGGCCCATTGTCCTCATGATGTCCTACAGGTCCAGGATGATGGTGTTATGACTGACAAGGGTTTCTTCCAAACAAAGCAGCCTCTTCAAAACTAACCAGACTACCAAATAAACACCCACTCTAATGATCTGCTAATGCAGACTGACACTCTGCTGCATCCATCCTTGTGGTCACATGCTTTTTAAAACTGAAGGAGAATGAAATATGTGTTTATGTAGTACACAATGCCACTGTAGAGGTGTGATGCATTCTTTTTATCAGTGCTTGCTAAATACTTTACCAGCTTTCAAATCTGATGAAACCCTTTTTACTCCTACTCTTTCTTTTTTGTTC
Organism: Protopterus annectens; assembly: GCF_019279795.1. Classification (NCBI taxonomy): domain Eukaryota; kingdom Metazoa; phylum Chordata; order Ceratodontiformes; family Protopteridae; genus Protopterus; species Protopterus annectens. The sequence continues at coordinate 877,063,819 of NC_056731.1, read as the reverse complement.
CTGTAACTGATAGTATACCTCTTGGTACAAATTTCTTGACAGCTATGTCTTGAACACATAGTAAGCTGGTTATGACTGGAGAACCAATCATAATCCCCTGTGTTATGCACAATGTAGACTAGCTGTGTCTTCTATTGCTCTTGAATTATTACATTATTTTGTTTTGTGTATAGTGGTTGGCAGGAAAAGAAAAGTAAACTTCAGACCACAAGATAACAAGCTCCTCTTGCAGGCCTTGAGGCAAGATGGAGCTTTTCTTGTAAGCCATGGAGGAAATGAGAAGGAGAGGCAGCTGTGATTGGCTGAGGTAACAAGTGATTTGAATGCAGTAGGTGGCCATGGCTAATTGAGTGAAGTGTCTCAGGAGAGTGATGGATATGACAAACCAGACCGAGAAGACTGCCATAGATCTGCATGCTCCCCAAGCCCATGAGTTTACACCAACACCTGACATGTACCTGATGGAGATGGAAGAGATGGCTCTGGTTCTAATTCCTGACATTACATTGAGTGGAGTTGACGGTGGGCTGGATGTTGGTGCCCTCCACGTGCAGGAGATAAGAATAACACCTGTGCTGCACATAAACCGTAGTAGATAATAGATGCATGCTACCACATGCAGCTGTCTTAGCATGTTGACAATGTGCCATGGTATGCACCATGCACCCCACAGGTCAGTCTCTGTCATATATTACACGAACATATATCTATCACATCTGCTCAAAAAGATATGTTTGCATGATCTGCAATTTTGCAGACATTCTGCTATAAATTGTGGGATTTATATATGTAAGTTTACAGTGCTGCCTGCTGTGATGTCATCTGTCTTTGCTCCTGGCTCTGGATGTGATGGGCCATCTACATCGGTGCAACAACGTATAAGTTCATATGCATATAGGTAATTACCAAGCTAACAACTTAAAGGGGCCTTTTTAAATCTAGCTATGCTTTTTAAATATACTTGACAGGTTTTAACACCACTCATTTTATTGGGTGTATAGCTTGATTATGGGTGATCGAGCATTTACAAGATTCTTTTTTCTAATAGGGGCATGGGTGGCAGATCAGGGATAAATTTACAACTATCAACTCTCAGTTGAATAATTGCATGTAATAACTCTGCTTCACTAGAATGGGAAGCTTGTTTTAGAGAAGGGGTAGTCTCTGAGACACATACCTGCTCCTTCGACATCTTATTTTGCAAACAAGGTTTAGGTCCTGATATTGGGTGTTTCTAATGCCATTTGTTTTGCAAATGTGCAACAGGTTCATAATAACTGGATCAGAGGATGCTTTGAAGGCCAAGCACAGATCACCTCTCAATAGTCTGTAGGAGACCAAGTACAAGGGAAAGGCTATCAGGCAGTTTGCACTGGAAAAGTTGCCCACACCATCGGTTCTTTTTGTGAGGAACCTCTGTGGATGCTCCAGTTGTTGCATATGCCTCATCCGGTGCATATCAAAGAGGGCACTGTACTCAATGATTGGTCTAATGAGTGCCGAGTACAATGGAACAATAACATCTTTGGACCTAGATGCCGTACTCTTTATTATAAGTTGTGAAACATAGAATTATTTCCTTTCTACAGCAGACAATTGATGGCCAACGGCCAAGTCACTGTCTACATGCATTCTTAAATCATTAACCACAGGGTCAACCCTAGAGGTGTATGATCAATTCAGTAATTTCCCAGGGTAGTTGTCTTTCCAAAAGATATTTTATCCATTTTCTTTTTTGGCATTGAGTTTTACTCCATGACTGTGGCACCAGTTATTAGTCTGTACCAGGCCTTCTTGGAATATGTCTATATCATTGGGGATCCTATTATTGCACCTATTCTGCAAGTGGCTGTGAACTTGGTCAGCCTTTGATGTTGGCTTGACTTCAGATAAGTAGATGCAAAAGTGGAGCAGCCCCAGCACTGAGCCTGGGGGACTCCACTAGTGACTGCCTTTTTGTGGAGATGGACTCATTTATCCTGACTTTCTATGCCTTATCTGTGAGACAGCTGGTTATTCAGTGGGTGATATAGGAGTTTATACCTAATTTTGTGAGTTTGTCTATAATGCTCAAATGGGGTATTGTGGCAAAACCTTTGGCCAGGTTAAGGTAGGCAGTATGCATTATTTTGCTCTTAGCCATTGCTTTGGTGATCTTCATGAAGACGTCCGCCAGGCCAAGTAGGCATGACCTGACCTTGACATAACCAAACTGAGTTGGATCCAATGTCTGAAGGTTTCCTATGTTATTATTTATCATGTTCTTTCCATGGCCTTACATATGAAACTAGTCAAGCTTATGGGCTGGTAATTGTCTGGGTCCATTGATAGCCCTCTCTTGTGCAGAGGAATAACAGTTGCAGTCCTCCATTCATTTGGCTCTTTTGGTGGCTACAACTGAATAGTGCTTCTAGTGGCCCTGATGGATCATATTTCATGTTATTAAGAACACATCCTGGTATATTATAAGCTCCCACCAATGCAGTGGTTTTGGCCTTGGACATGGCATTGAAGACTTGTTCTCTGGTGTTAGTTGAGGGAGCTATGGTTGAGGGTATTTCTTAAGAGGTATATGAAGAGAAAGTGCAGTATTTAGTGGCCTATAGATTTGTTATATCCTCAGGCTCAGCATAGGTGTTTCCATTTACAATTAGTTCAACACATTGTTTTCTATTCCTTTGAGGTTTTGGACATATCTCAAGAATGCCTTGTGGTTATCCTTAGCCTGCAAGGCTACTTTTACCTCATATTTGGCTTTGGTAGACTTAATTAGTCTCCTGGGTATGTCCCAGTTTCCCTGCTCAGTTCCATGTGGTGAGGAATGTTGATGTACTAGCATATACATTTTCTACAAATGCTTTAGTGCCCTCTGTAGTCTCTTTATCAACTACAAATTCTGCGATGTCCAGACACAGCAGCAGGGGAGCAGATGTCATTACTGGCCTTACACATGAAAACATAGAAGGCATCCAGTACCCTTGCCTTGAGCACCAATGCTAGACCTGCTACCACTGATGCTGTTCATACCTCTCAACCTCTTAGAGCAAGAAATCTGAACAAAGCCATGAATAAAACTGGCACAAAGGCCCCAAAATAAGGACAATTTTTAAGTATTGCTATTATAAACTTAGAAAATTGATAGACTAACAGGTTATGCATTAGCCTGAATTTTCTGAAGGGTATAAAGTCTGAAAATCAGTTGTTTGTCATTATTTTCTAACTTCAGTCTTTAATGATTTGCCACTAATTTGCCAGAAAACCACAATTTTATGAAAAATGGATCAAAAATACGAGGCAAATATCTGGACATTCTGCAAAAATCTGCAAAGTCGAGAGGTGTGATGCTGTTACTGACACTCCATCTGCTGCAAACATTGACCAGGTGGCAGAGGGACCTGGGGGTGGTGGTGATCTGTCTCCATACTCTCTCTTTCCCATGGGGACACTGTAGAGTCATCTGTGGCAAGACCCTGAGGTGTAGGTCAGGGGTGATTACCTGAACATTATAGAATCCTACGCAGGTTAACAGGCCATCTGTGACAAACAGTAGTAATAGCTGGGTAGAGGATGCACGAACACCACAACACACTACTGCCAGGCCTGCCACAGTACATGCCTCTCAATCTCTTAGTGAAAAAATTCTATACAAAGCCTAAAATAATGAGGGGACAAAGACCCAAGGTCAGAGATACCTTTTAAATATTGCTTAGAAACTCAGAAGCTTGATGTAATAACAAGTTTTAACTTAACATGCATTTTCTGAATGATATAAAGTCTAAAACTCAAATGTCTGTTATTATTTAGTGACTTCAGTTCTTAATGATTTTCCAGAAAACCAGATTTTTTTTAAGGGACAGATCAAATCTTTGAGACAAAAATCTCAAGATTTTGTGAAATTGTGGACTGTTGAGGCATATGCCATGGTGCCTCAAGGCAGGTACAGCAGAGTAAAGTTCCACAGATTATGGCTGGGAATGTTCAGTCATTGAAGATCTACACAATCATTCTGTGCTCCTGCATAGCAGTGTGCAGGTGCAGTCATGCTTTGGTAGGGATCTTCACTCTCTGGAACTTGCAATGCACTTGCATTTTGTGCAGTTGGACAGAGGCATGCTGAGCTCTACAGGATGCTCAGCAGCACAATGATGCAATGGAGACATGCTGCTGCCAGTACTGTCAGGCTGTGCTGTGCTGTCATCAGTTTGGCAGAGCTGGTACAACCCTTCAGTACAGATGCAGCCCAGTATTGTTCAAGAACAACATCTTCGTTTCATTACCCACATAGGATAGCTGTATACCCGCCACACCACATTTATAGTATATCCTTAGTGCCCAGGTTACTACCTGCAATACCTTTACAACAGAAACAAGTGGAGCAACTGTCCCTTGGTCCTGTATTACCCATATATTGTCGTGAGTATATCAGTCACAGACAGAGGAAGTGGTCTAGACATTTTTGTCTTGCCAGTGCAAACAGAACCCATCTGATGTCAATGTTATGGTATGAATGCCTGGGCAGCTGGCACTCACTGCCATGTGCAAATGTAAGATCCTGACCTACGGGTGCCTGTAGTTACTGTGAATAACTGAGTTTGGTGCTGTTGACATGGCACATTATGAGAATACCTGTGTTCTGATCCCTGTATATATAACTGTATATATAACTGTATGTTGGGAATGTGACAGCTGTGCTGGTATGGCATCAATGCATAATTTCAGTATAGGTGCTTATTAGTAACTATATATTTTTTGTTTACAGGTATGTTCACCAACTTTCTACAAACATCTGGGTGATTTTGGCATCCCACAGACATTGTTCTTGTGCGTTGCATGCCTGTTGGTTCCTAGGGATGGTGGTGATGAGGGTGGCTGGTTCTCATCCTCCTGTTTGTCTTCATTGTTATGCTGATGATGCAGTTTCAGGTTACTCTGCAGGATATTATGTAGGTTATAGCAGGTGGTAAACAGACAACAGGTCCTGTTGGATGTATAGCAGAAGATGCTACTGGAGCTATCCAGACAGGTAATAATGTACCCTCAGCTAGCCAAACACACACCAAGTAATATTCTTTCTATAGCAATATGCATGACAGCAGGCTTCCTGTGCTGCTGTTTCTGGGGGATTTTATGGATGTCAGATGCCATGGCTGAAATGGATATCTGTCATGACCTAATAACTATCCATGGAAGGATATAGGTGTCCTCAACAGAGAAGTATAGTGCAGTGACATATCAGATACTGGGATAATGACCGCTTCCAGGATAGTGGGCACACACTGATAATGTGGCCAGTTTCTTTCATACTGCCTGACAATTTACTGAGTAGTATCTACACCTAATGAGATAGGGAGGTGTACCACCAGTTTGTGGTTTGCATACTGTAATATGTATGGCACCTACTACCCCAAGGATACTTAGTATGTAGCATACACTGTAGAAACCTTGCATTATGGGGCTTATCTCAGCCTGCACTTCTGGTAAATGTATGCAGTAGTCTTTATGGGTCTGAAGGTTCACACACTGCTGTAAGACATGACTGCCTGTTACTTGTGAGATTCCTGTTCTGTCTCCACTGTGCCTTTGGAAGGAGCCTGTTACCCAGATAGTCACAGCCTTTATGACTCTGTATGCGCATGTGTGGATTATTATTTTTATTTCTAGTATCACAAAATAATCAAACTGGCGTACAGTAAACTCTCAGTTAACCAGCACCCATGGGAGTTGGTAGATGCCAGATAACTGTAGTTTCTGGTTTCTTGAGAGCTACTATTAAAAATAGGCCTGACTAATACTGTACCCTTTACTATTTGTTTGGTTTGACTTATTCTCAGGTTGGGGAGAGAATGAATGTATTCCTATCTTCCTTTTAAAAACTCTAAAACTCTAAAAATGTAAGTTATGTTTCTGGGGGGGAGGGGTGAAAGTGCAACAGATGAGAATTGTACTGTATTTCTTCGATTTGTTTTTTTCTGGTTGCTTGAGTTCCGATTAACTGAGTTTACTGTACACAACGCGTGTAAGTCTGATAAGTGCACTAAAGTCGATAGTCTTGAGAAAAGGGGATACTTGCTAATCTTATATCTGACTACGGTCTGCTATCTAAGACAGACGCTCAGAAGATTTGTGAATGAATGAAAGATCAAACATGTCACAGTAAATTCATACTGGCCAAAACACAATCTACGAGTGGAGAAAACAACAGTGAAGAAACCAAAGAAAGAGTAGCACCATTAAAAGTTATGACGACTGGCCTCTTCTGCAGCATTGAAAAGTAAGAACTGCAGAGACTTAATCCGTCAATGGTTGAAAAAAGAAAACTTATTTCAACTGCACTACTGCTGGTAGCAAATCAACACACAGTAAGGGAAATGTTAGAAAGAAGCCAACAGAACCAGTAAAGTCATTATGACAGAAAGTACAGAAAATGAGAAGATTTGCAGTTGGAGACAATATGAATTTAAAATCCATGGGAACGTCCACAGCCTGGAGTTGAACTTGCAAAGCATCTGAAGCAAAGTCCGCTACAGTAAATGGAGAAGCTGTAAAGATGTATAGCTTAAAGTCTCAGACATTTGCTCAGGACCAATCCAACTAAGCTAATCATACAGAAAGAAAAGCGACCAGAATTATCTTAAAAGTTTTCTGTTGCCAGAAAATAGAGACAGTGAGAACTGAAGTAGTCAAGAATTGTAGACAGACTCTTTGATGTTTTCTCCAAGAAAAGCTGTACCACAACAAGATCTATTCCAAAAAGGAGAGTAAATGTTCATTGTAAATAGTTATGCCAAATATTATAAATATGGTAGGATGCTGACCAGCTATGACTGTTCCATTGTTGAAAATGATTCTATGCACTGAAACTCTTGTCACTGAAAACGTGAATAAGTACAAAATTCCATATTTATGTTAGCCTTAGGCATGCACACATAGTTAGGGTTAACTTAATTTTCTAGTTTAAAGTAATGCATGCCACCTCATGGACACAACACACACATGCTCTCAGACACACACACACGCACACGCACACACACACACACACACACACACACACACACACACACACACACACACACACACACACACACACACACACACACACACACACATTTAAAAACAGTTGATAATAAGGTGTTAAATATGGCATGTGGCTAAAAGTCTAATAAAGTAGCCACAGGAAGTTGAATGTTGTGTAGTCTGCTTCACAGTTTAAATCACACCAGTCTGAATATACACTTTATGGAATTTGCAAACATATCCTTTGTCTCTGTCTTATTTACTCATCAGTGAAACATTACAAACAGAGAAGCTTGACAGTTTATTCTTTGGTATCTGAAATGTTCCCCTCATTTGAGGTATTTTCCTCTGTTCTCAGAAGGCTTTTCTGTGAAAGTCTAATTCAGAATCTTAGCACTGAACTTGTCAGCAGTTTCTGGACTTTTTTCACTCTACTAAGGTTGATTGTTTTGAACAATCTAAACTTGCTTTGAATTCAGCTACTCATTTTGAATCTGGCCTTTTTTTTTCTTTTACTGACTTGTAGATCTTGACCCTGAACATAGTAAGACTTTACTCTGAGCTTCAGTTTAACACCCTACGTAATCTTTTAGACTCTGCATTCTCACCATATTCCTTTTCTGCAAATTCTTCTTATTTGGTTAGTGCACTGTTTATCCCTTTTGCTGACTTCTTTTATACAGGTGAACTGCACTTATTTTATGCTCAATAATTAGGAAACCAATGGTAGTAGACAATTTTCTTCTAAGCCTCTTCTCACTAGTAAGTCTGCCAGTGAAGGATGTATTCTTTAATGTAGGGTGTTATAGTCTGGCTCTACAAATAACAGTTTTATTTACTTGTACTATTACACCTTTGTATCATTTTGTGCTTTTATCATCCATTTGATATGACCATTACTCTGTGAACTTCTTAGACTACTTCTGAGCTCTTGTTCCCAGCCTCAAGCAAAATTTCTAACACTGCAGATCATTGTCTGCAATGACAGTCTCTGGAATTCCAAATCTAGCAAAATATTTTTTCAGGCCCTGGATGAGGAAAGTCAGTACATACAGCTTACCTTGACCACGCAATCCCCCACTCGGGCATCATTGAAAAGCTAACACAACTTGGTGTCAATCTCTATCTTTTAAAGTGGTGTCAATCTCTATCTTGTCAGATGGGAGGCCAACTGGCTCACAGATAGGACCCACAAGGTCAAAATAGGCACCACCACCTCCGACAGCAGACCTGTCACTAGTGGTGTTCCCCAGGGATCTGTCTTGGGACCCCTACTGTTTGGTATCTACTTCTCAGATGTCCAGGCAAAGACCAAGGGCCCGTGGCTGAGCAATTTTGTGGATGACTGTAAGTTGGGTGCTGTCATTGACTCCCAAAATAACATTAACATAATGCAAGAGGGTCTTACAGCTACAAATAACTGGTGCCAAAGTCATGGCCTTAAGTTAAATGCAAAAAATGTATTATCATACCATTTGACAAAAACATGGCCCCTACTAATTATCATATCAATGGCAACCCCCTAAGCACACAACCTGTGGTGAGAGACCTGGGTACTCAGGTTGACAACAATGTCATATTTGACCATCATGTGGTGGCAGTGGTCAGAAAAGGCTTTTACTTGGTTCATCTCATAAGTAAAGGGATTGCATCCAGAAAAAAGGAGGTTATTACCTCTCTGTACTCCTCCCTCATTAGACCTGTTATTGAGTATAACGCCCCGTTTGGTATGTACCTCTCCAAACACCTGCGCCAACTGGAAAGGCCACAGAAATACCTTACAAAGAGAATCCATGGCCTTTTACACCTGTCCTATGTGGACAGGCTCAAATCACTATCACTTTACTCTGTATCATACAGATTGTTTAGAGTAGATCTGTATCTCACCTGCAAGGCAATATCGGACCCTGTTCTAATAGAGATGCTCCATATCTGTAAGTCTAACTCCTCGCGCATTACCCACTTGATAGGCCTAAATCTAATATGTGACATCAAAAAAAAAACAGCTGGAGAGACAGGTTTGTCTCCCAGAGGCTGCCCCATCTCTGGACTAGACTTCCCATACATGTCAAACAGAATACCTTGCTGACCCTCTTCAAGAGCAACCTTGATGAGTGGACGGGAAACCAAAAATCTGTCCCAGGGTTCCACCTTTGTCCCTCATTGACAGGAGCGACAGGTGCTGACTGAGGTTTCTTTTTTGGGGATAAACTCTTGGCTAGGCTTGTAAGGGCCCCAGGGCCATTAACCTAGTAACCTCCTATGATCCTATGATCCTAACATTGCAGTAACTAGTAGAGGTCTTTTGTCTGACTAAACTGAACACCTTAGAGTAATAGAACCCTTAAATCATATATTAAAAAACTAAATAAAAAATGTGACTTCTGAATGGCAGTAAGTATAAACAAAAAAATAACATGAAAAAAACTCACATACTTCAATGTCTCTCATTTATTAAAATAAAATAGTCAGAATTAACACTTTTATCAGCTACACCTGTAGACATCTTCAGACTGTCGAAATCAAGCTAATACAACCGTTAAGTACAACAATCAAATAAACACATGGCAAAATCAGCCATTATTGATGCCTCAGCCTCGTCTGCTTCAACTTCCACACTCATTAAGCCCAGGAAACTTATAGATATTCAGCTTAACCTGCCAATGATACTCTTTTGTATCAAGCATATTTTCAGCAACATCACCTCCAGTTATCTGTCTTTAATGTATCTGCACATGCATGCTTTGCCAGGGTATTACTCATACTGTTTACTCTTGTAGTATAACAGTGTTTACAATTTAATTTCCTTATAGTTTTATCAATATAAAATGCCACACAGGTTGAGTAACAAACTACATATATCTCACCTTTTGACATGTAGCACACATGGCATGAACATAGGTCTAGGACGGTGATCGTCACTTTTGATGTGATGCCCCGACCCCATGTACAACATGTACAAAAATGGGAAAAGGAAAGTTGGCGCTGATGGCATAAAATGATCTGGTGAATAATAATCAAGCAACTATTAACATGTTCCCGAATGAAGTTCAAAAGTGATAGCGTATACCAAAAAACTGGTAACTGAAAACAACAAAACAAAAAGGAGCAACTAAATAAGTTCTGATGAAATCCTCTATTTAGCATGAAAGCACTTAACTAAAGTAATAAAGATGGTTTTACAGATATTTTTGGAGACTGTATCTTTCCAAGCATTTAGTTTAATATACCTTTTTTGTTTTATTATTTCGAACTATTAACATTTTCCTTTATGTATTTACATTGTTGACAAAAAAAAAATACAGGGAAATATCCCTTTCTTTTTGTAGTAGTAACTGGGTGAAATTCCATGATGAACAATTCTTTAAAATTAATATACTGCCTGCCTTATTCGTGGCATCTTCAGTTGTAATAAATATCTTCAAGTTATTGTCAATTGATTACAGTAGTGTTAATACTAAAAACGATAACACCATAAGAAATGCTTGTGAAAATGATTAAAAATTCCTGTCACTATCTCTGGTTCATATTCAAGAAGTAATACTGGCTTATATTTGCCATTCCTTTCATTAATTCCGAAAAAATAATTGTCCCACTCTATACATCTACCTGATTTACAGTGTAGGACAGATACCTGGAATGATTTATAGATAAAGTATAACCAACTAATTTAATGGTTAAAGTATTAAAAGATATAATTAATGAAAATACATCACCAAAGCAGAGTGATTACAGTGTGGCAAATGAGCTGCCATAAGACACAAGTTATCCTTCAAGTTTTCAGGTATGCATATGGTATGTAACGCATTATGAAACCTAATTAGATCTCTCAGTAACTGTCTAAGCTGAAGAAGGCCAGGATTTTTGTTGGCCGAAACCGGTCTGTTTTTTCCATATATGGAATGGTGTCTTAGTAGTTTATAATAAACTACTATTTACTGCATGGTTCACTTGTTGCTGGCTCTGTTTTTTGAACTTGTTCAGTATTTTTGCCGTGCAACTTCCCACGTGCAGGGGAACTTTGTTTGGGATCCATTTGACCCACACATGCCAGTCAGGACGGTTCACATACCCAACAACAGTCTTAGCCAGCAGGACAGGTGTAGTCAAACCCAAACAGAGGCTGTGCTATGGCCCCTGAATGATGGCTATAGTTAACCTCCCCCCAGGCTTACACAGACAGACCACAGCAGGGCAGGCAGTGGGATGTTAGTTCTGAAGGGTAGGAAGTCAGACAATAATATGTAGGGCAACCAAAGCCATGATCCGTAGTACACTGGTATGCCAATGGTCAGCATGATAGTTAGCAATACAGAATGAAATGGAGTACCAGACATACCAATACAGTCGTAGCAAATGTGTACAAGTGTCACATGTGCCCCCACATCCTACATAGTAATGTAATAACAGTCAGGTGTGCCCCCCATCCTGTGTAGAAATGTAGACATAGTCAGCTGAGCCCCCCAGTCCTATGCAGACATGTAGGAACAGTCACTGCCAAATGCTTGATGGATACCCTTCAGAAACAGCATGCCACCTGTCGGTGTACAATGCCAAGGTCAGCACTGCAGTACAAACTACTTGGACTCAATCCACACATTAAATGCAGAAGGCCATACTGGGCATGCTCACACACAGAGAAATGAAGGCAATGTCACTCAACAACATACTGAAAGGTCATACTGGGCATGCTCACACACTTAAACACATGAAGGCCATGTCTGCAAACACCAGTGGACCAGACATATCTGGCAGTTGCAGTTGTTAGTGCAGACACTCGTCAGTATGCACCACGCATGCCTTGCACATACAGTGGCTAGGAATACAGACATATATGTAAGAACAGCACACTATAATAAGCCAAAGATAGACTTACATAGATGTGTGGAAGAGGGTGGCTGTGACAAGGAACCATCCAGGCCTGTCCCACCCAGCACACAGCCAAAGGGCCCCAAACACATGAAGTTCGGATGTCACTCACTGCAGATACTAGCCACCAGTATCTGTCAGCATTACAGACTATTGGTGCACGTGCCAGCCTTGAAACATGACTGTACAAGAAAGTAGTCATCTAGCAGCTGAATACACGTACCTCTGGAATATGACCTTGTGTGTGCCCGCATGTGGCGTGTCAACCTCTAGATGAATGTGTTATGGCCCATGCACACACACTGCCCTCTCCATAGCCCTACTATGACAAGCCTGCTGAGGTCATCCACTGTGAAATACACCCTTGGGAGAGTTGTAGCCCAGTAGTCTCCATGGCACATACCATAATATCGTACTGCTGTAGTGTGATAAACTAGTTAGGCAGATGTTCAATTCCCAGATATGGCAACTGTCTTAGGCTAGTCACACCCTACAATTCAAATGCTCAACCTTTGCAAGGCTGCTGATGTCATCCACCTAGTAATACACCTCTGGGAAGCTGTAGCCCAGTAATCTCAGTAGCACGTCCTGTAACTGCGTACTGCTGTAGTGTAATAACCTATTTAGGTATGTGGCGAGTGAGCCACAGATATCAAAGAATTCTTGGTCCATTTTGGCTAGGGTAAACCAAATCTTTTATAGTGCTGATAGCTATTTCTTGACCATAGATGTAAGGGATTTGTATTCCTCTATCCCTCATTCAGTGGCATTAGACTGGATCCTAGCTATGATGTGTTCTAATGGAGCTCTTAATGAGGAGATCCAATTGGTCAGTGAATTATTAGATATCATTTTGTCTAGTAATTATGTAACTTTCAATAACAAGCACTATCTTCAGAAGATAGCGGTACCCATGGGATCTCCTTGTGGGGCCAGTATGGCCAATTTGGTAATGGCTTTTTGGGAAAGAGAACACGTATTCATCAACTCCATCTTCCAGGACAAGGTTTTATTGTATACACGATTCCTGGATGATATTTTTATTATCCTGAGAGGGGACAGAGAGATAGCCGATCTACTTTTGTATTCCTTTAACTCTTCTACAGAGTTCCTAAAGTTCACTTTTAGTTTTGAGAGGGATAGGATTTCCTATTTAGATGTAGATTTATCGAAAGATAAAGTCTATAACTGTTTTACTGCTAGAATACATCGAAAGGAAACCTTTTCCAACAGTTACTTGCAGTTCAACAGCTATCACCCTTTTGCTCAGAAAAAAAATCAGGGGTCAACTGGTGAGAGCTGCAAGGATGGTGACTAGGGACAGTGACTTTTTAGAAGAATGTAAATTTATGGAAAGTCTTTTTCTTAAAAGAGGATATCCGGAAGATCTTATTTTGGATCTCATTTCAGAAGTCCACAACAAGCGAGTGTCAGGCTTCTATGTCCCTATTTTAAACTCTTCTAATACATTTGGGGATAATTACAGTCCTTGCCCAGTAGATAAAAAACTATATCCTTGTAGTTTTATTTTAACTTACAATGTGGATGTTAAGGGAATCATTTCTATCATCCAGAAAAACTGGAGTTTGATTATGCAGGAAGGCTCAATTCGGGAGAGTAGAGTGAAATACCCTAAGATAATTTTTAGAAGGGGTCAAAACCTTAAAAATATCTTAGAGAGTAAATCTAAGTTCCCAGATGTTAGAGCCAGCATGTTCAAATGTAACATGTGCCGTTACTGCAGGTACATATACAGGGGGTCGACTTTTGTCATAAAGGACTCTAAATATAGAGTACAGAGTAGATTCAATTGTTCTAGTTTGTGAGTTGTTTACTTGGCTAAGTGTTCCCACTGCCCAGTTTTCTATGTCGGTAAAACTGACAGAAAACTACAAGAGTGTATCTACGAACATTTGTACGTTATCAGGAAGGGAAGGTTGGAGAACGCTTTAGAAAAGCATGTTATGGAAAATCCTTTACATACATTTTCATTTGTAGTCATTGATCAAGTCCAGTCAGATGGCAGGGGAGGAGCAGATTCCCTTATCCTCGAGGGCAGGGAATTGATTTAGCAACTGAGATTGGGCGCCTGCCATTACCCGGGCATCAATGACAGATTATCTATAGCATGTATGTTAAAACTTAAGAGTTTAAATAGATGAAGTATCCTGTCTTTAGGTATTCCTTATTGTAAATATAACATCAGGATAGATAGGCATAGTATAAGTAACCCGTTCGAGTCATTATTATGGCTTGTGAATGTCAACATCCTACCTCTAGTGTGGATTTCTTTTGAATGACTTGAGGTTTTGTAGTTTTCTTTAATAATTTTGAGGGTAGTCGAATTGTAGGTGTTCAAATTTTTGAATGTTTTAATGTTTAGATCAGTTTGTTAAAAACTGTATAATATTATATATATTTTATACATTTAATTTTTGCATCATGTATGTGATTTATTCCAGTTCAGATAGTAATGATTTTCACCTTTTGTAAGGTAATTTTAATAGTTCAATATTCTCCTTTACAATTATATATATTTTATATATTTCCTTTGTATTTGGTCTACAGAAATCATATATCTTTCAGGAAGAAATGTTATCAAAGGGTTGTTCTTGGATTGTACTGTTTATTAACTATTCCTAAAAAAAGTACAGTTTCCAAAAGCATCGGTATTTTCTGCACTGTATCCAAGTTATTTAATTTGTTGAATTCAAATGCTTTACTTGGTTCAGGTGTAATTAGAGCAACAGTGGGTTCGGAGTACATTTGATTATTTAATTTTTCTTTCACTTGTTACATCTTTAATGTGATTTCAATGGGAAAGTAAGGAGTATATAAAAGGGGAAGTTATTTCGTGACGTTGTTTCCGTTTTGGTTTTCTGATGAAGTTGGTGTACATTGAACTGAAGAAAAGCTTGTGTGAAGCTTATGCAATAAATTATCTTCCATTTTTACCTTTGTGACTGGTGATCTTATTTGTAGTCCCTGAGGACTTCAGGAGAGTCGTCCATCTCTTTTTTTTCGTAGTGTGTTTTTTCCATTTCAGCTTGTCAGTCTAGGTAGGTGTTCTAATCCCAGACATGGCAAGTGTATGTGTCTGTCTGTGTCGAGAGCAATGCTTTTTAGGCTAGTCACACCCCCTACAATTCAAATGTATCAATGTAGGTGCAGGGTCAACCTGCTGTCCATTACCTGGCCCCGCCACATGAGGGCTGGACTGTCACATCTGATGATAACATTCTGTGTACACAACATGGGCCAGACAAACCAGGTACACTTCCACATGCCACTGTACATGAATGTGGGACATGTGCACATCCCAGTCACCGTCCATGTTATGTCGTATAGAACACATACATGGCAAGCATTGCACAGCACCGGCCATGCACAATAGTGACCCAGGTGACTGGATGGTGAATACAATACCCACCTGTGTGGGTCATTCCAGACACTACACCCCTTAGCCATAATGCAGACCATTCTCATGTGGCCTGATGCCAAGTTATACCCTTCACCTAGCCTTGTACAGCTGTCTGGCACAGCCAACTCCTACACACCCGTGAAGCAATGCACACATGCACGCCAGTATTGGCACCCTGTGTTTGTGTGTGTGGTATATGATACTTCCGACCACATCCACTCCCAGTACCACCCCCATTGGCATACTGAAGCATGCTCTCTAATGTCAGACACCTTCACATACCCTTTGACCATAGAACCCCAGGATAACCCCTGTGGGCCATTTGATACCTATGCATTACTGTATTGTGGCAAAGTAACTGGTTAGGAAGTGTATTCATTACCCTGCCAAGTGTGGCAATGTGTATGAGTCCCTTAGAGAGTGTGGCTGTGTTGACGCTGACACCTGTTCATGTGGACAGGCTCATGTGCTACACTTACTGTATCGCAACAGTGTTGCAGATGTCACTCACCAGCACATATACGCCTGGCCAGCTCACCAACATGTAAGCTATGTGGAGCATGCAATAACTGCATACACATGTGATAGCTATGCTTAGTCAGTCAGGTGTCTGAAACCCTGTACTGATAGGTGTGTGACACAAACATGCTTAGGTTTTACTCACCTACACCTTCCCTGACATACTTTGTCTCTGTCTGTCCCTCTCACACCCTCTCTGGTGGATGTGGAGATGTACACCTGCTATGTTTAGGCAGCAGCATGTGTATTTTAAGTGATGCTCATGATCAGCTGATAGCCTCTGCATGAATTGCAGCCCCCCCTAGCTGATTGCATGTGGAACAGCTGTGGTAACATTCCCATAGCCAAGTGCATGGAAACACACTCCAATATCTAGGAACATCATGTTGGTGTTGGCCCTTTACATCCACTGTGGGCAGGAACTAGATCTGTTGTTTGGCAGACAGCATATCAGATGGATTGGGGATTTACCTCTAACAGCATACACTGTGGAAACAGGGCAACACACAGGAGGGGGATGTACCTGACCTGACTACAGACTGTATGTGCTGCTATACTGCATGTGGAGTAATGTTGGTTTAATAGTGAGTGTGTGGATATGGCTGTCCTACATGTTGTAAAACCTGCCATGAAAGTTCTATGTTTATGAGGAATCCGCATCTGCAGGGTTGTCTGCAGACTGGGCAGTGTGTTGTGCCCTTGGTGTAATGTGTTACCCACAGAGCACTTATCTGTGAAATGCAGAAGGTAGTGTGAGGATTGCAGTCTATAGATGGTGAAAGCCGTGACAGTTACTGACTTCATATCCCTCATAGGACACATGTTGCAACAAACCCTGTTACAACAGTACATGTATGTGGTCATCACAGCAACATGTCAATATTGGCCCTGTGTATGTGCTTCCAGCCACAACTCTGTCAACCTTTGTACATCTGTCGTGCATTAAGAGGTGCATATGTGCTGTACACCATCATTAGTGTCATCATATCTGATAGCAAGCCAGTGCGATATCAGAATGCTACACATGTTATATACAGTATGTGTAATATTTGATGACATTACCAGGACATTCTGTGGTCATTTGTACAGTACTGAGGTCTGTGTAACTATGGTGAATGTCAACAGTGTGTGTATTGTTAATATGTTCTTTAGCCTGTGTACAGACTGTGGTAGATGTCATTGTTATAGGTCCCATCCGATCTGATGTTACATGCTGCTTCACTGTATGTTATCATATTGGCTTACATGTTTGTAGGGCCATACACACATGTCCCATTCCACAGACAGCCAGCAGACCACACCGTGTAGCAGCCCAGTATATGTAGGGTTAGTCTGTGAGTGGCACATATGAGGATGGTGTTGAACAGATAGTCCATATACTGTACTTTTATGCTAGCTTACCATATTTGGCTGTGGCTATGTTCACATTGGATGTGGTTATGCACCTTCACACAGGTGTATCTTACCCTGTGCTGTGACATGCTTGCAGAGCCTGCTATATATGCAGGTACATGTACATTCCCCTATAGGAGATGCAGGCCAGTGTTGAGCCAGTCTGCCTGTAGCCTGCAGAGTGCATTGTTACATGTCTAGCAGCTTAGTGTACTTAACTAGTGAGATGTCATGTGCAGATACTTGCTGGATGTACTGCTGCCGGGCCTCCCTTAACAGTTATGTATGTCAGACAGAGCAATGGTATGCTGTACAGATGTATGTCAATATCTAGTGGGTAGTATGTGGCCATGACACCCCTGTACCAGTAGTTATTATATGTCAGGCCAGACAGGGGCGTGTGAATGCATAACCTATGCTGTCACATGTATACCAGTCGTTATGTGTTATACCCATCTACATTTATTTTATTTATTTATTTTTTTATTTATTTTACATTTGTTGTCTGGCTGAGCTTTTGGCTCATTTTCAGCAGAGACCCGGGGAGAAAAGCTCCTCATGACTAAAAAACAATTTATTAAATTTTAGTAACATAGTAACAATCAGCTACAGGATCTTATAAGCAGAGACCTGGAGAGAAAAAAAGCTCCTCAGGCAATTCAATTATACAGAGTATTAACAATTGGCAGACAAGTATGTGAGTTGTCACAAACAAGGTTTTAAACAATTAGCAGAAGAAAATGTGACTAGTTAAAATATTATTTAAGCTGCTTAGAGCAAAATGAGTTAATAGTTAGGCAGATGCGTATTTAAAGTGGGTAGGATCTAGTTGTATAGGAGTTTGGAAACAAGAAAGGAAAGTAAGAATGGCTAGTAGGAGATGTAGGGGAAGTGGAGTATACGGGACAGACTAGACAGGTAAGTAATTTTGAGACTGTAAGAATTAAGAGTGGTTGGAGATAGAGGAAGGGAAGAGGTAGAAGAGGCAGGGGAATAGTGTTAGAGATACATGAATGAGGTGGTGAAATAGGTGAAAGGATGGTGGTTTCAGGGTGGTTGGCTACAGTGGCAAGGCCACTTTGTTTTTAGGTATTTCCTTGTGGCTAATTTGAAACTTTTGCTATGCTGGAGGGATTTTATTTCCAAGGGGAGTTGGTTCCAGGATGTAGCTGAGTTATAGTTATAGAGAAGGCAGCCTATTTTAGTTTTGGGTTTGGGGTTTGTAGATGTCTAATAATTCTTGATTTGAGCTGCGTAGCGTCCTAGCAGGGGAATATTTGGATATGATAGTGGAGAGGCTGGGGCAGAAGGAGGGTAGATAGAGGATAGAGTGGATGATTTGTAGTTGGTATAGTTGGAGCAGCTGAGGGAATTCTAGCCAGTCTAGTTGCTGTGCTGTAGTGCTAAGCAGTGCTGTGACTTATAGTTTTGGTTAGCTGCAAATCTGGTAGTCTTATTATAGGTATTTTCAAGCTTGGAAATAAGTGTAGAATTTAGGTTTGTGAATATGTGGCATCTGTACAGGAGTGTTGGGAGTAATAAAGCCTGGGAGAGAGTTATTTGGGCAGTGTTAGTTAAGTATTTCTTGCTACGGAAAAGGTGTCCAAGTTTTTGATGAGTTCTTCTTACCGAGTTAGTAATATGGAGATCAAACTTAAGTTGATCATCTATTGTAACACCTAGCAATTTAGTACTCGATTCAGCTGAGATGATAGTGTTGTTGCAGGATAAGATGGTAAATGTACTTTTGAGTGTGGTGATGTTTTTAGGGAGGAAGAGTAGGAGCTTAGTTTTTGTTTGGATTAAGTATTAGTTTATTATCACTAAGCCAAGTCTCAATGGTGTGGAAGGATGCCTGGGTAGTTGAGTGGAGGTCAGTCGGGTTGTCAGCAATGGTTATAGCAGTTGAGTCATCAGCATATTGCACAAGAGATGACTGGGGACAAGAGGAGTAGAGCAAGTTGGTGAAAATATTAGAGTAGTGGTCCACGTATGGACCCTTGGGGGACAGTGAGAGGGATGGATAGTGCAGAGAGCCATTTAACTGATTGCTGGCGGATATAGAGATAGCTGGAGAACCAGGAGATAGTAGGGGGAGATAAATGTAAGTTAGTGAGTTTATCTAGAAGGAGTGGGTGAGAGACAGTGTCAAAGGCTTTAGAAAGGTCAAGGAATAGGCATGAGACAAGTTCATTGTTATCATGGGCTAGGGAGACTATGTTGATGAATGATATGAGTGCAGTAGTTGTACTATGCTTGGGATGGAAACTATGCTGTGTGGGTGTGAGAAGGTTTTCCTGGTGAAGGTAATGCATTACCTGCTTGTGAATGCATTTCTCTAGGATTTTTGAGAGCGGAGAGAGTATGGCAATCGGTCTGAAGTTGGCTATGTTTGAGGAGTTGCCCCCTTTGTGAATGGGTAGAGTAAAGAAATTCTTCCATAAAGTGGGGACATAGGATTCAGAAATGGATCGGTTGATTAAGATGGATACAAGATAGGAAAGAGGTTCAGTGGCAATCTGCAGGAAAGAGGGTAGCTTGTCAACAGATGGGGAGCAAGGTTTAAGTTTAGAGAGTAATGACTTTACATAGTTAGTTGATACTGCTTTTAGAGAGAATGAGTTAGGAGGGTTTGGAAGAGGTATAGAGTTTGTGTGGGTGCTAGTGTTGTTTCTGGGGGGGGGGAAGAATTTATTATGGAGGTTATTGAGTTTATAAAATGATTGTTAAATTTGTTGGCTATATCTTCAGGTGTTGCATTGGGACATGGGTTAGGAGAAGAAGGGTTTCCTGGATGAAGAGTCTGTTTAATAGAGCTCCAGAATTTCTTTGGGTCTGATTTAAGAGTAGAGGGAGGATTGGCACAGAAGTTTATTTTGTCATAATGGATATTTTTTTTATTTTATTTCTGAGTTCTTTATATTTCTGAAGAAGAGAAGGGGTCCTAGTTTTAGTCCACATTTTCCAAATCCTATCCCAGTGTTTCATGAGGTTTCTGGTAGATTTAGTGAGCCAGGGAACAATATTAGATTTGATTCTAATTGTGCGAACAGGAGCAAGGGAGTTAAGAATGTTTAGGAATGTAGTGTTGAAGGAGTGGACAGCTTGATCTAAAGGAAGAGTGGTGAGGTAAGACCAGTTAATTTTGGATAGTTGGTGAATAAAGGAGTTAGGACAGAAATGAGAAAGTGAGCGAGTGGCAATAAATTTGTTAGGTTTGGTAAGGTGGAGATTATGTCTGGTAACTGTTATAGGGCAGTGGTCACTGAGGGCATTTGGAAGGGTTTGGAAGTGGGGGGCTGGCATAATGGTTAAGGTGTTTACCTTTTACAGACACAAGGTACAGGGTTTGATTCTCACATGGGGTAATTGGCTAGGTTTAAAATGGCCCACAAGGGCAGTTAGCCTAGTACTAATCTATGAACCTATGAACCTATGATAGTTTTGAGGGTGGGAGACCAATATCCAGTCAAGAAGAGAGCTAGGTAGGTGAAATTTATTAATGTAGGTTGGGATTGTGATTAGCTGCTCAAACCCATGTAGGTTTATACAGGAAGTAGTGTTGGGAGCTTGTATTGTAAGCCAATCAATATTTACATCTCCCAGTATAATTATTTCATTGTGGATGGTATGTGAGAGGTGAGATAGGATGTTCTCAAGTATGTTAATATTATCACCAGAGGGAATATAGATTGCTGCGACAGTTATGGTGTTGAAACTGTTAAGTTTGAGGATGGTCAGTAGGAGTTCAGCTGATGAGAGGGAGGGTAAGTCTAGTGTGGGACTGATTTGGGGGAGACAATTGGAGTAGAGTATGGAGACTCCTCCTCCTTTTCTTTTAGGTCGATCTAATCTAAGGATATCATAGCCAGGAGGGATGATTTCACTGTCCAGATGGTGTGGTTTTAACCATGCTTCAATTAGGATAACTATGTCAGGAGTATAGTTAGCTATCCAAGCATGGAGTTCTTGAACTTTATTTACAAGGCTCCTGACGTTGATAGAGCAGAATTGTACTTGCTTTTGTGGGTTGGAGGGGTTGGTAGGTTTAGATATAGGGGGGTTATTGTTCAGGGTAGTGTCTGTAGGGCCTGGGTTAGGATGAATGTACCAGATAGTAGTAAAGGTTTGTAATGGGGTTTTAATTTGGGTAAGTAGAATTTGTTTTTTTTTGTTTTAAAGGGGAGTGGGGAGATATTTTTATTTTAGGAATGATAGTGGTGGGGGGAAGGATTGTGTTTGAGGGATGGAAATAGGGAGTAGGTAACTGCGAGTGATAGGAGGTGAGGTGATAGAGTATAAGGAATAGAGAAGGTAAGAGTATAGTTTGAGTTGTAAGAGACATGTCACTTTATGGGATGTAGAACAGATGATGAGAGGAAGGGGTGGGAGTAAGGTATAGTAGTCTTTGATAGTGGACAATAGGTATGTGTAGGGAGGAGCAAAGAAGGGAGGTAGTATGAGAACAGGAAGTAGAGGGGTGGGGAATTTGGGAGGAAGTGAGGGGGTGTGGTTGTATGGATAGGTATAAAGGTAATGATATGGGGGGTGGGAGGGGAGCGCAGTGAGTCCACACCTTCCAGATAGAAACTTAGCTAAAAAAAAAAAAAAAACTATCAGCTAATCCTGGGACACTTACTAGAGATGCTACACCTGGAGGGCTTTCAGCTACAATTAGAGCAAATATGGCATCCAGGGATTTTAAAACCTTTGGTGTGTTGTACCTGAGCAATCACTTGGGGGGTGGGGGAAGGGAGGGAAACCATCAACTGGAATTTAAAGTAGCAGGGGAGAATCCAAGGCACTCTGCTAACCTAGCTAATTATCAAAGGACAGCCAAGGAAATAAGGTAAACATACAGGCACCCTTGTTCAAGGACTGGAAGGTTTATCCAAGAAAAACTATGTGTAGGAGTATACCACAGGTAGAATTTGTATGCTGCTTACTAGTCTGCAATGGCAGATTTTATTCTCTTTTATATTTGTATTCCCCCTTTGCTCATTGTTTGCTGCACACAATGTAGCTAAAGATAAAAACAGCTGGAGACTTTGCACTTCTGTTTGGTGTTTAGTGAAGAACAAGTATTGAGGATGAGGGACTGAAGGCTATGACTATTGAGAGGGGCTAAATACCTTAACATGCAACAAATTATCAACAGTGAAATGGATGAAAGGGGTGGGGGTGAGCAAGAAGAAGAAGGTTTGCAGCTGTTGCCCCTTGGGGTATGCCCTCTAGCTGACTGTAACAGATTTTAACAAGGCATAACAGTAGTCACAAAAGCTGGCACCTACACTACACAAGTGGCAACAACAAGGTTCCTGGAGTTAAACCTGGGGCTGCAGTCTATTTTTGGATGATTGCTGGTTAGAGTTTTCTTTGCTTTTAACTGTAGTGAGAGGATTCCTTGCTCACACAATGGGGGGGGGGCAAAGTGATCAGGTCCTCAGTGGCTACTACACAAGTGGCAGCAACAAGGTTCCTGGAGTTAAACCTGGGGTTGCAGTCTATTTCTGGATGATTGCTGGTTAGTTTTCTTTGCTTTTAGCTGGAGTGAGAGGATTCCTTGCTCACACAAGTGGGGCGGGGGGCTCAAAGTGATCAGGTCCTCAGTGGCTACTACACAAGTGACAACAACAAGGTTCCTGTAGTTAAACCTGGGGCTGCAGTCTATTTTTGGATGATTGGTGGTAGAGTTTTCTTTGCTTTTAGCTGGAGTAAGAGGATTCCTTGCTCAAACAAGTGGGGAGGGGGGGGAACCAAAGCGATCCGGTCCTCAGTGGCTTAGAGATGCTACACCTGAAGGGGTTTCAGCTGCATGGCTGTTGACATCCATATTGTCATGCATGGTGCACATGTTTAGCACTAAGGGGCTCTGTGTATACCTCTGGACTGTAAACAGTGTTCCAGAATGTGCACATATATTGGCCAATATCTGTGCTGCAGTTCACGGGGGCATTATGTGCTAGCAGTGGTAGTTTACTAGGATGTCCTTAGGATGTCTGTCAGTAGCCAATGGCACACATGTGGAAAACAGATGTGACCTCCCACACACACCATGTCTGTGAAGACAATCCCAATTACAGTAGCAATAGTCTATCAATATACCTGCTATACATATCTGACATCCACTTGCGCTACGACATTAGGACTATAGGAGCTGGGGTAGGGCTACACTCCATGTCCAGGGCATATGGTGAGAATATCTGTACATATAATCATCTATATATATATATATATATATATATATATATATATATATATATATATATATATATATATATATATATATATATATATATATGTATATATATATATATATATATATATATATATATATATATATATATATGATTACACATATGCATATCAACATATATAGATGGGTATGTATATGTACATAGATATACATATACACACCCAGATATATACATATACAGAGCAACATATGTCTACACATATACAGATAGTGATACATATGCATATATACATATGGATATCTACAGATATATCAACAGTAGTAGGTATAGCGGTATAGATATGTATGCACATATAGTTATAGATATCTACAGATATATATATATATATATATATATATATATATATATATGCATCAACATAACTAGGCATATCTGTACACATAGGATGTGCATACATATATAGCTATATACACATATATCTATATGTACATATACGTATACCTATATATACACATATGTATAGATACAAAGAGGTATACACATGGCCATATATATGTAGCACTATACAGATGTGTATACAGGGATATAGGGTCCTAGGTTCATAGGTAGGTACTAGGCTATCTGCCCGAGGTTATAAGCCTAGCCAGAGTGTGTCGGCTTTCGCCGCACCATTGATTAATTAACTAATCCTCTGTCAAGCAGAGCCAATGAAGTGATCCCAGGGGTGCATTTTCTGTTACCCATCCACTCGTCAAGGTTTCTCTTGAAGAGTGTTAGTGAGGGGCTCTGCCTGATGTAATTTGGAATTTTGTTCCAAAGCATGGGGAGTCTCTGTGACAGGAATCTATCCCTCCAGCATGTTCTATTTATTGTTGTGGCGAGGTTTGGCTCACTAGAGCACATGGCTCACAGTGACTAGGATTTCTTTAGGTGGGGAATGTCCATCAATTCTGAGTTGGACATGGCTTTGTAAGTCAGGCAGCAATCACCTCTGAGTAAGCGATATGCCACTGAGTACAGACGGAGTTTTTTCAGTCGGGCTGCATAGGACATATGTTTGAGACCAGTAATCCTCTTGGTGAGGTACTTTTGTGGTCTTTCCAGCTGTTGGAAGTGTCTTGTGAGGTACATCCGAAATGGGGCATTGTACTCTATGATGGGTCTAATGAGTGACGAGTAGAGGGGCACTGTAACCTCTTTATTTCTAGATGTAAACCCTTTAGTAATTAGATGGGCCACATAGAAGGATTTCCTAACTACTTTGGCAATATGATTATCAAAGGAGAGATTACTATCTACATGGGTCCCCAGATCTCTTATTACCTCTTCTGTATTAAGGGGGCTGCCACCTATGTGGTAATTCATGGGTGTTTTGTTTTTCCCAAACAGGATGACTATGCATTTTTTGGCATTTAGCTTGAGGCCATGACTTTGACACCAGGTGCCCGTCTTAGTAAGGCCCTTTTGGAGGATGTCCGTGTCAGCCATTGAGTCAATTATGGCTCCCAGTTTGCAGTCATCGGCAAACTTGGTTAGCCATAGTCGTCCTGTGTTTGCCTGTACTTCTGAGAAGTATATGCCGAACAGTAGGGGTCCCAGGACCGAGCCTTGTGGGACACCACTTGTGACTGGTTTAGAGTCGGACCTGGAGCCCACTATTCTTACCATGTGAGTTCTATCTGTAAGCCAGTTGGCAACCCATCTCGTGACGTAGGGGTTTATGTTCAGGCTGGTGAGTTTTCTGTAATACCCGAGTGGGGAATGGTGTCAAAAGTCTTGGTGAGGTCAAGGTAGGCTGTGTGAACCACCTTTTCCTCATCTATGGCCTTGGTGTCTCGAAGAAGTCAACCAGGTTTAGTAGACATGATCTGCCCTTAACAAAGCCGCACTGGGTCGGGTCAAGTGTTTGGAGGTTCCCAATGTCTTTGTTAACGAGTTCCATGATGATGCACTCCATAGCCTTGCAGACCAGGCTAGTCAGGCTTATGGGGCGATAGTTACCAGGGTCAGTTGTGGCCCCTCCTTTTGGAGAGGAATAACCGTTGCTGTGTGCCATTCTATGGGCATGTAGCCTGTGGAGAGGCTGAGGTTGAACAGCTTGTTTAGGTGGGGGGTTAGTTTGTTCTGTAGTTCGTGCAAGACGCAGCCTGGGACACCATCTGGTCCGATTGACGCTGTGCTTTGGCTATTGAAAGGGCTGTTTTTACCTGTGCATCAGTGATTTTTGGGACACTACACTTTTCTGGTATTGTTGTGGGCCCTTTTGGAGGTGAGAGGGGGGTGAAGTTTGCACTGAATCTATCTGCCAGGATGTTGGCAATATCAGTAGGTTCTGTATATTTTGTGCTATTTTGCACTAGTTCAGTGCATATCTGCAAGTTGCCACTTAGATTCTTAACATAGCTAAAGAAGGCTTTGTGGTTATCTTTTGAATCCTTGGCTATTTTTCTTTCAAAGTTAGTCTTGGATGATTTCCTGAGGGACCTCAGTTTCTTACTGATACTGATCAGGGATGTCTTTCCTTCTTGGGATTTGCTTTTTTTCTCAACTAGTTTCCTCCTTCTATTGTATAGCTTGTTTATTGCAGGGTTCCACCAAACTTGTTTCCTTCTTTTAGAGGAGTGAGTCTTGGTTTTGCTAGGAATGGCATGATCCATGCATCCTTGTAGGTGTTCACAGAGTGCATTTGTAAAGGTTTCTGCATCTTGGGCAGCATTATCCTTTAGCATGGAGGTTGTGAAACTTACCACCTCTGTCTTAAGTAAGGTGAAGTTTGCTTTAGAAAAGTTTTTTACTGTGGTTTCCTTAGTTGGGGGTGGTGGTGGGGTGTGAACATCCAGAGTGATTAGTTTATGGTCTGATCTAACCAGTGACGGGTTGACCTCCGGTGTGGAACACCTGTTGCCCATGTTGGTGATGACCAGGTCCAATATGTTTTCACCTCTGGTAGGGGAGTTTACCAGCTGATCCAGGGCATTTGAGTTGATGAATTCCAGGAAGCGCTGGGCCTGGGAATTTGTACTTGGGTAGTTTCCCCAGTGAATGGTAGGGTAATTGAAATCGCCCAATATCAGGGTGTTTGGTAGGACCTTCAAGATTTCCAGTGTCTCCAGAAAGGTGAAGTGGTGGTCCTGGGTCATGGAGGGTGATCTGTAGCAGGCCACAATTTGCCTTGCAGATTTGCCCGATGTTAATTGCACATGGATGATCTCAGAGGTATCATGCTGCGCCACTAACCTGGAGATGTAGGTATCCTTGATGAATATGGATACACCCCCTCCTTTTGTGTTTCGGTCATTGTTCTGTGGCTGGAATGTGTGGTATGAGTTATAGCCCGGTAGTGCTGGGGTGCTCTCTGGAGCCTTGAGCCAGGTTTCAGCTACTGCACAGATGTCAACGTTCTCCATACTGAAGAGTGATTCGAGCACGTGCATTTTGAGATTTAAACTCCTGGAGTTGAGTAGCATAACCCTCAGTTTTTTGTTAACTATGCTGTTTACAGAGGTGGGTTTGACTTTTGAGCCTTGCCTAAAAAAGGCACTATGGGGGCAGCAAGAGCCTTGGCCAGTATTCAAAAGCCTAGGGGTGACAGGGGCAAGCCGTCTCTTGTGAAGCAACGTGGCTTTTCGAGCATGTCATCCCAGGCTGACAGACACTGGATCCCCTTTGAATGACACCAGAAGCTTAGCCAATTGTTAAAATTGATCATTTTTTCTTTATACTGAGGTATCATTCTTGGTGAGGGCAGGATGCTACTCAGGGTCAGGGTCATACCAGCCTGGGCTACATGATCAGAGAGCTCTTCCATGTCTCTTTTCATGTAGTCCAGGGAGATACATCTCAGGTCATTCACACCAACATGAACAATGACAGAGTCATATTTGTACTTGTTCTGGAGTGACCTGAATGCTTGTGTTATGTGGTGGATTCTGGCTCCCAACAGGCAGATAACAGTAACCTTCTGCTTGTCCAGCCTAGTGAGTGGGACATCAGTGTGCCTGACTATAGAGTCACTTATTACTAGTGTGTTAGGTATGTTATTTTGCCTTAAGGGCTGTGATTGTGCAACACACTGATTTTGTGTTTTATGTGTTGTCTGGTTTGTGATGGGAAGTGCAGGTTGTTTGGGTGTCTGCTTTGGAGGACTCTGATGCTTTTGCAGGTTTTTATTTAGAGCCTCTGAGTATGATTTTGTGTATTTATGTGTTTTTTTTGCCAGTGCTGTTTTAGTAGGTCTGTGTGCAGCTGGAGTTGTGGTGCAAGTGTTAACCTTCTCCTCTTTACTGTCTGTTCCAGTCTTGGGTGGAGACAGCTTAGCTTCCAGTTTGGCTGTATAATTGCATCTCTTGCATATGTTAGTGTTTTGTGGTAGGAGGAGAGGGTTGTCTGTGTACATGAAGGAGTTATAACATTGCTGCAGGTTACCCAGATTCACCAGCTGGACTGGAGAGTGCACCTGAAGTTGCCCTTTGGTCATGCCTGAATAGTAGGGTGAGCTGCTTAGTCGCTTGGTTGGTGAGGGGTGAATAAAGAGTCTTGCCCTGCTGGGCAATCAGTGTCAGGGTATATTAGTGCTTGCTACTAGGTCTGAGCAAGTGCTGGGCTGTAAGATGCTTTTTGAGTGCTTAGGTTGAGAGTTAGACTAGTTTCAAGGGAAAAACTGAAGAGGAGACTTAGTGGAGCCAGGAATAATTTAACTGTAGCTAACCGGCACTGCCAGTGCGCAAAACCATGCAAACTTGGTTTTTATAGTAGGGAAATGAAAGAGATAGAAATTAGCCCAAAATGGCCAATAAACTTCTAACTTCTGGGCTGGAAGTACTCCTCCAGGGACAGATAGGTTGCTCAAAGCTCCCCTCTCTCACAGGTGAACAGAGAACCTTCCTTCTATCCAAGTAAGGTATGGGCAACTCAGAAACTAGTATCACAGCCCTGAATTCAGCACTAGCCTGAAAACTGGACTATACTAGCTGTATATGTATATGTATGTATGTGTATACCTGTTTATGTACATGTAGACATCTATACACCTATATGTATACAACCATATACCTATCATGAGTAAACACCATGGTTGTGTATCCCCTCCCACATGTATCCCACCGTATGTATCTGCTATGTGTACATTATGATAAAACAACATATGTGATGCAACAGTCATATTAATGACAAGGACTACACAATGTAGGACGTAAAGGCAAGTGTTCAATACCACTAAATTTGGGTAATGACAGCTATATTGGTAACACAACAACTGTCCCCACAGTGGTCATGGTGTCGTGGTCATTGATTGTGACTTCAGTGTAAAGGGCCCTGAGTTCATGACCTGCAAGGGCTGCTCATTTTGTTTCTGGGCAGAACAAGGTCTTTTGGATACAGAGTGGTTAAGGCAGTGTTTGTGCAATGTAAGCCACACATGTCAGTATCACGACATTGCTAGGTAGTGGTCTAGTCCCAGTGTTGGCAAGTAACAGAGTGCATGTATGTGGATGGGTCTACCGCAGGTTGCAGGGTATACATGCCTCAGTGGGCCACCTGTCCATGTGGCACAGGCAATACCCGGTATAGTAACCTGTGAAATGTGTTCAACTGTACCCCAGATATGTCACTGCCATGGTGTCAGCACAGTGACATACCCCATTGTGCAATATGACTGCAGACCATCCTCGTGCTGACACATGTACACCTACAACACAATTGTATATCAGTTTATAGACCACAGCCGAGCAGTGTTACTAACAGCTAGAAGGCATCATTGCTGGATGGCTACACTACCTGCCAAATATGCCTCACACTCTACATCCTACAACATGTTACACTGCAGGACTGTGGTACACTGGTGTACAGTCACCGTGTGCATCAGAACCATGTTAGCCTGTCCCTGCATCGATGGTATGGATGACAGTGATGGGGCACAGGTATCATCATATGCACAGGGTGTGGTGTTGGTCTGCCAGAGGCTGAAGGTGGGCCATACATTTGACACCATGTGTGTGGGTGAGGGGTGTACTCTGGGGAGCTGGCTGAGGTGATGTGGTGTGTGTAGGTATGAGGTTGCCCTAAGTGTGTTTGCATAGTGTGTGGGTATGGATGCACACAATTGTGCCTTGTGGCTGCCCTACACAGGTGTTTATGGACAGCTGAAGACCATACCTGGCAGGGTGTGCAATTCACTGCCTCCGGCCACAGACATGTGGACTGTGCCTGCCAGAAGTTCTGCGGGCACGTGCAGGTGCAGGCGTTGAAGTGCTACTCTCACCTGCTGATGACATTTGTCCACTGGTACCACATCCCTCCTGGGACTGGCTAGGACCACGTGCACATGGCCTGCTGTAGTATGTTGTGGACAGCACACCCCACTGCACTGCTTGGGCTGCTATTGCCACTACAGGAGCCCCTTGGTGTTCTAACATGCCCATGTTGAGTGCCAGCTGCTGGTGTTGCTGGCCCACGTCCATGTGGGAATCACCACTTCCCCACCACATGTTGAAGCATGGACACACCACGGCTGATGAGGGCCATCATCTCATCATGCCTTCTATCCACTGCTCGGTAGAAGCATGGATGGCACCCGACAGTTCACGGAGGCTGTCGCTTACAGATGCGAGTGCAGACCTCTGCAGCCTAAGGCCCTGTCTGGTGTAACGCTCAATACATGCCTGTGCTGCCATTGCAGCCTGGAGCATGCTTCTGCTGGTTGCAGCTATGTTGCCTATGCCAGAGGCATGATGTCCAGTGGCTCTACCACAAGCACCATGGGACATCCACCTATGTGACAGCCTGCTGGACATCCGGCTATGTTTGCTGTGACTGTGCACAGTAGGCATGGTTACCACACTTTCCTGTGCACTGCTACTGAACACCAGCTGTCCCTCTGCTATGGCCACTAGTGATGGGGTGTGTAAAAGCACTGTAATTGTGTGGGGGTGTGGTTGGCTAAAAGGGGGGATGTCAAATGTTGGTGCAGTGTCGGCCCCTGACAACCCCACCTGTGCCTCAACATTATCATTATCATCATCATCATCATCATAGGTGTCTGTATGGACACCTACATCAGATTGGGTGCAGGAGGGACCCTGACCCACCTTGCCACCTGTGGGGGAAAACAATAACCACACTTTAAAACCTGTACAGCATTGCTTAACAGTACACGCACACACACACACACACACACACACACACACACACACACACACACACACACACACACACACACACACACACACACACATCTCCATAATACCTACCTGTCCATGGCTTTACAGACAGTTCCATGTATATACCCATGTGTTACCCCATCCTGCATCACACTTGTTAACATACACACAGTGATACCACTCATTAACATCACAGTCCTCTAAATGCCCACACAAGCGGGCACAACACAAGGCCTGTTACTACATTACCTGCCTGACCTGTGTGTAGTGGAGTAACATGGCCTCAATGGTGTCATTCGGTATACACCCTCTGTATGCCCAGAATGATGTGCATGGCCCCTATATGTGTGGGCTACTATGTTGTACCCATAATAGCTCCCACTGGGGTGTCATGTGTATGTAATGCTCAGTATATGCCAGATATGCTGCTCCGTCAGCCCATCATGAGTCAGCTGTAATATCTGGATACACTCCATGGTGTTTACTATTACTTCCCCAATGCATCTGTAGAGCTGCATATGTGGGCTGTAGGGGACCTCTCTGCTTACAGCAATATTAAGTGTGTACCTGGGGTCTACCTTCCCTCTGGATGCCTGATCCATGCTACAGGCCATATTATACTATTTGCTGTCCTGTGAGTACATGACAGGTATTCCTGGTGAGCAATGTGGCGCTCCATGTCCAGTACAGCTGTATGAACACCCCACAATCATACATGTGCATAGATGGCCACACACACAGACACACACGTGCACAGACACATCATACATACATGCATCTACCTCCCACCACTTTGCCAGAGTGACCCTGCAGGCAAACTAACTAACCACCAGGATGCAAACACACACACACATATACACACACACACACACACACACACACACACACACACACACACACACACACACACACACACACACGTGAAGTTGCACAATGATTGTACACACAGTCCTCCAATTACCCATCTGCTAACATGCAGAACATATGGTACAGAACAGCATGCAGTTCAGCTATACTCACACCATGCTAGCAATGGTGTACATGTGTTTGATACATGTGCTGTGACTAGGTGATGCCCCTTCCCCTGGATACCACTGCACCCATGTACACATTATTGCTGTGCACCTGTTCTGTACCCTGCCATGTACTGTGCTCCACAACTCACAGGTGTCTAACTCATTGTGGAATGTGTAGTACTGTGTCAGTTATGCCAGCTGTACCTCTCACAGCCCCTATGTGTTTTAGCAACACATACCTGGGATGATATGAGGACTGTTGTCATTGGTGAATGCCTGATGCCTGATTTACAGCTGTCAACATCAACAGACCATGTATGGCCACTGCAGAAATGCTTACACTGACAACCATCAGAGCATACCATGGCTCTGGGGGGTGTACACACCTTTATTGCTTTTACACGCACATCCGTGATTTGCCATGGGACCACAGCACTGCATATCTTAGCTGTACACAAGCCCGGTATGTAACATATGTCCTGTACTTTCACATGCAGTGTCTACAGATTGTATTAGGTGTGTGGCTGCTGACCACAATACATACACATCATGTGGGGATATGCGTGCACACCCTTATCATGACGGTTTATCACACCTCTTGTTGTGTGTACTACAGCAGTCACTGCTCATGGCAGGGGTATACCAGCATGGGCCTTCTGCAATTGCAAGGGTATGTTCAGCCTGCCCTACAAATGTCCCCCTATTTTGCATGATTGCAAGGTCTACTCATGTGCACATCCCATGGTGTTCACACAATGCCATCACTATTGCAGTGTGGGTAGGGTTACAGCTGCCACAGGTCCTGGACCTGACTATATGCAGATAGAGCCATTCCTACTATCCTTAGGATGCTGCAGTGCACTGGTGTTTCATGCTGAGACCCCCCCCCCCTCAGCATTTATGCAGATGCATGACAGGTAAACCCTACACATATGTGTCAGCTTGCAGTGTCCCATACACTGAACACCACATGTTGCAGCTTAGACCAAGCTGATAATGTGGACTACTGTAATGCCATATGTCATAGTGTATCTCAGCATCAGTTGGCATTGCCCTACAGGTATGTACTCTGGTGTTGCACTGTATGTGGGTGTTGTTCAGAACATGTCACTACTGTAGGCCATGTCTACCAACAGTATGTTACCCCCTGTGGACACATTCTGCAATGACAAGATGTTAGTTGTCATGCAGGTGTGTGACATACCCTTTCTATACCCCATCATGTTCGCCCCTGTGAGATCATGCATTTTACAGCAACAATACATGCACGTGTACAGCATGCATTCAGGGTAGGTGTGTTAGATGTGTGCATGGAATATAACATCACCATTACATGTCCGGTGTGTTGGCATGCATCTACATAAGACATACTCACCAGCTACAGGCTGCTGCCTTGCTGTTACCCTGGAGGGACCTACATAAGTGGGTGAGAGATGCAATATCAGTGGCCACACCTGTGGCACTGCTACAGTACTACCATACATCAACCGTAAATTCTCACAATAGTACCACATCTGAACATCTGTTTATCACTACAATGCAGCAACACAATATTTGTATGACATATCAGATATGCATGATCGACTTGTACCACTGCAGATATTTACACAACAGTGGTCTACTGATGTGCCCTGTGTCCTTACCTGCATGCTCCTCGGCTGGTGTGTGGGTGACACCCACCTCCACAAAGGGGTCCAGTGGTTGATGGTGTTCAGGTGTCACAAGGCTAGCCAGGAGCTCCACCACACATATCAGGGGGGGAATGGATGGCATGCCTTCCCGTGATCCCCCAAGACTGTGACAGCATGCCGACAGGCATTGTGAAGCAGGTCACTGCAATGATGCCAGATCTGCTCATAACTGCAGTTATGCAGGCCGACATCATTGACCCTGTGGACTACATCATTCCACAGGGTGGTCTGCTCCTGCTGGTCATGTGCTGTCTTGCCAAAGAGGACATATGTAGTGCTGAACCAGGTGGTTGATAATGACCTCATTCTCCTCCGCTGAATACACAGGCAACCTGATGTGTGCCATCTTGCCTGAAAAACATGAGGATGGAAACAGGCCTGAGTGACTCATATGGCAAGGTTACCATATTTCATAATACACATCTCTGTCACCCCCCCCCCCACCATATCAGCTTCAACAGACTATACACATAACTCATTAGGTATGGCTACAGGTTAACTACCATTTAGACAGATTGTGTATTGTACCACACTTTCTGCTATGTGATTGTAGCCATGTCCCCTGTGTGGACACTAACATTGCTGGCCTGTTACAGACTATTCACTTGCATGACATTGTCAGGGCCACTATGGTTACATATATGCCAGTGGTATGGCTGCTCTGCAATTGCTGCACATCTGACAGTCTGTGTTATTGGGGGGGGACGTTCTATGCATCCTGTTGGACATGTACCAGGATTGTGTAGACTATTACTACCAACATATGTACTATGACAGTGACACAATAACATGTATATGTTCCATTAGCCAGCTGATCCTCCTCTCCACACCCATCAGACCAGGATACCTGGCCACATCACATGTGTGTGCCATCCTGGGGTCTCCTCATGTACTGTTACAGCAATACCATCAGGTGGAACCACTCAGGGGATGTTGCACCCCCCCAGGGCACACACCAACATGTTCCTGTCCCCTGTGCTCAGGTGTAGGGTCTGTTCCATACCAGACTCCACAGACACATGAGGGATGTGCTACATCAGTCTGAGGCACCCAGTACACATTCACATGGCCAACATGCTCCTCCTGCTCAGCCGCCAGACCTGGCACCTTCAGGACGTGGACTGCTGTTGTGAGTGGCAGTTGGTGGGAGCCTTGTTCCCACTGTGGCCATATTGGGGACCATGGGGTGTCCACATCATGGACCACACACACCATCCACAGTGTTTACCCACCACATGTGTCACATACCACCCCTGTAGACTGTCCTCTATATCTACCAATCCTGACCACCTCCACATGTGTATCTGCCATATTTCCCCATATTCCCATTGCATACTTCACAGGCAGAGGCATTGTGGTACTAGGATGGGACTAACATGTGACATACCCGTCCATGGTGCACACACTACCAGCTGTAGATATCTCTGTGTATTGCTATGTGTGCTGCTGCCTCACACATAGCACACATCATTGTGGTAGTGATACAGGGGACATATTTTTCCATACATATCTGTTTGTGTGTGTGTTTGTACAGATGTAGACATTTGCATATAGGTATATATCTATGTATGTGTAGATATATGTGAATATATATATATATATATATATATATATATATATATATATATATATATATATATGCACATATATATGTCTACAAATGGGTATATGTATATTTCTGGACATACATACTGATATACATTTATCCTTATATATTATATATGTGACATATATACACATATGCATACCTATATGTGAGGTACATTCAGTCATCAGCTCCACAATCTCACAACACCTTCCTGCACAGCTGCACTGTTCTGCCTTGCTGCAACACAGACAGGTGCCACATATGGACATGGCCTGACATTAGTGGGGTATATGTGAGACCTGTTTGCAGGTAACCCTATTACACACCTATGTCATTCCAGCATGCTACATTACAGATTCACCTGGGTATCCTGCCAGTGGTGGTCTGTGGATCCCACATGTCCATCATACTGGCATTACTTCCACCACCGGCTATTGGCCACGTCATATGCATAATCCCCATTACACAACACACACTATGATGGCTTACATCCTGAATGTCAGTGCTGACCTGCACAGTTAACAGCTATGGCCTTCTACCCACATGGACAAACACTATTGTCCATAGCAGTTGTTCAGTTGACCATCATCACAACAACACCTGCTGGCACATATAACTCATTCCACATCATCTATCACATTACAATGGACCAGGTACTACATTCTAATACATGTACATATACTTCACATACTTGTTGCGGGAATGATATATTAATGACTGGCAGGTGTGTAGATGGCTGCATTTTCAGCTGTAATTTTTCTAAGATATTTCTTTTTTTCCGCTTTTGTTTTAACTTGCTTGCTTTCTGCCTCCTGTTAATGGATTGAGCTGTTTGGGGTAGATTGCAGCCTGGCTTTATTAGGTGATGCACTTGATCAGCTGATGGCCTTTGCAACAGTCAGTGTTCTACACTTGCTAAATGCATGCAGCTTGCTGTGTAGTACTTCCAATTACCACTGTCATGGCAACCAGCTACTATAAATCCCTATATCATGTGGGCTTGGTCCCTTTACCTTTCCTGTGTGATGGACATCCTTCCTGTGTGTGGGCATCAGTGTTACAGACAGTAGGTAGCACACTTAGGCCAGTTACATATTTGTAGGAGGTTCCAAACTACAGACGGAGTGTGAGTAGAGTTGTGTTATGCTTTGTATAGTACTGGTGTTACAGGGTGTGTGTGTACATACTAGTTTACCTTGGAATGCAGTCTGTCACATAGCTCTCAACTGTGGGCCTATCCTGTTGGTGGCCAGAGGTGTGCTTATCATGTTTTGTTTGTCCACCACACAGGTCCGGTGTCAGATATTTCACTGGCAGTGTGTGTGTTGAGTGCTATCAGTACATGGCTATATCCATTTATGTTTCTAATTTCAATTCCCTGGCTAAGGGTATGTTGCAGACTATCCTGTAACACCAGCAACTTGCTTAGTGTATGGCAACAGTTTCCCACATATGGGCCTGTGTTCCAGCCTTTGTACTCCACCTACATACCAAGCTTTGCACATATGACATGCTGTCAGAGGTTGTTCTGTAATGGGCTGTGTGCATATCACACTGCCATTGCTGCCATCAGTCCACTGTTGTTGTATCCCCCACACATACAGTGGTGCTGGGGCCATATATGTGTGGGCTCCACCAAAACAATACATGTGTGCCCTTATGCACTCCAGAGGCCACTGTATGTAACAGTGGTATATGGGCCTGTAGTATTGAGTCTAGGGGGGATGCACCATAACTGACCTAGGCTGTTACAAAATGTAGGGGTATCAGGGGTGAGCTGCCTTAAGGTATATGGATGTACAGTACCGTATACTTCACCTATATTTACATTACTCACATATATTGGGTTAATGCAGACCTACTGCCTCCTGCCATACAAGACTGTTCTGTTTGTCAGTGTGTTTGTGATGGAGTCAGTTATGCCTTGTTATGTAACAGTTACATCCCATTTGTTCAACTGAAATCTTCAACACCTAGTGATTTTGTACAGAGTGTTGATAGAGGCTGCTGAACTATACACCTGCATTACATACTGCTGACTGTTTGGTATCCTGTGGCCCAGTCTGTCTTTACTATTGTAGAATTTGAAGGCATTGGCCTGGACAGCAATAGTTGTGAACCTTTCCAGACTACTGTATTAGTATATCTGTTTCACAGTTGCATTACTGTTTATATGGATGTCAGTGTCGGCACAGCTATATGACATGGCATACAGAACTGTAATAGTACACAAATAAAAGTTTTCCATTTCTGCAAACCTGTGTGTGGTGTTTTTTCTATGACCTCTCTGTGGGTATATGTTGCAGGCGACAATTGTATTTGTATGGGTGGCCCATGCAGTGTCCAGTTGTTCAGGTGTGAACTGTAGGCATAGTGGCTGTTCCATATTGTGTGCATCTTCTACATAAGTATCTTACTGTACATATCACTGTGTGTGTCTGTGTAGTCACATGTATATGTATTTATATATATATATATATATATATATATATATATATATATATATATATATATATAGATAGATATAGATATATGTATATCTGCACATATGTGTTTGTGTATATGTATCCTGGGGATGTTGATAGCTTCCATATTTTACATTTCCTATGGGAACCACACTGCACTGCATGATATGTTACCAATACCAGCCTGACATCATACAGGTGGGTTGTAGTACTGTTTACATGTTGTGCACATCATGTCAGGTCCTGCTTATGGGATCTGTAACATTTGGTAGTGTACTGCAGGGCAGATGTGTTTGGCTGTGTGGTGGGGTATGCCTATTCGTACATGACGTATATTGTTTGGGGAGTCTCAACTCCATTAACAGTGCATGTGGACATATTTGTTTTTGTCAGTCTACCATTGCTATCTACAGATGTGTGGCTATATATATATATATATATATATATATATATATATATATATATATATATATATATATATATATATATATATATATATATATATATATGTATATATTTCTATAGATATATATTTCTATATCTATATATATATATATATATATATATATATATATGCATTATTGATATGTTGTATCTGTTTAGATATTAATATATTTACTCACACATATAAATTTTCATGTTGGAATACATTCTCTGTACTGTTGAATGACTGGGCTGGTTGATATGTTTTGAATACATCAGGGATGCACATATCTGACATGGCTTAGTGGTAAATCATGTTGGCTGTACTATGTGGGGCCCTGTGTTCAAGCCTAGCAGAGGCTGTTTATTTTGTTCCTGGGCAGAACAAGGGCCATTGGATACAGAGTGGTTAAGGCACTTTTAAGCAGTTGTTAGTGGGTTTGTGGGGGTTTGTGCTGAAGTAAGCACTGCTAACCTGCTGTTGCATCTGCTTACAGAGAGTTAGCTTCAGATTTGCTTAACCAGTGTAGGCATTGCTTACCGCCATGCAAATGGGCTTAAGCCCACTTACTAGTGCTTACATATGCTTACTATTGCTTATTTGTGCTTAAACCTACTTACTAGTGCCTTATTCATTCTGACACTGACACTCCACATTTGCATTTCTTGCAGTACTGCAGTTCATAAATATATGTTATTTAGTGGGTTTTTCAACAAACATATTGGTTATAACGTGCTTTGCCATGTAAAATAGACTGTGCTGCAGCGGGACTCGAACCGGGAATGCCAGCACGTTAGGTGAATGCTCTGCCCACTACACTATTGCTGTGCTGCTTCATTTGCATATATTTTCCTTGTTACCTTCTTCAGCCTTTACACCAGCTTTAACCATAGTTAAGCGATGGGCACACCCGTGCACCTACGGGTAGCTTTAATTGGATTTTTAAAAGAAAACAAATGGGTTTCTACATTTTATTTTTACGTATTGTTGCTGTGGTACACATAGGGGACTGTTGGTGGGGATATGTGGACACCTATGACCAGTCTCGCTCATTCCTTACCCCTTTCTCCTGTTCTACATTGCAGGGGCATGTTTATTCTGAGAGCTCTGCTATCAGCCACGCCACCTGCACTCGTACACACTCCATGTAAGCCTAGGAGCTCGAGCAGCGTGCCTTGTTAATATGCATGGCGCACTGCTGCTCCTAAATGGGCGCTTCCATGCAGGACTACGCTAGTCCTGCATGGAAGATTAGTGAATCTGGGGGTTAGTCTTTAGTCAGTCAGTACTCCCAAGTTACTTATTTCATTAGCAGTGGCAACTGTTGTATCATTTAATAGCATTCTGGGAGCTGCCACATTACTGCCATAGATCACAGCAAAACACTTGTTAGGATTAAAGTATAGAGCATGCTAAGTAACCATGAGTGCACATCTTTTTAAGTAGTTGCTTATTATTTTCATATTCTCCATGGAAGTAGCACATATTCCTATTTTAATATTGCTAATATACTTAGATAACTATTTTTAATAATTGGACATATTGAAACAAATCAAGCTGAACAAAAACTTGCCTGTTAATAAAATGACTGGTACTCCACAGCTTACTATTCTCCAGCCCAAGTAATACTCTTACTATTTGTTCTGTGTTCTAACCATCTGGAACTTCATCTGGTTAGGTATGTGTGAAGATATGTGAAGGCTGCCAGCCTAGCTAGATAGAATTTTGTAGATAATTCTGTCATTTGTAAATATTAATATAAGCCACAGGCTTGTTCTCTTAAATGTGAAAATACTGTATTGCATGTTGAACTGCAAAAATGTAACCACATTGCAGTCTGCTGGAGGAAAGCTGATAAGTCAAGAATTGTATACTTGCTTGATA
Source organism: Protopterus annectens (assembly GCF_019279795.1). NCBI lineage: Eukaryota > Metazoa > Chordata > Ceratodontiformes > Protopteridae > Protopterus > Protopterus annectens. Next base: position 877,024,182 of record NC_056731.1, on the reverse strand, counting down.
TGAAAACTCAGAGCCAAGAGTTCTGGATGAAGGAATTCTTCTTATTGTTTTGAGACTAGAGTTAATTGCTAGATTTTTACATATATAATGTCTTTAATTACTGTAGTTTCCTGACCAATTGCAAGCTTACTAAGAAATGTTAATGTAGAGTTTCTGTTAGCCTGGGAAACCAGAGAATTGTTAAGAATGATGTAATCTAAAATCAGTCAGCAGGATGTATTATCAATAAAAAGAACTTTCTCAGAGACAGAGAGAGAGCATTTTTGCATTTGTCTTGAGAACATCCAATTCACCGGCACTCTGCCTGTGTCTGTATGTAAGTAGGATCTTAGACTTTAGTGTCTCTGTTAAAAATAGCTAGGAAATAGGAAGATTAGACTAGTTGTTTTCTGTTTTGATGTCAGAACTTTTCTACTGTATTATTTTAAGCATTTCTCTGTGATCTCTGAACTCTTGACTAGTACTGTGTAGTAAGAAGTATTGTCTTGTGTTTTTATTATTTACTATTACATATTTTTAAACATTTCAACTGTGGCTGTTTTGTGTAGAGATAATTTAAGCTCTAGAGTACATTGCATGTATATAGTGATACTGGCCAAGCCACTCCAATAAGCCTTAAAAGTTCTTGTCACACTTACCATTTGGATAATAATATTGCACAGTAATAATTGGACACCCTTTGATAATTGGGCCTTATTAGTAGCTGATATTAGTGGTTGGTGGCAAGTGGTACTACCGTATAGTCTGGGCAGAAGGGGCTGAGATCTGGACCCTATAGCTGTGTCAGTGGGGAGTCTTATTTGGGATCTGGAGAGAAAGGGAGAAACCAGCCCCAGACTGACTGTGATCTCTGTGCGTTCTTAAAGGAAACTGTTCTTTACTGTGGGTGTATTTGCTATCCTTCCCAATGTGGACGCCCCTTAGTGGTGTTAATGGTGAGGATTGAGGCTCCTTGATTGCTGGGCCAGTGCATGGATGTCACAGTATGGATTAACTCTATTTAGTTGGCATAATGGGTGAGGTCTTCACCTCCCATGCACAAGGTACAAGGTTCAGTCCTGGGTTCCATATTAAAATATCAGCGCTTGAAATACTGAGTGCTGACAAGTCACAAAAAGACTGAAAATCTAGAGAAGAGTGAATGTTGAAAATCACTCTTCTACTTTAAACTTCTATATATCAACTCTCAGATCACCACACCCTGGAGAAAAGGGAATATTCTGAGAAATGGCATTTCAGAATTAGTGTATGTAAATATGTTTTCCCACCATTTAGCCTGTGTTTTGGGACTCAGTCTAGTAGGTTATGACATTTCAAATGGTTACCTCAATCCTGACCTCTGGCCAATGCCTGTGTGTATTTTGCACGTTCTCCCTATGTCTCTGTGGGGTTCCACTCACCTGCTAAAAACATGTTGTATAGACCAACTGCTTTGGGGATCAGCTGTTGTGTGCTGTATCCTCTAGACAGGAGAATACTGACTGATCACGGTGGTGATAGCTACTTGAAGGTGTAAAATTGGCTCTAGGTTGTCTGATCATGTTGACTAATGTTGCCAAAAATGTGCATAGGTATTGCCAGTGATAAGCGAGCTGAGGACCTGAGTTACTTTGACCTATGACAGTGACCATGCTACTGGTGGGAGGGGGTCTATGTACTCCTACTAGCCAGTGTGTGCATACCATAAAGCCAAGCAGGCCTGAGTTAATAAGATTGGATTACCTGTTATAGCTGTTGAGTAAAAGCTGGATGCAAAACCAATCAATCTGCCAAAAATGAACTGAGGATTCCTGCACTCAATAAAAGTTCACTTACAGGATGTAGCTTGGAAGCAATGACATGATGGTAAGGAGAAGGTTAGACTTCTTGTATATCCAGGAGACAAGATGGAAGGGAAGTGCAGCAAAGCCACTTGGTGTGGGATCCACAGTCTACTAATCAGATGGGGAGGACAGACGAAATGGTGTGGTAATTGTGGTGATGGAGTCTTCAGAAGATAGTGAGGGGTAGCATGAGAACAAGTGATAGAGTCATGGAAATCAGACTTTAGTTTAAAGATAGGGCACTATTCATAATCTTGGCCTATGCACCATAACAAGGTTGTGATAGTGAGGAAAAGAGTGCATTCAGACAGCAGTATGAAGACCTACTAGATGTATCAGGACACCATGAGTTAGTGGTGATAATGGGATACCTGAATACTCATTTTGGGACAGGCAGAACAGGATATGAGGATTGCTAGTGTCCAAATTGGTGAGATAATAGGAATAAAGAAAGAGAGGCCATTCTAGACTTCTGTCTGGCAAATGGTTTGGTGGTGGCCAACCCATGGTTCACCAAGACAGACAGTCACAAGGTCACATACAAGAGTAGCCAACATGCAACTCAGGTAGACTTCCTTCTTGTAAGAAAAGGGCAATTAGGTAGCATCAGTGATTGTGAAGTCATCACCAGTGAAACAGTTGACCCACATCATAAACCACTGGTTGCCACAGTCAGCTGCAAGCAGTGGTCAGAGAATGCTATAAGGTCAACAGAGACTACAATGAAGATCTGAACATTGACTGCAGAGAAAGCACAAGAGTTTAAGGAAATACTCAGAGCTCTAGCACCTCAGGAAGAGGAAATATCTAGAGTTGAAGAAGGCAGCATCACAAAACAGCATGTGTGAGGATTGTAGAACAGATATGTGGCTGAGCCGAGTATGGAAATATGTTACATAGTGGTGGTGGAATGCAGAAGTCCAGGAAGTCATCAACAGAAAGAAGGAGTTCAGAAAAAAGTGGGGAATAGAAAAGATAGACCAGACTAAGAAGAAATACAAGTTGGCTAACAAAGAGGCTAAGAGAGCAGTTGTATTACCAAAGAACAAGGCATCTGAGGCACCGGACCAACTTCTGGAAAGTGACTCATAGACATCACAAAAAAACTCTATAGAAGGTAGTCATCAGACACCCTTCATAAGGAATGCCAGCAATACCCTGCTCACAAGTACATAAAGAGAAGAAAGACGGACCAACATGGCAAAAATGAAAACTATAAAACTTTAATAAGACAATAGTAAGTGCTTTTGTTCCAAAAGGCACTTCATTAGATCATAAAATTAATTGCAACTAACTATATAAATACACAAATCAATCAAACTAATGGAATAAGGCATATGATTTAAGTACCAGTTTTAAAGAGACAGTATCATTAAGTTCGGGGCCTCTATTGGCTCACAGTTCTAATATCCATTTCAATTCCACACATTCAGTCTTATTAGCATAATCATCCTCCCAACCCAAAATTCAACAATTGTAAAATGAAAAATCTAAATGAATGTGTTTTACCAAAAGTGTTGATATGTTTGGCTGAAGTACTAGATGGCTTCAATATTCTAATATCACTTACATGCTCAAGAATATGTTTTCTCAAAGTATGATTGGTCTTATCTACATAGAAACAGAAACACGTACAACATTGTGCCAGATATAATAAATCAACACTTTTGCAATTAGCATAAAAATTAAGCTTAAAGATATGGACAGAATCAGGGTATATAAAACCAGAAAACAGATCAAACATATTTACAAGCACTGCATGAATTACATGGAAAGGTCCCAACACATTCTGAAAACTTATCACCCTTCTTATATCTATAACAAAGTTGCCGTTTAATGGCCTTACTATTTTTAAAAGAAAAACTTAGTTGTTCATCTAGGACTTTCTTAAAGCACTCATCAACCATCAGAATCAGCCAGTTGTTTTTTCACAACTTCACATATTAAATTAACATCACTCGAATATCTTAAAACAACTTCAGTTAGCATAACCTGAACCAGTGATATCATTCACTTTATTAACCCTAACTCCTGAATCTGAAAAAATCGTTTAGCATTAGTATACCTAATACTTCAGTAATAGTTTTATCAATTTCATCTGGTGAATAACCTCTAGTAAAAAATCTCTATGCATGTCTTTAAAAGCTTCAGAAAGGACATTTTCATTGTTATTCAACCTAGCAGCTCTAACAAATTGACATTTTAAAACATCCTTATGAACATGTTGGGGATGCATGCTAGATCTGTGCAAGGTAACATTCTTTTTACAAGGCTTCCTATAAACAGTAGTTCTAACCTTCCCTTAATATCTTTAGTAATAAGAATACCCAAAACTTAGTGAAAGTATCAGAGTATTTGAATGCAAACTTCAGAAGGAAGTCATCCTTTGCAAATAATCAGTAAAATCATACAAACACTGAACAGAGCCTGTCCACACAAGAAAAATATCATCTACAAAACATCCATAATACTTGACATATTCCACAAAAGAATTGCCGTTCAGTACTGGATTCAACTCCCAATATAGCAAAACCATATTGGTGTAACTGTTGGCACACACACACAGTGCCCATAGTGACACCAACCTTCTGAAATAAAACTTGTCATTGAACAAAAATACATTATTCTCTAAAATCAAATCAAGAAGTAAACAAATCAAATTAATTTACCCATTAGTAAACTTACTATAATGACATATAAATTGCATAACACTCTCCACCGCAACATCATTTGGTATTACAGTAAATAAGGAATTCACATCTAATGTAACAAAAAATAATCACACACATTGTGGAAAGTATTATACTGGTTTTATAAATCAGAAACAACATTTTTAGTATCTTTCAAAACTGTATGAACAGTATCTAATACTGGTTGTAATGTTTTCTCAACATGAATCGATCAGAACTCAGTCAGCCAGCCATGAATAGAAACAATGGGTCTCATAGGAGGTACACATGGGTCCTTATGAATTTTATGAAGTCCCTATAACACTGGAACCAAAGGATGCTCAACCTTAAAGAACTCATACAGTTCGCAGGATAAAAGACAACTCATATGCAAGTCAAAAATATTTACCTGAACCCTTCTCAAATGTTAAATTGGAACTTGTGTAACAAAGTATAGGTCTCATTATCAGACAACTTTGTTAACATCTGTCCTAAATAATAACAACCTGCTCACAAGTCCACAGGACATCAAAGGCAGATGGAAGTTATACTTCTAGCAGCTTCTAAATGAAGAAACCCCATAGAAAATGTACTGCCCCAGACACAGCTTACTATGAAAGAAGAAGAGGAGCCCACCCTAGAAGAAGTAAGAACAGCACTTAGGAAAATTAAGCCAGAGAAAGCAGCAGGCTCAGATAAGATTACGGCAGACATGTTCAAGATGTTGGGTGAGTTAGGGGAGAAATGCATACACATATACATAGCATCTTACCACCTATAAAATTATTCAGAATCCATCTGTTTGTCCGGCACTAAATAACATTCTATACAGCTATGTTCCCAGTAAGTCATTACAATCCAATGACTAAAAACTCCTGTCTGTCCACAGACATATCAAAGCTGCTGGTCATTGTCTGTACTCGTACCATGCTGCTAAGGCTTGGAACTCCTTACCTGTATCCAAAAGGTCAATACCCTCTCTCCTATCCTTCAAAACCACACTAAAAGACTTCCTAGCCAAAAACTGTCTCTGTTCTTGCTCAGCACCAGGATAAACTACATCCCTAAATGCAAACAAATGCCTATTCATTCATACCTTACACCTCCTTACTCTCCCTTTTTCACTCACTTCCTTACTTCTTTTATTTTCTCTCCCCTGGTTTCTCTCTAAATATACCAAAAGCTTGATTTTCCCTTACTTGATATTGCAATTCCTGTTTATATTAAGCTGTTACCTTTAATTTCTCTATAAACTGACTAAAATTTCTGTACATATTAAATCATTGTCATATAACTTGTATCTGTTCTTAACCAATATTTTCATATTATGGTGAATTTGGTATAATTATTTAAACTGTAGTTTTTGTTGTATTATTGTTAAAGATTGTAAAATTATTGTTCTTAAAATATTTTGTAATATATTTTTTTCCCAGGCCTCCACCAAAAATGGGCTCCTACCCAGATGGACTTTCTCAGTAATCAAATATCAATAAATAAAGAAATAAAAATGGCTCCTGAGGGTACTCATAACAGTATGGAGAGAAAGCCGTATCCCAGATGACTGAAGAACAAGTATACTAGTGTCAATGTACAAGAACAAAGGGGACATTCACAACTGTGGGCAGTATAGAGGTATCAAATTCCTGTTTCACTGCATGAAAATTCTGGAGACGGTGGTTGATAACCAAGTAAGCAGAGTAGTAAAAAAGTAAGAATGGAGATGGGCAGTTCAGATTCAGATGAGGATGCAGTACAACTGACCAGATGCTTGTAGTGAGACGGATAGTTGAGAAGCTAGAGATGAAGAAAATAGTTCAACTGGGCATTCACTGACTAGGAGAAAATGTATGACAAATTTGCAAGAAAGTTGATTTGGGCAGACCTGTGATGGTTCAAAGTCCAAGAAACAATAGTAGAATTAATGCAGGCTATGTATAATGACCCAATAACACAACTATGAACAGTGTTTGCACACGCAGAGGTGATCCCAGAGGGAGTGGATGTGCATTAGTGTTCAGTTCTGAGACCACTGCTGTTCATACTGGTACTGGACTACATTAGCAAACAGGTCAGCAAGGTCAGATCAACAAAGCTGATATATGCAGATAATTTGGCATTATATACAGGCTCTGAACAAGACCCTCAACACATGATGAGAAATGGAATACAAAACTGAAACATATAGGATGAAACAGAGTACAGTTGTAATGTCAGCAAGTGGGGGAAATCAGAAAAAGCTGAGAAATGAGCTAGGAGGGAAACAGCGGAACAGGTTAACAGTTTCAAGTATCTGTGATGAGTGGTTGAGGAGATAGGACGTATGAATGAATCAGAGGGGCCACAGCCAACAGGAGCAGAATGTCAGGGTTAGTGTGTGACAGAAGAATGCCAAAGAAGCTGAAAAGTAAGGTATATGAAACAGTGGTGTGGCCAGTACTACCCATTATATGGTACAGAAACCTGTGCACTGATGGACGAGCAGCTGAGGAAACTAGAGGTGATGGAGATGAAGTGCCCAAGATTGTTGATAGGATGCACACTGTGGGACAGACAAAGAAATAAGAACATAAGAGCAGAAGCCAAAATAGCTCCATTTGCAGAGAAGATCAAAGGGAACAGCTTATGGTGGTTTGGGCACAAATGCAGGGAAGCAGAAGACAATCTGGTGAAGAAGACGTGGGACAGACAGGAAGAAGGCAAGAAAAACCAGGGGCCTCCAGCAAAGAGATGGAGGGATTGTGTGAGAGAAGACCTACAACAGTCAGGCATGACTGTTGAAGAAGGAAGGAGAGCAAGAATGAATTGAGGTAGATGGTGACAGCTGATGTGACATCCTGACCCTCTGTAAAAAAATGGTAAAAGGAGTTGATGGTGATGATGAACACATCTTAAGATTAGTTTGTCTATAATATTTTAATGATGTGGTGTATATATATGATGAAGTTACCTTTATCCACAGCCAGGTTGATTGGTTTATAGAATTCTGCTAAATGTGTTAAGCATGATATTGGACTAATTTCAATAAATGTCTTAAGCATGAATTTGAACTAAAGAAACTATGCAGTATTAAGTCTAAATCTTGGTTCGAAACACAGTCTTCTGGTAATAATTGTAAGACATGCTGATGCCTCTTTAACCAGGCGGAACATGGGGAAGATAATAGTTAGCTGACTACCCGGAGCAGGATCCATCAGATTATACATGCACTCCATTCATTACACCATAGGTCCTATTATAACTTCATCATATTCCATGTATATGTAAGTGACATGGAGATGTTCCACCTTGGACAATATGAAGAGAGACATTATGGAGCCCTCAGACTATGTGCCTCAGGGTGGTATCAGCCTAGCACTGAACAGCATACTACCTTCACCAAGGATGATGCTACAAAATGAGCAAAAGATGATTGATTTCAACAACTGGGTGAGTTTCTGGTATCAATCTAAGGGGAACCAATACTTGTCAGCACAGGAAGATATGACTAACGGACACATTGCTTTACCAGGATGGTCTAGACCTGTCCCTTCTAGGCTTTTTAATATTGGCTAAAACTTTAATCCATTCCATAATGCCTTTTTTAGGCAATGCCAAACTGACATACCTACTGACATAAGCAAAATCAACTCAACCGAACCTCAAGATGTTACTCCTCAATTCCAGTTGCCTAAACAAAAAACTGCACCCCTCGAAGCCCTCCTCAACCTTGAAAATCTATACATCTGTGCTGTTACTGAGACATGGTTTAAAGCCACAGAGAATACTCCAGCAGTGCAAGGTTTCAGTGCCTTTCACATATTTAGGCCAACAACGGCACAGACAGGGGCCAAAGACAGAGGCGTCTCATTATACTTCAATAACAAGCGTACCTCTAGGTTGGTTAAACAAGATGACGAGCTGGAGTTTCTCCACATTCAGATCACTATAGATGAAACCTTGTACCATATCCTAGCAAGGTATAGATCACCCCCATGTCCTATGAAACTCACTGTGTGTACTTGGACCTACTGGAGACACTTACCATCATACCGGACACCCTACACATGGGGAAATTTAATACCCCTGCATAGACAAGGAATCTTACATGGCCTCAGATCTGCAGGCACAGAAATTTCTGGACTTCATAAATGCAAACTCCTTAACCAGTTAGTGCATATGCCCACTAGAAGCTCCAACATACTGGATCTCATACTCACAAATATGGAAGAACACTGCCCCCTCCCCCCAATATCACATCCTCTCTGGTAAGGTCTGACTATAAAACTGTCTTCTCGAAATGAAAATCAACTCAGTAATGTCAGTAAAACCAATAAAAGTTATGAACTATTACAAGGCAAACTACCTTTTTTTAAGTGATAGGTTGTCAAAATTCAATGTCATTCTGAAGCCAGAGAACACAGCAAAGTAAGTAGAATTACTCACAGAAACTCTGTACAACCATGCCAATGACTGCATAGAGGCTGCTGTACTTATAAGATGTAAGGCCATAACTAGCTCCAAAAACAGATCACCCTGGTGACATTCCAAATTAAACAGGATATACAAGAAAAGGAAAACACATCATGGCAAAAATCAGGAAGTGAAACTCCTGTAAAGATAAGAACTCTCTCATTAAACTAAACAGACAACTAAGAGGGCTAATTATGTCAAATAAAGCCATATTTGAGGATAAATCACTTCCCAGGCAAAACAGATCCATAAGGCCTTCTTCTGTTATGTCAAAAACCTCAAGGGCAGCATATAGCAGTGTGCTGAACTGGTTATTAATGGTTTCACATTCACTGAGCCCAGTGATATAGCAAATCTGTTGGCTGACTAACTCAGTTCCAAGTTTACCCCCCACTCATCCCCAGCCACTCCCCAAGAAATACCCTCAAACATATCCCCCTCCACTATAACTAATCCTGGCTGCACTCAACACAGCCTCAATGGACCCCAAATAACATCCTGGGATGCTTTCTGAATAGTCTAAAGTATGACTTATCAAACATATTATATTATTTACTATATTCTTAAAATAGGCATTGTGCCATGAGAGTGAAGGACTGCAATAGTCACCTGACTAGTCTTATTTGCAAAGTCATGGTAAGAATTATCATAGAAATGATCAGCAAGAACATTGGAGACCTCCAGACGCTGGATATATAACAGTTTGGCTTTGTCAAAGGAAGGTCATGCTCACTGTAGCTGGCGAACTTCTTTGAAAAGGTCACCAAGGCAATGAAAGAGGGTAAAGCAGTGCATACTGTCTACTTTGATCTATTTTAGACATTTGATAAATACTCCACTTGGGCATTGTTAACAAACATATGGAACTTGGCATAAACCCTTTTATAAAGTGTTTGATAGCCAGATGACTCATGGATAGGACCCAGGAGGTTAGGATCAGTGAGGCCAGCTCCACAAAGAGGCCGGTCACCAGTGGAGTCTGTCATGGCTTCATACTGGTCCCACTCCTCTTTGGCATCTACTTTTCAGAGGGCAAAGCAAATGTCAAAAGCCTTTTACTGACCAAATTCACAGATGATTGCAAACTGGGAGCAGTTATAGAATTCCCTCAAGATGAAAACACCCTCAGGAATATCTAACACAGACAAATGACTGGTGCCAAAGTCACGGCTTAAAATTCAATGCCAAGAAATGTATTTTACCACTTTTTGAGAAGCTGGCCACCCAAGAAAACAAGGTAATCAAGAAAACACCCCCAAGAGTTGATTCTGTAGTCAGGTATCTGGGAACTTATGTAGATAGTAACCTAGTCTTCGGCAAAGATGTGTCCTCTGTAGTAAGAAAATCTTTCCATGTTGCTCAACTTATAAGTAATGTCATGGCATCTAGGCCCAGGGAAGTCATCAAACCACTGTACTCAGCCTGTAACAGACCTATCATAGAGTGCAGTGTCCCCTTAAGTATGTACCTGACCAGACACATGCAGTAACTGGAGCATTTGCAAAGGTTTCTTACAAAAAGAATATGGGGGGGGGGTACACACAATATACTATACGGATCATCTGAAAGTCCCATATGTATACTCAGTCTCATACAGTCTACTGAGAGGTGACCTATGCCTGGCATATAAGGCATCCTTGGATCTTGCTGTGATGAACCCTTTGCACATCCACAAGCCAAACAGCATTAGAACTATTAAATCCTAATACCTACATTTTTCTTGTGACGTAAATAGGACATGTTGGAGAGACAGATAAGTATCTTAGAGAATTCCCTTTCTCTGGAAGAAGCTATTCATCCATGTGAAGCAAAGTTCTTCTTTAACCTTATTAAGACTAACTTGGACCAGTGGATGAGAAATCAGAAGTTCAGTTCTGGTCTGTCGCCTATGTCTCTGATGGACAGAGGCAGCCTGCCAACCCCTTCCACCTACGCATATAAATGTCTAAAACATAAAATGTATGGGTCACATTTGGATTACACAGCTAGGCTTATAAATGCCCTCAAGGTCATTAGCTTAGTTTCATCTATGAAGTATGAACCCCTGAACAAAGTCTTTCAAAACAGTCCCCAGTGATTAATATTAGGCTTATAACTGAATACGATACTTTTGGAAGAAAGATCTGTTTTGCCATTTTTATAGATTGGTGCAAGTAAGATCATTTACATTCCCTAATGACAGCTCTCATTTCAGGACACAAGTGAAAAGTACGTAGAACTGATTGACTATGATTATTTTACGTTATAAACAATTGTCTTAACAATTGCACATAGTATAAGGTCAGTTTCTGTACTGCAGGACATGATGCTAAATATATGATGATAAATAAAATGTTTCTTATCATGTTCTGAGGGGCCACAAGCAGTTTGCAGTCTCTAGCTTCTTATTTATTCATGTGTTGCATAAGTCACTCCTTACGGTAACGTTTGTGTTCAGCTGCACTTGCTGAAGGGATAACAGTGCATGGTGCTTATCTTATCATTATTAAGGCATACAACAGTGTTCCCTAGAGGACTGCAGTGGTGGTGCGGTAGCGTTGTCAACTCACAGTAAGACGTCCGTTCGATTCTCAGCTAAACCGTTTTCTGTGTGGAGACATGCATGAAGGGGCGTGAATTCGTTGAAGGTTGTGCATCAGGGCTGGTAACTCGGCACGTAAAAATCTTCTACCAATCATTAGTGGACCGGAGTTCTGCTGTGGCGACCCCTAACCGGAAAAAAGCTGAAAGACACAAACAGACAAACAGCAGTTTTCCCTAGAAAAGAATACCTGACCCACTGAAAGCTTAAGTGTCAATATATTATGTAAGTCAATGGGTAAAACACTGCTCAGACAACAGGATGCACCAACATTAGGCTGAAGGGGATACCTGTCTTAATGGGGGGAGGGAGTACTAGTGATCTCCTACAGAGGACTGTATTGACTTAATTTTCAGATATAAAAGTGGAAAGTGGGACTGGATAACCAAATATGCTGGTGACTAACCTGGACAACATAGTTGCTTCAATAAAGATGATGAAGTTTTCCAGGATGGTATTTAAAAATATACCCACCTTGTGCAGTAGAAATTAGATCACCTGTAATGCCAGCATGTATGTCATCATAAGACATGTCAAAATTATATAAATTATGATTACAAAATAAGTGGTCAAATAATAAAAAAACACACCATCACTAAAGATCTAGGGACAATGCTAGACAACAATTTAACCACTGACCATTGTCTATCTGCGAAAGTGAAAAAAAGCATATTTATTTGTAGCACATCTAACATCTAATATTGAAGTGCCAAGTTAAATCACTCCAGGGAGAGCTTTGTACTGGGTTGTACCTCATAAAGCCAACTCATTATTGAATACAGTACTGCATTTTGAAGGTGCTGAACAAGGCAGCTGAAAGTGCTTGAAAAGTTGCAATTCTTTACTAGAAAAGCCATAGTGCTGGATCTGTAATTCCTTTCTTATTTAACGTATTTACAGGTCACCTTTGTCTGATCTATAAGGCAATGTCAGATCCAGTTCTGTCTGAAACTCAGTATGCCTGGAATACTCTGTTGAATTAGCTAAGGCCAGAGTCAGGAACTTAATACTAAATATAAATATTAATAATAGAAAAAATTCAGCAGATATAATATCCATTACTTTCTGAGATTATGGAGGAAACACCCCTTGAAAATCAGAAGAAATTAATCATTAACTTCTTTCAAAAAGAATATTGATGTGCATACAGAAATCGAAAATATCAGGATAGAGTTACTACATTTAAGATTCATGAAGATCTGTATGTCATAAGTTTGATAAGTGAACCTTTGAATGCATGAAACTAGACAAATATGCTGTTATTTTGGGATAAGCAAAACAAATATTCGCAAAACAGTAGTGGATTAGTACTATGATTTTTAATAGATTGACTTCTGGTATATTTAAAATGGAGCTAATTTTATTTAAGAGATCAATTTTCTATTAAGATCTGTAGTGTCTTTTAACAAACTTAACACATTGGATCCTTTGTAAAGCTAAGCCTGTTCTCCCATTTTCAGTACAGCTTGACTAATGTGTTTGTGTTTTGCATCCTCCTTTTTTAAGTAGATTTTCAAGTTTTTATTCCACCAAGGTATTTCTTTTAGTGAGAATTTGAGTTACATCTTAATTTACTGGACATTACAAGAGAGGTGATACATTTTGATTTGCAAAATCCATCCATCCATCCACAATCCCTTTTCCCATTTTTACACATGGAGTTGGGGTGCCACTTCAACAGTGAAAATCATCTAGAGCCGAGGTTCACATCACCAGTTAAAAATATGCAAAATGTCAAGTCTTATTCCATATCACGTTGCTTCACAATACTCTCCTAGTTTGTGCTGACATAGTTTTGATGGATCTTGTTAAAGCTCTCCTTCTTATAGTCATACATTTCAGTGGAAGCCATTGCTGACCTGAAGTAAATGTAATTGCATAATGGTTTAATGTATTCAAAGATTCTAAAGATTTTATGGTATGAATCAACTCACCAGGACATTATTTCCCCATGCTGGATAATTAGTTAAAGAGTTCATGGTGTTAAATGCTAGTATACATTGAATTACTGAATAAAGTATGCCAGTTAGCCAAGGATGCATTGATAAGCCTAATTAGTAACCCTGCTAATGTAGCAAGGAAATGTACATGTCATTCTGTATTCATTAGGTGTCCTATAATGTACTATATATAGTTTGTATAGCCTTCTATCTGTTGACATTTACCAGTGTGGCTACTAGTGTTTTATGTTCTTCATGTTTAGGTACTACTGTACTGCAAATAGCGGTAAAGAAAATACTATAATACCCCTGCTAGATCTTTCCTACAGTTCTTATTAAGGGGTGGCAAAATATTCAGGCAGAAGTAAATTAGTACAGTGAAAGGCCTGTGTGATTCTTATCAATTTATAGATGTTCATGCTTATTAATATTTCAGGTTCATATATTGTACAACTCAGGCTATGGGATGTAACATAATAAACATTTAAAGAGTTATTACATTCTGCCTCAGGGTTGGGCAGAAACCCATGTATGTTTTCCTCAAAATGTTTTCATATACGACTCTTGTTTTTCTATCAAAAGTTTGTCATATTTATAATTTGTGCAGAATCACCGTGAACAGAAATAAATAGAACATGCTTTAATTTATTCTGTAATTTAGATGTTTAACATGTTTTCACTAAAGTTTTGTAGCCAAGTTATAAAAAGATGTGTTTAAGTGAAAGCATAGTCAGCCTTGGTGATAGTAAAATTTCACTAAATATTACCTTAATACTCTGTTTTTATAATTTTTTAATGAAATTCTTTCAGTTTTGAAGGTGTTTGAGCCTTTTGTAAAGAATCATAATTTTATAGCTAGAGATAGTTGTCATTAACTTCTTATATATGCATGTTTTCATTAGAGTTAAGCCCGGTAGTGGTGTGACTGTCACTTCTTATTTGTTCGTGCTATTCAGAGGTCTTACTGTCGGCTTAATCATGGGCTCACCTATTTCTAACTGCACCTGTTTTTATATAGAATAGGAATAGGTTACGCTTTGTTTTCAAATGCCATTCCTTTCCATTTCTGTTGTTGTCAGCCATCATTTACTACTGGTCTGTTAGAAATTTGAAATCTTCCATTACTCATTGTAGATGGTGGCAGATTTACTAGATTTTCATGTGGATGTGACATTGTGATAGGTCTCCTTGTAGGTGACTTGGGTTTGTGAAATGCTGGAATTCATCTTAGCTAGGCATATTTGTGACCTGCATTACTTTAATTTAGGCAGCTAGATGTTTTTGTTGGGTGTTTCCTTTGGTGTTACATACTCACTGCCACTTTCTGCATTGTCCTGTGCTAGCACAGGAAACCTGAAGTAAATCTGTTATTTTGTACTAACATGCACATTGACAGAGATTTGGCTATTTATTTCCTAAAATTCTCAAGAGGATTCTGTTGTTCATCAGTGTCATTTTTTTATTAATTATCTCTCATCTCTGGCAACTGGGCTCCCACCAACACTGTAGCAACCCTTTTTGTGCCCTGATAGGAGAAGGGGGGTGACAGCTAGACCACTCATTCCGCAGCCTCAGTTAAAACCATCTGGTCCATTCTTTCTCCTGCTGCGGTGAGATCCTATTAGTCCATTTGCTCTCTGTTAAGCACAAGAGCCAGGCATCTGACATGTCATCATTCGTATGAACCAAAGTCCATGAAATGCAGTTCCCAGATAGCTTTTTTATATTTAATAGAGGTGGTGTGAGACAGAAGTTGTGCAGACCATGTTTCACTCTTACCAGGTGATTTTTCCTTTTTCCAACATTGTGTGACCATGAAGTTGTCATATACAAGTAAGAAGGATGTGGATTTGGAGGGGCTTGCCTCTTGAGAAAAAATATTTAGTCTGATTTTATTTGCAGTTATGGTAAGTGTGTTTTTCAATGAGTTTGACTTGCCTATCTTATTTTAGAGGCGATTTCTATTAAGAACTCTTAGTGGATTCTTGAAAAACTTGCTCACAAGCTTATCTTCAAATACAAGCAGATTTCAATACAAGTGCAAAATTTCTTAGTGGGGGAACTTCATACAATCATCTAAAAGCTAAGAAATCAGTTATTCTAATGTAACAAGTGCACTAGGAATGCTGATGGCTGGATTTCCCTGAAATGAAGACATGACTATGCACTAGGATATAATTATGTTAATAGCGTGAGCACCATAGGAAGGTTTCATACATGACCTGTTCAGTGATAACTGCTATCACGCAGCAGAAACAAAGCACCCTGAACCACTGCTAGGTAGGCACACAAATTTAATAAGCCGAACAGTTCACTCGAAAAAATAACGCTGAATCAAATCACCATACGTTTTATTCACAACTTCATCAGATTACACTAATACATTCAGTTAACTGCTTTTATATACTCATCCAACTTTTAAAAAACAGCCAGTAAAAACAATCATTGTACATAGAAATGCATTGAGTTACTGCCCTCTACTGACAAGGAGGATTATTACACATTAATGTCACAATTTTGCTGATCTCATTTTTAATACAGGGGCAAGTGAGATCATGTCATTTAAACCAGGGAATTTACTGGCCTCCAACACCACTTGCCAGTATAATTCCCTGTATTCAACTAAAGTCTCCCACATAGGTCCTTTGGCACAACCTCTAATATAAAACTGAAATTCAGCTTCAGGACAAGTTTTTGTGTGTTTGTACAGAGAATTTGTTTCACATTTTATACGAATATCATAGGTGTGCTCATAAATTCTCTGCTTAACCTTTCTTCGCTTGCCAATGTAAAAGCATTACATTTTACATAACCCAACATAAATAATCCCTTTTGTGTTGCAATTAAGTTTTAAAGTTAAAATTTTGTTATTTCTGGCAGGTAAAGTAATGGTATCCCCAGTAATCAAATAAGAACAATAATTACAAGCACCACATTTAAATACACCAGCTTTTTTGTTTGTACCTGCTAACCTTGAATTCCCTTTACTACCTCTTTCAAAAATATCCTTCAGGGTGTTCCCTTTCCTATAAATGTGTTTTATTTCACCCTGGAAAATGTGATTTAAGTCAGAAACTTTAGAAAAGTTGATCCACTCTTTGTCAAAAATTCTTTTGATCACACCAGCTTGTCCATCATATGTGGTAATGATACCTGATACAAATTCATTATTTAACCCATCTACTTTCTTGTTTGTGACTTGTTGAGTTGCAACATCTTCAATTTTACCCAATACAGGGGCAAACCTTCCCTTCCTCCCATCACTGACTTCTTTGGAAACTCTATCAATGAGCTCTTCCGGGTAGCCTCTATTCAGGAACATGTTTCTCAGGTTTTACATAACATGCGTCATCAGAAGTCATTCTACCAAATTGCCCTTTATAACACTCCTTTTCTGGTGTGGTGCGAACTTGAGTAGTGCAGATAAGAATTAGAAAAGGTCTCTTTTCTATAAATTCTAGACTCAAAGCCATACTCAGTTTTAGATATGTTAACATCAAGGTATTTCAATTCATCAGTAGTGAATTTGTGAGTGAATTTTAAAAATTCTGTGGTACCATTTAGGTATTCCACAAAGCTACCAAATTCATCTTGAGTGCCTGCCCATAAGAAACACAAGTCGTCCAGAAATCTACCATACAACTTCCATAAACTACTATATTCTGAATTCAGTACAAACTTATTCTCCCAGAAGGACATTATAGTGTTAGCATAAGTGGGAGCACAGTGTGCCCCATCGCCACACCTTTAGTTTGTCGAAAATACTCCTGAAAGAATATAAAATTATTCTTTAGGACAATCTCCATTAATAACAAAACAGTTCTGAACTCATTGTGCCCTAGTAGTTTGGATTCAAGTAGCATTTCTTCGAACCATTCAAGGCCTACATCATGGGGTATACTTGTAAATAAGTCCATCACATCCAAGGTACCAAAACCTTTTGTTTCATTTGCAAGTGATTCATTTAGTTTTCCTAAGAAATGCCACGAATCTTTTAAAATAACATTGTTGTCACAAACAAGCTTTTTATCTTCTGGTCAATGTACTTGGCCAAGGTGCAGTGACCGAACCGACACTATCACTCTCAAAGGTGGGTCACTTTCATCTTTATGCACCTTTGGTATCCCAAATATGGAGGGTATTCTCGGTTTGTCTACATGCAAATATTTAAAAGTACTCATGTCAATAACTCCATCCATTAATAAGTCATTTAAAATAACATAAATTAGGCAATATTAATTTCATTCAAGGATATTCTGGTGTATTTGGTATTGTCATTTAATATGTCAAACATTTTGCTCTCATAATTAATGGCATCCATAAGCACAACCCCCATCGGGCTTCATAATTCTTATATTCTTGTTCTCACTTAATGATTTCAAAGTTTTCAACTCTGGGTCTGTTAAATTAGACTGCACTTTGTGACAATTCAGAATTTTCCTAAGCTCGTGTTCCAAGCTCAGTTCAAAGTTTCTTAGCTGAAGGTGTGTTGGGGGATTAAAGGTGCTATTCTACATTGTTCATGTTGACACCATTTCCTTTAAAATATAATTCTAAGTTTTTCTTCCTAATAAATAATTTAATATCAATTAAAAGTTTAAAAATATTTGTTTTCTCTCTAGGTATAAAACCAAAACCTTTTGTCAATAGTTCAAAATGACTACTGTTAATTGCTACATCTGTGTAATTGAAAATATTAAAATCATTATAACTGTATTTAAAACCACAGTTTGTAATTATTCCCAGACTGGTCGTCTCCTTTCCTGAGCTCCCAGTTTCTGGTTTTGTAGTTTTTGAATTGTAAGTAACAGGTTCCTGTGCATAAGTCTCTCAGACCGCCTTAAAGGTGGAAATGCAGCATCATAATCATTCTCTAAAGGCAATTCATTGTCAGAAATGTCATTGTTAGGTTCTCTGTAGTGATTAATGTCATAATTTCTAACATTTCACCCAATTCTTAGGCTTGGTATTGTTTCTTTGTTTTGTATTCATTTAAATCTCTCTCAATCTTGTTTAATTTTCTGTTTTAACCTCCAAACATTTACTTTCTAAATTATTTAATAGTTTATGATATTTGCTTCTCTCTTCGTCCACTGTAAATAGTAAATCGTGAGTAATGTCCTTGTTTATACATTCTACAGTTTCTTGCAACTTCTTTATTTCTACCTCATTGTTTTTAATGATAGCCCTCATTATATCAAAACCACAATTATCAAAAGCCTCTATTAGTTCAAAATAAAACTCTGTACCTTCCATTAACCTTGTTAGGGTATTTGCATACCCTAAGCCCTTTGGGCACAATTTTCTGTTCTAAACAATACTTTAAATAAGTGTTATCCATTTCTAACATTTTGCATTTGTATAAAAATAGTCCAGGTCATCAAGCTTTTGAGAAAAAGTTCCTTGTAGTTTATCATTAGTGTTGTTTTGCTAGCAAAATCATAAACAACATTGAATAAGTCACTGAAATGTCTTTTGTACCTGTAGAGTTTAAACTACCACCAGGGCCAAAACGAACTCCTTCACCCATTTTTCTAACATTGTTAGGCTGCTCAGATTGTCCGTGGTCGGTTTCTTCAAGCAAAATCCGAGGGAAACCATCCAGACTGCTGGATCCTGCTCCATTTCGACTTTCTACATCGCTGGAAGCATTTTCCTCACCCACAGCCCGCCTCTCTCGCCTCAACACTCCGATGCACTTCCTGGTTTCCTGGTTCCAAAACAGACATCAATACCGAGGCCAAAGATTGGCTGACTGGGGTCAAAAGCCCCACAAGTTGAGTGAGCTGTCCGATAAGCTTCCTGAGCTCACCGACTTCATTAGTCTTTGCTCCATTGCTTGCCACACTCCCAGCAGGTGATTCCATCCCAAAGTTACTAGTAACCAAAAAACGGAGGATGCAGAACAAACCAGTAAGCAGAAACAAAGCACCCTGAACCACTGCTAGGTAGGCACACAAATTTAACAGTTCACTCGAAAAATAACGCTGAATCAAATCACCATCACAACTTCATCAGATTACACTAATACATTCAGTTAACTGCTTTTATATACTCATCCAACTTTTAAAAACAGCCAGTAAAACAATCATTGTACATAGAAATGCATTGAGTTACTGCCCTCTACTGACAAGGAGGATTATTACACATTAATGTCACAATTTTGCTGATCTCATTTTAATACAGGGCAAGTGAGATCATGTCATTTAAACCAGGGAATTTACTGGCCTCCAACACCACTTGCCAGTATAATTCCCTGTATTCAACTAAAGTCTCCCACATACCGCCTCTGGGGTCCTTTGGCACAACCTCTAATATAAAAAACTGAAATTCAGCTTCAGGACAAGTTTTTGTGTGTTTGTACAGAGAATTTGTTTCACATTTTATACGAATATCATAGGTGTGCTCATAAATTCTCTGCTTAACCTTTCTTTCGCTCTTGCCAATGTAAGAAGCATTACATTTTTTACATAACCCAACATAAATAATCCCTTTTGTGTTGCAATTCGCAAAAGCTTTTAAAGTTAAAATTTTGTTATTTCTGGCAGGTAAAGTAATGGTATCCCCAGTAATCAAATAAGAACAATAATTACAAGCACCACATTTAAATACACCAGCTTTTTATTTGTACCTGCTAACCTTGAATTCCCTTTACTACCTCTTTCAAAAATATCCTTCAGGGTGTTCCCTTTCCTATAAATGTGTTTTATTTCACCCTGGAAAATGTGATTTAAGTCAGAAACTTTAGAAAAGTTGATCCACTCTTTGTCAAAAATTCTTTTGATCACACCAGCTTGTCCATCATATGTGGTAATGATACCTGATACGAATTCATTATTTAACCCATCTACTTTCTTGTTTGTGACTTGTTGAGTTGCAACATCTTCAATTTTACCCAATACAGGGGCAAACCTTCCCTTCCTCCCATCACTGACTTCTTTGGAAACTCTATCAATGAGCTCTTCCGGGTAGCCTCTATTCAGGAACATGTTTCTCAGGTTTTTACATTCAATGTAAAATACAAAGTATGCAAATACCCTAACAAGGTTGTGGAAGGTACAGAGTTTTATTTTGAACTAATAGAGGCTTTTGATAATTGTGGTTTTGATATAATGAGGGCTATCATTAAAAACAATGAGGTAGAAATAAAGAAGTTGCAAGAAACTGTAGAATGTATAAACAAGGACATTACTCACGATTTACTATTTACAGTGGACGAAGAGAGAAGCAAATATCATAAACTATTAAATAATTTAGAAAGTAAATGTTTGGAGGTTAAAAACAGAAAATTAAACAAGATTGAGAGAGATTTAAATGAATACAAAACAAAGAAACAATACCCGAAGCCTAAGAATTGGGTGAGAAATGTTAGAAATTATGACATTAATCACTACAGAGAACCTAACAATGACATTTCTGACAATGAATTGCCTTTAGAGAATGATTATGATGCTGCATTTCCACCTTTAAGGCGGTCTGAGAGACTTATGCACAGGAACCTGTTACTTACAATTCAAGAAACTACAAAACCAGAAACTGGGAGCTCAGGAAAGGAGCGACCAGTCTGGGAATAATTACAAACTGTGGTTTTAAATACAGTTATAATGATTTTAATATTTTCAATTACACAGATGTAGCAATTAACAGTAGTCATTTTGAACTATTGACAAAAGGTTTTGGTTTTATACCTAGAGAGAAAACAAATATTTTAAACTTTTAATTGATATTAAATTATTTATTAGGAAGAAAACTTAGAATTATATTTTAAAGGAAATGGTGTCAACATGAACAATGTAGAATTAGAGCACCTTTAATCCCCAACACACCCTCAGCTAAGAAACTTTGAATTGAGCTTGGAACACGAGCTTAGGAAAATTCTGAATTGTCACAAAGTGCAGTCTAATTTAACAGACCCAGAGTTGAAAACTTTGAAATCATTAAGTGAGAACAAGAATATAAGAATTATGAAGCCCGATAAGGCGGGGGTTGTGCTTATGGATGCCATTAATTATGAGAGCAAAATGTTTGACATATTAAATGACAATACCAAATACACCAGAATATCCTTGAATGAAATTAATATTGCCTATGCGAATTTATGTTATTTTAAATGACTTATTAATGGATGGAGTTATTGACATGAGTACTTTTAAATATTTGCATGTAGACAAACCGAGAATACCCTCCATATTTGGGATACCAAAGGTGCATAAAGATGAAAGTGACCCACCTTTGAGAGTGATAGTGTCAGCCAAGGTTCGGTCACTGCACCTTTGGCCAAGTACATTGACCAGAAGATAAAAAGCTTGTTTGTGACAACAATGTTATTTTAAATGATTCGTGGCATTTCTTAGGAAAACTAAATGAATCACTTGCAAATGAAACAAAAGGTTTTGGTACCTTGGATGTGATGGACTTATTTACAAGTATACCCCATGATGTAGGCCTTGAATGGTTCAAGAAATGCTACTTGAATCCAAACTACTAGGGCACAATGAGTTCAGAACTGTTTTGTTATTAATGGAGATTGTCCTAAAGAATAATTTTATATTCTTTCAGGGCAACTGGGCACACTGTGCTCCCACTTATGCTAACACTATAATGTCCTTCTGGGAGAATAAGTTTGTACTGAATTCAGAATATAGTAGTTTATGGAAGTTGTATGGTAGATTTCTGACTTGTGTTTCTTATGGGCAGGCACTCAAGATGAATTTGGTAGCTTTGTGGAATACCTAAATGGTACCACAGAATTTTTAAAATTCACTCACAAATTCACTACTGATGAATTGAAATACCTTGATGTTAACATATCTAAAACTGAGTATGGCTTTGAGTCTAGAATTTATAGAAAAGAGACCTTTTCTAATTCTTATCTGCACTACTCAAGTTCGCACCCACACCAGAAAAGGAGTGTTATAAAAGGGCAATTTGTGCGCTTGTAGAATGACTTCTGATGACGCATGTTATGGTAACGAATGTAAAACCTGAGAAACATGTTCCTGAATAGAGGCTACCCGAAGAGCTCATTGATAGAGTTTCCAAAGAAGTCAGTGATGGGAGGAAGGGAAGGTTTGCCCTGTATTGGGTAAATTGAAGATGTTGCAACTCAACAAGTCACAAACAAGAAAGTAGATGGGTTAAATAATGAATTGTATCATTACCACATATGATGGACAAGCTGGTGTGATCAAAAGAATTTTTGACAAAGAGTGGATCAACTTTTCTAAAGTTTCTGACTTAAATCACATTTTCCAGGGTGAAATAAAACACATTTATAGGAAAGGGAACACCCTGAAGGATATTTTTGAAAGAGGTAGTAAAGGGAATTCAAGGTTAGCAGGTACAAACAAAAAAGCTGGTGTATTTAAATGTGGTGCTTGTAATTATTGTTCTTATTTGATTACTGGGGATACCATTACTTTACCTGCCAGAAATAACAAAACTTTAACTTTAAAAACTTTTGCGAATTGCAACACAAAAGGGATTATTTATGTTGGGTTATGTAAAAAATGTAATGCTTTTTACATTGGCAAGAGCGAAAGAAAGGTTAAGCAGAGAATTTATGAGCACACCTATGATATTCGTATAAAATGTGAAACAAATTCTCTGTACAAACACCAAAACTTGTCCTGAAGCTGAATTTCAGTTTTTTATATTAGAGGTTGTGCCAAAGGACCCCAGAGGCGGTATGTGGGAGACTTTAGTTGAATACAGGGAATTATACTGGCAAGTGGTGTTGGAGGCCAGTAAATTCCCTGGTTTAAATGACATGATCTCACTTGCCCCTGTATTAAAAATGAGATCAGCAAAATTGTGACATTAATGTGTAATAATCCTCCTTGTCAGTAGAGGGCAGTAACTCAATGCATTTCTATGTACAATGATTGTTTTTACTGGCTTTTTTTAAAAGTTGGATGAGTATATAAAAGCAGTTAACTGAATGTATTAGTGTAATCTGATGAAGTTGTGGACGAAAACGTATGGTGATTTGATTCAGCGTTATTTTTTCGAGTGAACTGTTCGGCTTATTAAATTTGTGTGCCTACCTAGCAGTGGTTCAGGGTGCTTTGTTTCTGCTTACTGGTTTGTTCTGCATCCTCCGTTTTTTGGTTACTAATAACTGCTATCACAGTGAACTGTATGTTTAAATTTTGTTCTGGAATATTGGGGCTTCAAATGGGCTAGTGCAAGACTTTCTAAGATAATACTTTTGGGCCTAGCTTACTCTTAAGTTATAATATGCTCACTTTAAAGCACGGTTCAGTTCTTATCCTTCTCCATTACCAGTGTTTTGTTGTAATCCTGGCTATTATAATTCGTATCCTCATTGTCATATGAGATGTACTGCTTTGGAATGTCCTCAAGTACACCATTTTATGGTACCAGATTGCAAAGAGGGATGTTTGATCCATGCACTGAGAAAGGCAAGCGATAATCACATCATCACACTAGTCAGTAAATCCTTCTATGTGGCACACCTCATCACAAAAGGGTTCTCATCCAGGAAAAAAAAGGTCATTGTTCCCCTCTACTTGGCACTCATTAGATCCATTATAGAGTACAACGCCCCTTTTAGAATGTACCTCACAAGACATCTGCAGCAGCTGGAAAGGCCATAGAAGTACCTCACAAAGAGGATTACTGGCCTCAAACAGATGCCCTACACTGACCGTTTCAAAAAACTCCAGCTTTACTCCATAGCATATCGCTTACTCCGAGGTGATCTCTGCCTAACATATAAAGCTATGTTAAACCCAGAGCTGTTGAACATGCTACACCTAAAGAAATCCCAATCCCTCCGAGCTACATGCATTAGGGACCTAAACCTTGTCACCACAATAAACAGGACATGCTGGAGAGATAGATTCCTGTCCTAGAGACTTCCTGTACTCTGGAACAAGCTACCCATCTATGTCAAGCAAAGTTCCTCATTAGCACTCTTCAAGAAAAATCTTGATGAGTGGATGGGAAATAGGAATTACACCTCGGGGATCACTTCTGTGGCTCTGCTTGACATGGGCACAGGAAATTAACTTTCTTGGGTGGCGTAAGCCAGGGAACCTTGTTTGCTAGGCTTACTTAGGCCCTTGGGCCGATAGCCTAGTACCTACCTATGAACCTATGAACCTATAAAGAAAAGAAAGACTGGTCTTCAGTTGTTTCAGTAGCATACCCGATAGGGCAACTAGATTGGTATTCTCAAGGGCCTGGTCTGAATTCTGAGGAGAAACTCTTAATTGTTTCTCACTTTTGTTTATGCAATTACTATTAAAATGTGAGCTAGACACAGTTCTGAATGGAATAGAAAGGTGCAAAATATAATGCTTATTTCAGTGCTCTCTTTGTCTGCTTTAATAATTTTACTGAAAATTGTGGAGCTATCATCTTATGCTCTTGGTTTTGTGTACTTTTGTTGAACTTTTAGATGACTAGGATAGCAGAAGAATAAAGGTTACAGAAAAAGATAACAGAAAAGTAACAGTTCTGACATCCAAGACGTTATACAGGCTACTTGTCTGCTTGACACATTCCTAGACATGCACAGCATGCAAACATTCTCAGACCTGTGCAGATATGGTTAAGTGGCAATGCCATTCTGGTGTGGTGAAGTCACGTTGGAGCTGATATACAGTTATGTGATAGCAATCTGCCTGAATTGTGAGACTTAAACTAGGGATCCACTTATGGGGGCTGTTCATTATCTGGGGCTATCCTTTTCTTTCTTTCTTTCTTTCTTTCTTTCTTTCTTTCTTTCTTTCTTTCTTTCTTTCTTTCTTTCTTTCTTTCTTTCTTTCTTTCCCATTTCAGCTCACCCCTGAAGACTTGTTTGTCTTTAGGTAAGCTTTCATTCTGAAGGTCAGTCTAATTGTTATGATGAACTTGCTTTATTTTATTATAAATATTTTAATTCAGCATATGGAAGTTTAAAAAAATAAACTTGCTGTAAATGTGGTTTGATCAATATAATTAAAATTACATTTTACTATTTGTTAACAAAATAGCACAAGTTTGAGCATTTCTTAATGTACTGATTTTAATAAACTGTATGAAACAACCAGTATATGTGTTTCTCTAAAGCAGCTCAAATATGGGAAAGCAGCAACGTCTCCAATGTAGCCAAAAACATTACCATGCAGAGGAAGAGCTTTTTAGAAAGTATTTATTTTCTTTAAATATACAACTAATCCCTAGATAGTAAATGAAGCATATACGCTTGCCGCTTCTGCTGTTGAGGAAATTTGATTACTCAAGCATTGTTTTTTATCCAGGGATGAGTCTGATGCATTGACTCATGTGGAACAGAATTCCTTATGGGGAAAATGTAAGACTATAAACACATCGCAGTAATGGCTAAAGTATAATCCTTCTAAGCATGTTTCTCTCTGAGATCATAACAAATCCAATTAGCCTGTAATTTCTGGAAAGAATCTTATTCTCTTAATAGTCATTTCTTTAAGCTGTTCTTTCAACATGAGATAGGTTTTTAGGCCAGTGATTTACAATTGAACAAATAAGTTCTGTTCTTTCATGCTAAATTACAGGAATTCCCATTTTTTGTAATGAAACCACCGAGGCTTGAAGGATAAAATAATTAAGCTATAAAATGTGTTCTCTCCATGTTTTTGAAAAATGCAACAACCAGTACTGAATAATGATTGTTTAAATCTGATGGCAACATGTACATAAAGAAATGCATAAACAAATGTGTTGCTTAGTAACTGCTTTAAAGGCACAACTGGTAATGACTTTTTTCTGAAAATATGATTTCCTAAAATAAACTTACCATTTCTGCAACTATACTGTTAAATACACGAAGTAATGAAAAACTATGCTTTTGTTGCAGATACTGAGTGAAATATAGAAAGACATACAAATCAGGGGGGGTCTGTATTTGCAAAATTTAGTTGTTGTGTCTTTTGGCTTTTCCCGGTTAGGGGTCGCCACAGTGGACCTCTGGTCCGCTAATGATTGGCAGTAGATTTTTTTTTTTACGTGCCGAGTTGCCAGCCCTGACGCACAACCTTCAACAAAGGCATGCCCATTCACGCATGTCGCCACACAGAAGACGCTCTAGCTGAGAATCAAATGGGACAACATCTTACTGTGAGGCGACAACGCTACCGCAGCACCACCGTAGCATTAAGACTTATTATACAGTTGCACCATAGTATTCTTACATGATAGCTTACAAAGAACTCATATGACCTCCATCCATTAACGAAAGAGCTGAGCTGATTTTAACTTGTTTGGAGGCTAATTAAGCAATAGTTAACACTGGGGGCAGGGGTTCTGCAACAGTGCAGCACTTACCCACAAGTACTCCAGTTAAACAAGCCTGGATCATCTACTGAAAGCAGATATTGCTAAATACTGTATAACCTGGGAAACTGATCTATGATTCTTAAACACACAGAAAACGTAAGGGAAAGAGAGATTCTAGTTTTAGGACATGAAATTTCAGAATAATAGCTAAAATTTGTACGCGAGATTTCCACTCATTGCAATGACTCCATTATCTTTTTAGTGTAATCTCTCTCCCTTTCTTCTTCTATATATGTAAATAAATATAAAAAAGGAAGGCAGATTCTGAATACAGAACACTCAGTAAGTAAACTGACTTTATTATAAGTAGTAAGTAGTAAACAGAAGAAGAAATACAAAGTATAGTTGATGAGAACCTACTACCTTACCCTTTCATTACACATGCCATGAAAATGCTAGGCATTTTAAATAATGAGACAGGCTAAACTCTGGTTAAACAAATATTTTCCCAGAAAAAATGGAAAACCAGTGTTGTGTGCACAACCCACATATTCCCACTTTTGATTATTGCTAGTGTGTGACTACAAATGCTTTATTTTATTTTTTGTGTTTTTGTGCCAAATAGTAGCTTGTGGATGTTTGCACATGATTGAATTAACAACATTTAAAAACAACTTTTTACACTGCCAGTATTGTATGACGTGCCTAAGTCTGGGTTTATAGTGTATATTTCAAGGAATACTGTTACAGATGAATGTGTGCTTAGTTGTCTGAGCTCTGTCATTTATTATAACACAGTTTGTCTAATTCAAATGTAAGGGCTTATAGTCTAAACCCTAATGGAATAAAATCACAAAATAAAAATAATAACAATAACAATATGCAATAAAAGAATAGATTAAATGTGCAATATGATACTTGAGGAAAATGTCATAAATCATCATACTTCATATATGAATGTGAGTGTGTGTGTGTGTGTGTGTGTGTGTATGCATATATATATATATATATATATATATATATATATATATATATATATATATATGTATAGAAATACATAAGACCCAAAATGCTAAAATATTGGTAAAATAGGTGAACACAGTAATTAGAATTTTTAAGACAAATTCATGAGATGTAACAGAAGTAAATAAGATATACTACTGTGCAGCTACACAATAAAGTTTAAAGTGTTATCACAAAAGCATAATAGCGAGAAAGGAAAGAAACAAATACAATGCCACTATGGAATTATTAAACAGAGAAATCTATAAAGCATTTAAGACAAGAAGTATCACTGTTAGAATAATAAAGAAAAGGGAGCAGATCATCAAAAATACTTAGAAAGATAGTTATGGTAAAAACAATTTACAATATTGAAACAGACCAGTATTTATCATTAACTGTTGTCAACAATAAATTGAAAATATCAGCTCAGACAGAAAACCTGATGAAACTGTTCTTGGTATGAAGATAAATAGAAAGGAAAAGTATAAAATAAGCAATTCATTGATGACCCAAATGGGATTTTATGGGGAAACAAAGTAAAAGTAATAGAACCCCCCCACACACACACACTTATACATTACTTATAGTCTACCCAATCATTTTCAGTAAAACATTACATAGCTCAAGTCCTGCCTTCTTTTAGACCTCATTCCTCCCCTGTATTGTTCCCACAATTCCCATTTTTTCCTATGTGGTTTGCTCGTACCTTTTTCTAAAGATCTCAGTTCCAGTTGTTTTATCTCTGTTACTATAGTCACTACTTCTAATATAATTGGTTTAGATTCTGATTTTGATTTTCAAGTAATTGCTTTTTTGGCAGCCAACATAACTAGAGACAGCAAGACCTTACCATGTCTAAGCAATTTTGATTCTGTATCATAGCTCAGAAAAATCACACCAATCTGCCCACCCAGCATCTCTGTCAGTGTGTCCTACAGGGAATCCTTAAAGTCCACCAACTCACTGTACTCCCAGAAAATATGTTCTCAATTATCTCTTTCTTCCCCATCACACCTCCAACATTTGCTATCTACCTGAAGAAAAATTCTCTGGAGTCTACGTGGTGTATAAAAATATCTATGTAAACATTTCCAAGCAAAAATCCTAAATCTTCTAGACTGTGTAGCATCTCTCTTTCAATCCTTTCTAACCTCCTCTGATTCTTATAATTATCATGTAATATTTTTACATGCTCTAATTATTCTGTTTTTAATGGCATCTTCTGTTCTAGAGTCTACTAAAAACTCTACCAGTAATGGTCTTTCATTTAAGACCACCCTATTTCTTTCTCTTTGCCTATACACTGATAACAATTCTTGACAGGGAAGGCAATCTCTAACCTGCAGTCCAAATACATTCTTGGCATCTTCCCATTCTACCATCTTTCCCTCTCTAGTTATTTGCTCCCAATACCTTGGTTCCTTTGCCATTTTCTCCAATAAATTCCAGCCCCCTCTTGCCTATTGTCTATATCCCTAATTGCAGTTATCCCCATCGGCAGAATCTCCTTTCTCCATTCCCATGTTGACTTAATTCTTAGAATATATTCTGCTACTTTATGGTTATAATATTCTGTATGATTATTGTTATAGTCCTTAAAGGCCTGTATCCAAAATCCCAGTCTCTACTTGTTTCTTGAGCTCCCCCCCTGTTTCAACATCATCCCTTAACACTTTGAATTATAGTTTTTTGCTTGTGCTATATACAGGAGTCTTAACTGTTGATTTGAAATACCCCTACAAATTGGGTAATCCACCCTGTTCTACTTGAACAATCAACTTATCCCACTTGACTCTTGCCATCTTCCCCTCCCAAAGTCCTTCAGCTCTTTATTAATTGCTATCCACAACTTTTCCTCTAGTTGATAAAAAAACTCCTGACCTGTGTATAAGAATAAAGGACTAAAAACATTTTGACTGCTTGTATCTTACTATCCATATCCATATAACAAAGCTTCCATTTTCTCAGTTTTTGTATTATTTTTTGTTTAGTCTCTACCCACACATCCTTAACTGCCACACCAGAATCATTTTAATCCATACTCCTAAATACTTCATTTTATCATATCCCCATAAATATGGGTATTCCTGAACCACTTCATGTGTGGGTACATAATTTACCACTATTGTCTTTGTTTTAGCTTCATTCATTTTGTATCCTGAAAAGATTTGAAACTGTCACAAAATGTTCCACAACACTGTAATGTCTGCTTCTGGTTTTGTTGGGTAAAAAATAATATAATCTGCAAACAGAGCCAGCTTTTCTTGACTACCATATCAATTATATCCTTGAATTTCTGAGTCCCTTATTTTCTATGCCAGTGGTTGCAAATGTAATTCTTATTTATTTATTTTTATTTATTTAACATTTATTTACCGGGAAAGTCTGACTAGACACAGGTCCTTTTTCAGCGGAGGCCCAGGGAGAAAAGCTCCATGAGTAACAGTAAATTTTCATGCACACATTACAATAACCAATAAAGTATAAAGTAAACAAAATGTAGTATACATATGAATATGCAAATTTGTTACATCTTGACAACAAAACTTAGACTTTGAACATAGCTAGTACTACTTGTAGGTATGACTTATGTCAAGATATAAGGTTAAGACAGGCTGGTAGGAACAAAGGATTAAACACCGGGGGGAGAAGTTGGATATGTTTTGGGTATACTGTGATGTATCAGAGCACTCTTGAAGGGTCAGTGCAGGAACATAGCCACTTATTTTTTAGATAAGCTTTAAGTGATGGCTTAAAGTGGTTAGTGGATGAGACTGAGAGAATGGATATAGGAAGGGAGTTCCATATATGAGATATATAGCTGGAAAATGAAGATTCTCCTGCAGTGTTGTTGGCCTTGGAGATGGAGAGTAAGTTCTTATTGTTAGAGTGAAGTGGTCTGCTGGAACTGCAAGGAAGGATGAGATTTTGTAGTGCAGGGATTCTAGTTGGTTGGGTTATAATTTTGTAAGTTAGAACGAGTTGGTTGTAAAGAATAATGTTGGGAAGCTCAAGCCAGTCTAGTATCCTTAAAGCTGTACAATGATGTGTTCTATATGGGCAGTCAGATGCAAACTTAGCAATTTTATTATAACATGCCTCTAGCTTAGATAAGTCAGTTTTCCTTAGATTAGTTAAAATTGGAGAGGCATATAGCAGAGTAGAGAGCAGATCGGTTTGTGCTAATGTAATTTTGGTCATTGTGGTCAGGAACCTTTTGTGTCTATATAGACTTCCAAGTTTCTTATGGACTTTTTTATAGTTGGGGAGACATGCAAGTCAAATTGTCTATTTTCACTCCAAGAAGCTTTGTATGGGTTGTTGGGGAGATCACAGTATTTTCTTTGGCTATTATGTTAAATGTTGGGCATGAGATAGTTGTCTTGTTAGGTTGGAAGAGTTATAATTTAGTTTTGTTTGGGTTCAGGATTAGATGGGTATTGGCTAACCATGTTTCAACCGAAGTGAATGATTCCTGTGTTTGAGAATGAAGAGTTGATTCAAATAACAAAGGGGGGAAAGAGGACACCCCTACCTGGTTCCTCTGCTCAAGCAGAAATGATCAGAAAGGACCCCATCCACTTTAATTTTCTTCTGTGATCCCTCATATGTCTCTCTAATCAACCTTATATTTTTTTCAGGAAATGCAGATGCTTCCATTGCCCTGCTTATAAAGTCCCAGCTTACTCTGTCAAATGCTTTCTCTGCATTAAGACTACCAACAACAATGGTATTTTCGTACATTCTACTTCCTTCTGGATCATCAATGTTCTGCTAATGTTGTCCAATGTTTGCCTCCCCTCCACAAAACCACATTGATCCATTCCTTAGCCATTGTTGACATGGACACTTCATAAGCATGGTTTAGTATTGAAATGGGCCTGTATGAAGCTGCGTCCAATGGATCTTTACCCTCTTTAGGTATTACAGCTGCCACTGCTTTCTTCCAGGATGTTGGTACTTCTCCTCCTCTTAAAATACTGTTAAACAAATCCTTCCACATCTTTATCAGTTTTTCCCTCCGAGCTTCTAAACTTCCACAAGAATACCATCTACTTTTGGGGAAATGGGATGAAATAAGTACCAGAGAAACTGAAACAAAATTTGAAAAGCTCTGAACTAGAAACATACAGGCCAATACACAGTACCTAACTTCTGAATAAAAGTATTAATATCTTTACACAAAGATTTAGCCCTGAGTAAGAATTATTTATGAATGCATCCTGAATGGACACCAGTCTGGTTAACAACAGGAAAAACACTACTCTTCCTTAAGAGTGAACCTGTAAGCCATCCTAAAGACTAAAAGACTATATACCCTGACTTCCTACAATATGCAAATTATATCCTGAAACTGATGCAGACTGATTTTAAAGTCATTTAGAAAAAAATGTAATTATGACACTAGAGCAAAAAGGTAACAACATAACATATGGAGCAAAGGATCATTTATTGTTAAATTAAACAATACGAGAGAGTTGGAAAAAGGGGAAGAAACTAAGTATGCTATGGATACAAAAGAATCATTTGACATCTCACATTCATGGATGAAGGAATGCTTACAAATGATTACGATACACCCTGTATTGATCAGTTTTCATTATAATGAGCACGAAACAGTGGCAAACCACTTTGTAGTCTAGCCATAGGAAAGGGCAAATTATTATTCCGGGGATAAAAATTCAAGGGTTGATATTCCACAGTGATTCTTTGTCACAGCTAGTGTTTTGTCTTGCCCTTATGCTGTTTACTTAACACAACAGAATATGGCTATAATCAACCCTATTTAAAGACTTCTCATCTACTTTTTGTGGATGACATAAAACTGTATACTTCATCAGATGAATTGAAAGTACAACTATAAATGGTTAAAATGTTCTCAGCTAATACAAGAATGATATTTGGTCTTGATAATTGTGCAAAAGCAACATTTAAAAAAGGAAATCTGCAGCACCAAAAAAATATCAACCTTGGACAGGAATGTGATATAAAGGAATATGAGTGGGAAGGAATATATAAACATTTGGGAATAGATGATGGGTCATAGATACCTCTCAGCCTCTTAGTGCAAGAAATCTGGACAAAGCCTGACATAATGGGGGGGGGGGCAAAGGCCCAAAAATAGGAACATATTTTAAATATTGCTCTTAGAAACTTAGACAGTTGCTAGAATAGCAGGATCTGTGTTACCATAGATTTATCTGAGGGGTATGAAGACTGAAACTCAAATTTATTTAATTATTTAGTGACTTCAGTCCTCACATCATCCCAGTGATTTGCCAGAAAATCACAAATTTCATGAGCAACAGACCAAAATATGAGGCAAACTCTGGACATTCTTTGAAAATCTGGACTGTTGGGAACTACAATATGGTAAGGAATACTTCCATAGACTGAAGCTAATATTGAAAACTGCCTTTATTTCTAGGAATAAAATCCAAACTATAAATCAATTTGCTGTTCCTGTTTACACTTTTGGGGTGATTGTTCCAAAAAAGAATGGGATCAATTGGACAAGAAAACAAGAAAAATCAGTATATACCAAGATTATATATTCCTCACTATGAAGGCAGTATGGGCATCCTAGAAATTGATTACATGTATAGATTTGCATCATGGGACTGCTTACTCACTGACCTCATTAGATCCAAACATAATGAAAATTGTAAAATGCGAGAAGAAAAAGCCTAAGGTGACATCTATACTTAGTTTAGGAGAAGAATTTTGTTATCAAGCAGAAGTGAAAATCAAACTAGAAGTAGACAAAAATCGGACAGCATGTGCATGCGCCAAAAACAAACGAAAAATATAAGGAAAGGGATCAGATACGAAGGAAAGAAAATGCGAAAATCCAGAAATACGTGGCAAGTTCAGAGATCTCCTGGAACAGCCTCATGCTGGCCAAGAGTTGATGCAGGAATATGGATTGGTTCACAAAATCCATTGAAAAGGTGAAAGAAATGGACAAGTGTTGGTTCTGTAAAACAAACTGGAAACAGTTGCATATCTTATTGTTGGGTACAATACAGTCATGGTGGAGGGCCTATGTACTGAAAGGCACAATGATGTGACAGGACTGTAACACTGGGTATTGTGCAAACACTACAATATATAAGTAGCTGAAAAGCACTGGAAACATGAACCACAAAGCATTATAAAAAATGATGAAGTTTTATATCACATAGTATCACCTATTACCAACAATTCAAAAACAGATGTGAGAAAACCATTTTATAGCAGTCTAAGAAATAAAGACAAAAGTAACACTGGTCTCTGAAATTGCTACTCTCAGGGATTATAATGTCTTATGTACAGAGGGACACAAAGTCAGGAAATACCAGGATTTGAAAGAAGATATGAGAACAGTGTGGAAGAAGGATATCCAGACAGTTCCAATAGCACTAGAGGCATCAGGTCTAATAAAAAAAGAATTTATAGTCATACTTAGATATGCTACCAATACATGTAACCCTGTAAGAATTACAGAAGGAGGCAATTCTCAGCACCTACTACTATTTTCATGAACTCTAATCATGCCTTGGCTTAGGAATGGTGCCCATCCCATCATGGCATTAGAAAGCCAAAAAAGTTGTAGAAATTAAACAGTGAGATAAACCAAATAGAGGTGAATTCAGGGAACATTTAAAACTGATGGGCACTAGAGCCATCCCAACCAACCTCTTTACAACTGAAATGCAGAATAACATTCTCAGGACAATTTGAGATTGACTTTTGGGACCTCCAATAGCCTCAGGGAGGTAGAGCATGAGGCACATGTTGGGGATACCAGGCTATAAACTTGTTAAGATAAGGGTCACCAAGGCAATGAAGAGCCAGATAAACCAGAACCTGAATTTTGTGACACCTGAGCACACTATTGTGTTACAAATGATAGATGAGCACATTAGTAATGAGTGCACACTCAAGAAAGTCAGCATAATAGGAAGGGTGCTATTGAGATAAATCCATCATGGCTGAGTTACAGATTCTGCACCAATCGCAAGTGGTTGAAGTCTGACTCTGGAAGTCCCAGGAAGAGGGGATTCCACCAGTAGAAGATGTGCAGGTGGTATAAGGTACCTACTAAGGATGATATTCCACAGATGGAAACAAGATAACTTGATAGCTGTATACACTGGTTCCTCAAGGGTGTATTGGTCATCAAAGATTACTACTACATTCCACAAGTTTGGCATGAAATCCACTTTGTCACCACTATAAGTAATGCCAGATGATAACACTGGAGTAGCTGAATTATGGAGCTTGACATGAATAGCTATGGCAACTGTATTGGAATACTGACTTTAAGTTGATTATGGATTTTCTAGTTGTTGATGTAGTCCAGATTTGCAGCTAATTTGTTGATTCTTTTGTTGAAGAAGAGGTACAGCTACAGTCTATCAGTGTAATAATGGTATTATAACCCCCCCATATGATGCTTCCTAATGGAAGCATATGAATGACAAGCAATAATGGACCAAAATTAAAACCTGGAGCTCGCCACAGGTCAGACAGCAGGGAGAGGAGGAATTAACCCCCAACACCACTCTGTGAGTATACCATGAAAATAGGAGGCAAACCGCTTCAAGATAACAGCTGTGATGCCATAATGCTGTTTCAGATGATCCAAGTAGAGCTCATGATCTCCTGTGTCAAATGCAGGAAAGAGATCGAAGAAGGGCTAAGGGGGAATATCAGTGTTGATTTCTTGCCTGAAGAGGATAATTAAAAACTCCAGATAGGGTGATCTCTATTGTATGTCTAGACAACAATCCAAACAGGAAAGGATAGTAGATGTTGCTGTCATTCAAAGGCAAATCCAGTTGTGTGCACCTAACCTCATTAAGTACCTTACCAATAAATGGAAAATTTGAGATGGGTCTGAAATTATCCAACTCATTTACATCGATACTGACTTTCTTAAGGATAGGCATAAGCAGAGCCATTTTTATGTTTGAAGGAAAACATTCTTCCTTAAGTGAGGACATATTTTGTATCTATTTTATTTTATTTATTTTTATTTTACATTTATTTGCGAGGTTTCTCTGACTGAGTTTAGTCAAAAAACATTTTAAGCAGAGGCCAGGGGAGGAAAGCTCCAACAAATTACAAACATTTTAAGCAGACATTCAGTAATATACAAGGACAGACATTAAGTGATATACATTAACAACTGCACATACATTTTCCGATTATATTGCATTCATATGACATAAAGGCTTCTATTACATTATAAATGATACCCATGAAGTAGTACATGTTGAACATTTTGTGTTTGAAGAGGTGTATTACTGTTTTTTTTTTAAATCGATAATAGATCATGTGATTAGCGCTTAGAAATTCAAAGAAATGGAGGTGAGGGAAGGAACTAGGTAGGGCAGAAAATGTCAATGTTGTAGCTAAGATGTGGGATATAAAACAGGTTCAGAAAGAATTTTAAATATCTAGATATCATAAGGTATATATTAGAAGTATAGAGGTGGGGGGTGAGCAGTGTCACAAAACTAAGTATATGGCTGGGAGTTACTAATAAAACTATTGCAGTATTGGTGAAGACTGGTTGTGGGGCACAGGATTCTGAATGAAGAGAAATGGTTTGAGGATATAACAAGCTAAAGATAACAGTGGCATTTATCCAGGAAAATATACAGGAGCAGGTCCAGTAATTTAATGGATGAAGTTTCAGTTGTGTTTTAAATGGGTTTGCATTCTGAATAGATTTCAGTGGTAGTGGGATGTGGTTCCATAGTTTAGCTGCACTATTTGAATATATGAGAGTCATTTGCAGTATTAGATGATTTGGTTATATTGATTAGTGATTTTTCTCAGGAGCATAAAATTCTATTGGGGAAGTAGTGTTGTAAAGAGCTGGGCAATTTTCTGGCTTATAGAGAAGTATGTACATTGTAGTTAGCCGAGAGAAAGTTAGGTGATGCGGTGGCTGTAACCAGTTTAATTCTCTGAGGGCTATGAAGTGGTGTGTTTTATTCTTATAGTTTACTGCAAATTTGACTATTTTAGTATAACATTGTTCAACTTTGTACAGTTGTGAAATCTGAAGGTTACTGAAGATTGGGGCAGTATAGAGGAGAGATCTCGGTACCAAAGTATAGGCTATACTTTCTCTATGATGGGCAGGTAAGTGTTTACTCTGTATATCTACTTAGGTTTTAATGAGCTTTTTAAATCAGATGTGCTACATGGTGATGAAATTTCAACTTGACATTTATGATGACACACAGTAATTTTGTGTGGTTTATTTTTCTACCATGGTGTTTTTGGCAGAGACAATGGTGACTACTTTTGTTCTGATCGAGATGTGTTTTACAGTAAATAGCAGTATTTTTTTTAGGGTTTAGAGGTAGTTTTGAATTATTTAGCAATGTTTCAATTGATAAGAATGAATGCTCTGTAAGGTCTTGGAGTTTAGAGAGAGATTTGGTAGAGCAGATTAGGGTCAAGTCATCAGCGTATTGAACTAGGGTAGCATTTGTTGTAGCAGTGTAGAGGTCACTGGTGAATATGTTGAAAAGTATGGGGCGAGTATAATGGATCCTTGTGAATGATCTTATAAAGAACCAGAACCAACATCTCCAAGCAGGATATAAACAGTCTGCAGGCTATTGTTCAAATTCTAGAAACTAGACCAATAAAGTCTTTGCAGTCAGGAATAATAAACTTAAACCATATCTAAGATAGTAGCCCTGGGAACATGCTTGGGCTAACACTTGATCTGATGAAGTCAAAGCTGGAGTTGAGGTACCAAGTAGCTAACAAACACTGCTCATAAGAAAAAACATCTTTCCAAGTGGCCAAACAGGCCTGACTGATACTTTTGCCCACCACTTGACAGTGCTGCCAGTTGATTCACTGCTGTGGAGGTTTCTCAGCACAAGTACAAGGACTTCTTCAAGGGGATCTCAGGTATATAAACTAAAAATGTTGTTCTAACAAGAGCTTGTCCTTGATAAGGCTGATATGACACCATCTGTGCTCCTGCCATCATTCTATCCTCCTTGTCGTATGCAAATCAAGACAATATCATAGGTCACATGACAAGATATGTACAGAGTGTGCAAGAACTGAGGCCAGTAGATTGACAGAAGCAGTCAAGACTTTGTTATAGACCTCATCTGTACCCCATCAATGTTGTTGGATGGGATTTCTGTAAATGCTGATGTAAATCAGGAATTAGATGTTGAAGGACATCTGATTCAGATACCTGCAAAATACCAGATCTTGGTCTGGGGCACCATCTGATGTACTTCATCTATAAAGCTAATAAGGCTGTAATCAGATCACATTACCAGTTCCACAGCCAATTCACTAATTACAGCATCTACCTGCACGTCCAATCTCAAGGTATGTTCACATATATGAGCAACAAAGGAACATTCTGAGCAAACCAGAATCCCTTCAAACTGCAACAAATGTGCTTTATAGTAAACACAGACTCCTTCTCAAGCTTTATATAGAAGTAACCAAGAATTAAACATTTGTATGACTCCAAAATCGATAAGACAAGACACTCCATAAATGCTTGATGAATATCAATTATACTGCAGAGCGTATTATAGACAAGGAGAAAAGAACAGTTTCATCTGGTTCCAATGACCAAAGACTGAGTGGTAAGATATGGCAGTCCACCAACAGACTGATCCAGCCTGGGACAATGTGCAAGAAAGAAAAGCGGGAAGAATTTCACTGCAAAATAAGGCCATAGCTGGAATCAATCAGTGTTGGACACCAGGTGGTCAGTATCATGGAGCAAGTCTGATATAACACATATCTAGTTCCCGATAGACCTGCTGTTATGGACAGTGCTCTGGCTGGACCTGCAGAAAGACAGGTCCTGCTTATCTGTTCCTGATGGATAGAAGTATCTGCAAATATAAAATGCAGCTCTACATATTTAACCTAAGTCATATTTTGCCCCACAGTGAAAGTCATAAAACAGTAAAATTGGCCCATACTCAAACCCCATGAGCACATGATACCAATGGTGACAAATACTAACCTTGTGTTTCTTGCCAAAACCCAACCTTCTGCAGGTAAGAAATTGAATTGCATGAAGACTGGTGAGTACAAAAGGTCATGGGTCAAGAAAATGATCCTGGATATAATTAAAAAATAAAACTGACTCAGCTGATGAAGTGACAAATTAATATGTTTGTATGTTCTTTCAGTATCTCATGCCTGTTTCAGAAATCTAAGCAATTGTACTGGAATGAAATATACAGGGCTACATGACACAGACTGGGCCAAAGAGCAGAGTTTACTTACCTTAAGTAGTTTTTCATGATGAAAGAACTTATAATAGCTAACACTAAAAGGCACAAGCAGCTAAGTAGCTAGTGTATAAATAGGTTACTAAACACATCTGCCATACCTTTCATTCTGTTTATTTATATATTTGTTTATTCACTGATTCCAGTGTTTTTCAAATTTTAAATAGAAAGCAGATTAGTTCACTATTTGTTCCATATTTTTCTTTAAGTTTTGTTTAAAGAAAGGTATTCTGTGTGCCATTCCAATAATGCTGTTAATGGGCTGAAATAATTTAAAGCATCTTTTCACTGATTTTGTTAATGAGCAGTTTCTGAAAAGGTATAAGGGTTTATGTGTGTAATCTGGTAGAAAACATGGAAGTAAACACCTGTGGAAAGGGATGCTTTATGAAAAGATGTAACATTTAAACACATTAGATAAAACATGACCTGCCATTGCATTTATAAATTTGCATATGTCCCAAGTATTGTACTAATCTTGGAGTACTTATTTTAACTGCAAGAGGAGCTCCAATGGTGATAGAAGAGGAACAAAAAGATAATAATGGTAGATTTGTAGTACTAAGCGGTTACTGCAGAATGTTAAACAGAAAATAAGGAATTACCTTGATGATTTACATGTGTTTATAAAGACTGCCATTAAGCAACTGTTTCTGGTAATCACTCCAGAGCAGAAAAACGTTTAGCACAATGGACCAGGAAACTGAATATTGAAAGAGTTATTGACAAGCTTAGGGAGTCTAAAACAAGGAAGATAACCAGAGATCCTGTAGAGGTACTAGAAATATTTCAGAACTTTTATTAAAATCTGTATAAAGCAGAGAAATATGGACATCAAAAAGGGTACAAATGGAAATGTTTTGGAAGAATCCAATATGCCAAGGTTAGAGGTAGATGAGGCTCAGTAACTAACAATTAGGATAGGAGGAGACGAGATAAAAATGGTGATATATAACTAATCTTCAGAAAAGTCCCCGGGAATAGCTGATATTCCTGTGGAAGTTTGGGAAGCTAAGAGGGAAAAATGATAAAGATCTGGAAGGTTTTGCACCAACATCTTGGAATAAAATGGTGGTGGCTGTAATACCTAAAGATGGTAAAGACCCATCAGATCTAGCTTCATATAGGCATATGTCAATTCTAAACCATGATTATAAAGTGCTTTTGTCTATAATGGCTAAAAGAATGGCAGAGGTGACGCCAAAATTGATAGATACGGATCAATGTGGTTTTGTGGAAAGGGGGCAAACATTTGACAAATTAACAGAACAATGATGATCCAGAGGGAAGCAGAATGTAAGAAAATACCACTGTTGGTTGATATTAATGCAGAGAAAGCATTCAACAGAGTAAATGTGGATTTTATGAGAAGGGCAACGGAAGCATTTGCATTCCCTGATATAATTATAAGGTGGATTAAGAGGATATATGAGGGATTGGAGGTGAAAATTAAAATGGATGGGTTCTTCTCTGATAAGTTCTCTTTGAGCAGAAGAATGAGGTAGGAGTGTCTTATTTCCACTTTATTATTTGTCTTACATTTAGAACCATTGGAAAAGAAAATAAAGGACACAGAAATTCAAGGATATAATTGGTATGGTAGTCAAGAAAAGCTAGCTTTATTTGCAGATGATATTATTTTATACCTGGTAAAACCAGAAAAGGACATTTCAATGTTGTGGAACATTTTGAGACAGTTTCAAGTCTTTTCAGGATACAAAATTAATGAAGATAAAACAAAGGCAATATCTGTAAAGTATGTACCCACCATGAATTGGTTCAGCAATACCCATATTTATGGGGACATGATAAAATGAAGTGCTTAGGAGTATGGATTAAAAAGGATTCTGTTGTGGCAGCTAAGGATATGTGGGAAGAGACTAAACAAGAAGAAAGCTATAATTCAAAGTGGATAGGGGTGCTGATGAAACAGTGTGAAGCTCAAGAAACAAGGAGAGACTGGAATTTTGGATGCAGATCCTTAAAGAAAATAACAATACCATACAGAATGATATATAATAAAGTAGCAGAAAGGATTCTAAGAACTAAGCCAACAAGGGAATGGAGAAAGGAGACTCTGCTGATAGGGATGACTGCAATTAGGGATACAGACAATAGGCAAGAGGGGGATGGAATCTTTTGGAGAAAACTGGCAAAGGAGCAAAGGTATTGGGAGCAAATGATTAGAAAGGGAAAGGTAATAAAATGGGAAGAGGCCAAGAATTTTTTTGGATTGTAGGTTAGAGATTGGCTTTCCTTAATAAGGGGATCCTAAGTGAAAGACCAGCACTGGTAAATTTTTTAGTAGAATCAGGAACAGAAGCTGCTATTAAAACAAGGATAATTAGTAGATTATATAAAATATTACACAATAACTCTAAGAATCAATCAGAGGAGGTTAGAAAGGATTGGGAAGAGAGACTGGATAAGCATTCCACAAAGAAACAATGGGGGCTATATGTATATGTCCAAAATATTCAATAAAGTCAAGAAAATTTAGGATCTTTGCTTGGAAGTGTTTAGACACATATTTTTATAGCCCAAGTAGACTCCAAAGAATTTTTCCTCAGGTAGATAGCAGATGTTGGAGATGTAATCGGGAGGAAAGACGTAGTTGGGAACATATTTTTGGGAGTGTAATGAGTTGGCAGACTTTAGAAATTCCCTACAGATTACTCTATCAGAAATACTGGGTGAGCGAATTGATATAACTAAGAAAGTTATATTTTTTAGTATGATACAGAACTGGAATTGTCTAGACATAGTAAGACCTTGCTGAGTCTAATTTTGTTGGCTGACGAAAAAGCAATTACTAGAAAATGAAAATCAAAGTCTAAACCAACTGTACTAGAAGCAGTGAATATAGTAAC
The DNA here is from genome assembly GCF_019279795.1 of Protopterus annectens. NCBI lineage: Eukaryota > Metazoa > Chordata > Ceratodontiformes > Protopteridae > Protopterus > Protopterus annectens. The sequence continues at coordinate 876,982,294 of NC_056731.1, read as the reverse complement.
AGAGATAAAACAAGTGGGAATTGGATCTTTAGAAAAGGCTAGGAGTAAATTACACAGCCAAAATGGAAATTGTGGTAACAATACATGCCAAATAATGTTTTGGAAGAAGAGTGAGGTTTAAAAGAAGGCAGGGTTTGAATGAGCTATGTAATATTTGACTGACAATGACTGCATAGATTATAAGTGATGTATAATACATGCAAGTAAAAATAAGTCAATGTGGTTTGTATTCATTTATATAAATGTATGATTATCTCTGTAATAACTGATAATTTAATAAAGATGTTCATTATTAAAAAAAGTATTGTACTAATCTTAGCTTCCTCCAGGGGCTATAATCCTTTTTGCAATAGTTGTTATTTAAGAAAAAAGAGCTGAATAAAGGGCAGGATAACAAAACTCACAGTTTTTTGACTGCAAATAATGTTTACATATTTTGTTGCTTCCCAGTGCTTGTAGGGCTTAAAAGACTCAATCATTCTTTGTGATCATTAACAGAAGGAGTCAAAATGTTACACTGCACACTTTATTTGGCATTTAGGTCTTATTCCAGAAGAGTTATATGAATAGTATCACACGCATACCCAGCCATTGATAGGTTGAATAATGTGATGTATGGTAGACTTTTACATATAAACTGGAACATTATCTTCAAATACAAGTAAATATATTTATGGGAAAAATCTAGTTAATGACTGTCTTCATAATGTGCAACACATATATTCTTATAGTGTAAATTCTGGGATAAAATAATAACATTTACCATTGTTATAAGCTACAAGTTATTAAATTCAAAGTTGGTTTAAAAAGCAGTTGGTCTGTAGTATATGGACACCAAATTATTTTTTTTTATTCCACTTCAGGACGAAGTATACTAGCACATAACATGAAAACTGATTTCATACAAAATGTTAAAAATCGCCTTTTTAGAAATGTTGCATATTAGTGATATGATTCATAATGCAAATTAATAGTTTGTAGATTTACTGCACCTGTATAATGCCCCATAGAGCATAGCTCTCAACTTCTTTGCTCAAGAATTATGGCAAAACCAAAAATAATGGGAGAGAAGACAAAGGCCCATAATCAAGGACAATTTGTAAATATTACTCTAATTTAATCAAAAGTTTAATACTAACAGGTTTGGGTTCAATATGTATTTTCAGAAGAGTAATAAATATGAAATTCTAATGGCTGGCACTGTTGATTGTCTTAGTGATTTATCAGAAAATCAAAAAAATTATGAGAGACAGGGTGAAAATGTGGGGCAAAGTCCATGATGTTCTGCTAAATCAGGGTCAGTTGATACATTTACATTAAGGCAGTAGAACGGTTCATTGAAAAAGAACCTGTACAACATATATAATTTTATACAACTATTTAAAAGTATAATGGTTACCTACATAAATAGAAGTTAGCATCATATATGCCAAGCTGAGAGAAGTATAAATACACTTATCTTCCTAAGATGGGCTGCACATACCGTTATACACATAGTAAATGCCTCCTTACTAACAAAGATGGTCAGAGGTGAAAGAATACACAATTTTATAAGACAGAAATATGGAAGAGGAAAGAATAGGCAGTTACAAACATGTAAAGAAGAATGCAGCACTTTATTTTACTTTTCTTTGTCAATTGGGTAGTTTGGTTGCTCCTCAAACCATATTCAACCATCACCTGGGCACAATGGCAGTTGCAGATAAAAACAATGGCAGCTATGTAAGCACTCACTGTTATATATAGTAGAACAGCTACTTTCAATCAGTGGAAGATAAAGCAGATTAACAAAGAAAAGACCTGTTTGTCATTAAACTTACAGAATGGCAATATGAAAAATGGTTATTATTATGCACTGACTTCAGATGTTTTTTAAACCCATTGATGGAGTTATTTCTATTTACATATTTTATAGTTATTTATCTAAATTCAACTCTTCATGACCTCAAGACTTTAGTATGCCAGCTGCCAGGTCTGCTTGTCAAGAAAGGTTTCTTTATGTTCTTGCAAATTCATATTCATTTAAGATGTTTATACACCTTAATCTATGTTGATCCTTTCTTCTTCTTTTGCATCTGATCTTTCAAGCATCTATCTCTTATCTAGTGAATCCTGTCTTCACATTATGTGACCAAAGTATTATTAGTTTTGCCATCACACCTTTCATTGGACAGTCTGATTTTACTTTCTTACCTATTGACTGATTTGATCTTCTTTCACCTACATCTGAAGGTTCTTCAACTCATCACTTTCAATCATCAGATTGGATCATCAGGATATTGTAGGTTGTTAATATGTCTCCTGGCAAATTCCAGCATCTGATTTGTCTAATCTGGCATTTTGCATGATATATTCATCATATAAATAGAATTAGTAGGTTGCCAATATACAGCCTTGTTTTTCTCATTTCTAAGTCAGTTATTCTATATTACGTTTTAACTGTTGCTTCTTGTTTTGTATATATATTCCTCAAGATGTCAATAAAGTGACTGAGTATTCCAATTCCCAATCCCAAAATGTAAAAACTTGCCACAGTTTATTGTGGTCCACACAGTCAAAAGCTTTAGAGTAGTTAGTAAACTCCCTTGCTTTTTTCATTATCCAATGGATGTTTACAATTAAATCTCCAGTACCTCTGCTAACTTGTACATCCAGCAGTTTTTGGTCCATGTATTACTGGAGTATAGATTGTGGGATCATCAGTAATACCTCGGAACATGTGAAACAAGTGCAATTGTTCAATAATTTTAGCACTCCTTGGCACTGCACTTTTATGAGATTAGAATATAAATGGACTTTGTTTCAATCAATTGGCTATTATCTTCTTTCCAAATGTGCTGGCAAATTGCAAGCTGCATTCTGGCAGCATACTTTTACAGGAGTATTTTAGCTAGAATTATATCACTTCCAGCAGCCTTGTTGTTAGCAAGGCAGTCTATGGGGCTCATTTAACTTTACTGTCCAGGATATAATGTTCTAAGATCAGTCAGCACACCATCTCATTTATTAGTGATGTTAGAGTCCATTTTTCATTATTTTGTATATTTTTGGCACCTGTTCTTAATATATTCTGCTACTGTTAGCTCCTATCCATATTTGCCTTTTATCATCCCCACATTTACCTGCAAGTTTAAAATTACTACTGCACTGTCTTCTTGTAGTTCTTAGCATTGCACATTTAAATATGCCTCCTCACTTCTCCTTGCTAGTCTCTGAAACTCTGCATTCATTTTGACATACCTTTTCTGATCTCCATTATCTTTGGCTATTATTCTTTCCCTGGACACTTTGAAAGCCTCCTGAGACAGACATTTTACATTCTTAATCTTCTTTCGATTTGGAATATTTTTGATGCCTCCTCCTGGGCAATATGACAGACTTATGTCCATAGTTCTTCAGGTGATTTACCTGCCATTTCTAATCCTTTAAATATATTATTTACCTCCACTACATATTCACATGAAATATTGTTAAGCTCATATCTCACTGGTCTACATATTTTTTGTTTTCTTTGATTTAATTCTAAACTTTGCAATAAAAAAAGTAATTTCTTTGCTTATTTGTTTGCTCCCTCCAGTTGACAATCAGCTACTCCCAGGGCCTGTCCTCATCCACCAGGTCTTCCATACCAGACTAGTGTCCTCTGTATGAGCTATTACTCATGTTCAAGGCTGGTGAGGAGACTGCAGCACTTGGAGCACCATCATATGGCTGCCAATAACTGATTTTTCCTACTTCCCACCTCCTGAGCAAATGGCATTGGCACTGCACTACCCCTCACTTTCACAAGGGGGTGATGTCAGCAGGATGCTCCACCCATTTTTAGGCAACACCATGTGGTTGTTTCCCCATTTCCACAAAGGAAACTGGCTGGGTGAATGTGTCCTGAGACCATGCACCTCTCCCGTAAGATGGGCATGCCCATAATTTCTGTCTGTGCCCTCAATCGCCTGAGCCACTATTTGAATATGTATCACTTGAGATACAATTCAGGCTTTATTTATTCTCTCCACTGGTGCAGGAAACTTTGCAAAAAGAACTTTATGGACTGGGTCACAGTCAGCTCCAAGTATTGTTTTTGTTGACTGTACAGAACTGTTCCATCTCTGTCTGCAAACTATATTGTTAATCTGATTTCAGTATTAACCATCTTTTTGGCTGTTGAAAGATAGTGCTTCACAACTCTACTCATCTACGTCCTACTTCATTACATTTTCTAAGGCCAAATCTTTGTGTTATTCCAGTTGCACTTGGACTACCAACTTTAACATACCAATCAAAGCCTGAATTGTATACTGTGCACTGTGTATTTTTCTAGCTAGTTTCACTGTGTGTGAGGTATTAACTGGAAATTGTCCACCTTTATTAAGCATCTGTTGGGTTGTTTGTTTCTGATAACTGGTTACAGTAAACTCTTTTTTTCTAGAGGCTCCTTTAGCTGTTTAAAACTTTCATTTAAAGGCTCACTGCTGCTTTTCAGCTGTGAAACATTTCTGCAGTTTGTTTCCTACCCTCCCTCCCTGCTGGTATAGTGTTTTTATAGTTGGTGGCTTTGCAGTTGCCCGCCCCTAGTGTTAATTTGATCTGGGGCCCTCCTCCCAGTCTAGTGCCATTACCTCATTCTACCCAGTACAGGGAGAACATTTGAGAAGGCCAATCAGCCTAGTTTCGGCTACTCCTTTCTCTCTTTGTCTGTTATTCTAAAAGTGTATTAGTTCTGGTTTAAGCACCAGGGCTTCAGGCCAGTTATTTTACATTAAGAAGGTTCATGGTCTGCACTCTTGTGGGAGAAGAGGCTGGACTCTGCCCTTCTGAGCTGTGATTTTTTGGTTAAAGGCTTATAGTGCCTGCATATTTGAACTATTTCTTACTATAATTGGTACACCTTGTTTGCTGTAGCATAGACTAGATCCAGGCCTGCTGAATCTAGTTTTGTTTGTATGCTTGTTATTTCCCTGAAAAGCTAATTCCACCTAAAACGTGGCTTTTCAGCACTTCTGTGGATCCCTAGTGATATCTGCATTGCTTACTGTACTTATTTCCTTGTTTCACTTGAAAGAAAGTTACTGTTTGTCATTTTTGCATTTAAGTTACCTGACACTTGCTCACTAAAGCAATTATATAAGTCAGCACTAAAAAATTAAAAGCACTACACCCTCACAAACTCCCCTGAGTACCTTGCTCCCCATTGGCCATTTTTTTCAATTATAAAGAAATTCCCAATACTATTCTAGCATGTCCAAAGGTCAGTTGTCAATCTCCTCTCCAGTCCAGCTGGTGAAGCTGGGAATCTTGAGGCAATGTTACAACTGCCTCATGTACACAAACAACCCTCTCCTCCTCCCAACAAATTCCAACACATGTGAGAGATGCAACCATATAGCTAAACTGGAGGCTAAGCTCTCTCAACTCAGTACTGGCGTAGCCAGTCGGGAGGAGAAGGAAACCACACTCACTACAATTCCAGTCTCACATAGACCTACCACGACAGCAAACCAAACACATAAACACACAAAAACATACTTGGAGGCTCTAAATAAAAATCTGCCTAAGCAGCAGAGACCTCCAAAGCAGACACCTAAGCAACCGCTACCCCAAAACAAAACACGTGCAGCACATAGCTCACAAAGCCAGTGTGCCGAACAGTCACAGCCCTTAAGGCTAAACAACACACCTGATACACTTGTAATAGGTGACTCTATCATCAGGCACACTGACGTCCCACTCACCAGGCTGAACAAGGAGAAGGTTACAGTGAGCTGCCTGTCAGGTGCTAGGATCCGCCACATAACACAAGCACTCAGGTCACTCCAAGGCAAGTACAAATATGACTCAGTCATTGTCCATGCTGGTGTGAATGACCTGAGACGTACCTCCCTGGACTACATGAAAAGAGACATAGAGGAGCTCTCTGAGCATGTAGCCCAAGCCGGTATGACCCTGACCTTGAGTAGCATCTTACCCTCACCAAGAATGATGCCACAGTATGAAGACAAGATTATCAATTTCAACAATTGGCTTAAGTATTGGTGTCATTCAAAGGGGATCCAATGCCTGTCAGCCTGGGATGACATGCTCGACAAGCCACGATGCCTAGGGACGGCTTGCACCTGTCACCCTGGGCTTTCAGATATTGGCAAAGGCTCTTGCTACCCCCATAGTGCCTTTTTTAGGCAAGGCTCAAAAGACAAACCCACCTCCATAGGTATCACAAGGGATAAGAAACTAAGAATAATGCTACTCAACGCCAGAAGTCTAAACCTCAAGATGCACGAAACTCTCCTTAGCATGGAGAACATCGATATCTGTGCAGTAACAGAAACCTGGTTCAAGGCTCTCGAGAGCACCCCAGCACTACCAGGTTATACCTCATACCATGCTTTTCATCCCCAAAACTTGGACCAAACCACAAAAGGAGGGGGAGTATCAATATTAGTCAAAGATACACACATCTCCAGGTTGGTGGCACAGTACGAAGCATCAGAGACTATCCATGTGCAACTAACAGTGGGTAAAACTGCCTTCCAGTTTATAGCCTGCTACAGACCACCCTCCCAAACCCAGGAACCCCACTCGACTTTCCTGAGAACACTGGAAAATATGAAGGTCTCTCCAAACACCATTATATTGGGTGACTTCAACTACCCAACCATAGACTGGGAGCATTACTCTAGCTCCAACACCCTAGCCCAAAGGTTCCCAGAATTTATAAACTCAAATGCTATGGAACAACTTGTTACCACTCCCACAAGAGGGCAAAACATACTGGACCTGATCATCATCAACATGGGTACTCTATGCTCCAGACCAGAATGTATCCCTCACTGGTAAGATCAGACCATAAACTAATCTCACAGGATATTCAGATCCCGACCCCACCCCATGCCCAGAAAACCACGGTGAAAAACTTCTCTAAAGCAAATTTCACACTCCTCAAAACCAAGGTGGAATCCTTCAAAGCCCCCGGGCCTGTGGATAATACGGCCCAGACCGCAAAATCCTTTATAAACGCATTCTATGAACACCTTCAGGAATGCATGGATCATGCAATCCCAAATAAAACCAAGACCCAATCCTCCAAAGGCAGATGTCCTGTCTGGTGGACCCCAGACATAAACAAACTATACAATAGAAGGAGGAAGCTACTACATGATAGAGCAAAATCCCAAAAAGGGAAGGCATCTCTGATCAGTATTAGCAAAAACTACGGGCACTCATAAAATTGTCTAAGGCCAGCTTGGAGAGAAAAATTGCACAGGACACTAAGGATAATCACAAGGCTTTCTTTAGTTATGTTAGGAACCTGGGTGGGAATTCCCAGATATGCTCAAAATTAGTCCAAAATGACAAAAAATACACTGAACCCACAGACATTGCCAACATCCTAGCTGACAGGTTCAGTGCAAACTTCTCCCCCCCCTCCTCACCAAAAGGGCTAATATCTATCCCAGCAGAGTGCTGCCCCCCTGACATCTCAGATGCTCAGGTAAGAGCTTCCCTCTCCAAAGCAAGAAACACAGCATCAATGGGACCAGACGGTGTCCTGGGCTGCATCCTACATGAACTCCAAGAAGAGCTAGACCCAAACCTAAAACCACTGTTCAATCTCAGCCTTACTACAGGATATGTACCGAAAGAGTGGCGTACAGCAACAGTGGTCCCTCTCCACAAAGGTGGTGCCTCAAAGGATCCTGGAAACTATCGCCCCATAAGTCTCACTAGCTTGGTCTGCAAAGCTATGGAAAGGATCATCATGGACCTTATAAATAAAGATATTGGGGACCTGCAGACACTGGATCCTACCCAGTTCGGCTTTGTTAAGGGCAGATCCTGCCTCTTGAACCTGGTCGATTTCTTTGAAACAGTCACCAAGGCCATTGACAAGGGGAAGGTGGTCCACACAGCCTACCTGGACCTCGCAAAAGCCTTTGATACAATACCCCACTGGCATTATAGATAAGCTCACCAGCTTAAATATAAACCCCTATGTCACTAGATGGGTTGCAAACTGGCTCAAGGACAGAACCCACATGGTTAGAATAGCTGGAGCCATGTCAGACTCCAAACCAGTTACAAGTGGCATCCCACAAGACTCAGTCCTGGGACCTCTCTTGTTCGGTATATATTTCTCGGAGGTACAGGCCAACATGGAAGGACTGTGGCTGACCAAGTTTGCAGATGACTGCAAACTGGGCACCATAATAGACTCTCCAGCCGACACAAGCATCCTCCAAAAGGGCCTCATAGAAACAGACAACTGGTGCCAGAGCCACGACCTCAAGCTAAACGCCAAAAAGTGTATAGTCATCCCCTTTGGCAAAAACAAAGTGCCCACAAATTACCACATAGGTGGTAATCCATTAAGTACAGAAGAAGTAATTAGGGACCTGGGGACCCAGGTTGATAGCAATCTCTCATTTGACAACCACGTGGCCAAAGTGGTTAGAAAAACATTTTATACAGCCCACCTAATCATGAAGGGATTCACATCTAGATCAGGGGAGGTCATCGTGCCTCTTTACTCATCCCTCATTAGGCCCATAATTGAGTACAATGCCCCTTTTGGGATGTACCTTACCAGATACCTGCAGCAACTGGAAAGACCCCAAAAGTACCTCACCAAGAGGATCAAGGGCTCAAACAGATGCCAGATGCTGCCTGGATAAAGAAAGTCCAGCTCTACTCAGTGGCATACCACCTGGTGAGAGGCGATCTGAGCGTGACGTAAAAAGCCATGTCCAACCCGGAATTAATGGACATGCTGCACCTCAGAAAATCCAAATCCCATCGAGCTACGCCGAGGGACTTGAACCTCAGCACTGAAATAAATAGGACATGCTGGAGGGACAGATTCATAACCCAGAGGCTCCCTTCACTCTGGAATAAAATCCCAGTCCAGGTTAGGCAGAGTCCCTCATTGACTCTCTTCAAGAGGAATCTTGATGAGTGGATGGGAGATCGTAGGTTTACCCCAGGTATCACTTCTGTGTCACTGTTAGACAGAGGCACAGTATACTAACCTTGGAAAAGGGCATAGCAAAATTAATTTAATATGGGTGGCGAAAGCCATACACACTCTGGCCAGGCTTATAAATGCCCTAGGGCAGATAGCCTAGTATGAACCTATGAACCTATGAACCTATGAATCATCTGTAATGAATGTAACATCTTTTTTGTGTTAATTCCAAATGTTTTTGCAGATGGTCATAAAACAGACCAGATTCCTCCTCTTCAGCATCTGTAATTGTATTATAAGCTTGTATCACTTTAATGTTGAACGGCCGACTTTGTAGTTTGATACAGATTCTTTTATCACTCTTTGAGTTGTGACCATCCTCCTATTTTGAAACCTTTTATTAACTATGAGGGCTACTCCATTTCTTCTGCAAGATTCTTGACCTCAGTAAACTGTATGATAATTATCTGATTTAAAATTACCCATTCCATTTCATTTAGTTAATTAATTCCCAAAATGGCAATGTTATTGTTGAAATCTCACACTTAACTGCTTCAAGTGTACCATTGTGGGGGTACAGAGTGTGATGCCCCCAACAAAATCACTTAAAGGGTATTAGAGCAAATTTTGACATTCTTTGAAAATCCTTTGCATTATTTAATTATTGTTTGTTGACCAGGCTAGTGACCTCTTTTTAAGGGAATCTCAAGGTGGTACTTTTACTAGTAGGGGACATTTGGCCAGAGCATGAGACAACTTCCCCTACTCTTTTCAATAGGCACCATGGGTTCTTTCACATCAAACTGAGCTACCACCTATTCAAGCAAATAGGGTCTCCGTTTAATCTCACATCTACAGGACATAACACTTGGGACTAAAGCACACCCCTTATGCTGCACTGCAGTGTCAGCAATCCATCCCAGAGACTCCCCATGCTTTGGAACAGGTATCAGTTATGGGAATAGAACCTACAGCCTTCTACACCAAAGGCTAGTGTGTTATCTGGTGCCATAGTATTTAATTTGTAACAGTGTTGTATTTTCCAAATTTATTGGACTCACAAATACAGGTCTAACAATTCTTAAAGGGAACCTTTTTTTAGCAGTATTTTATCATTCGCCCATTTTAGCCTTCATTTTAACATTCAGAAGAAACATTTTTACTGCTATAATTACCATCATTATCCTTTAGTTTATTGCTCATTATTAGATGGAAATACATTTGTAATTGCTATTCACCTTCAGTTTAGCCTTCAGAATCATGTTGAAAAACTGCTTTTAGTCAAGTTTCAGTCTTATTAAATATGCAGTGAGCATTAATCATCATTTAATCTGCAAATTAGTCACAGTAATAGAGTACACAACTTTAGTCTCGTACTCACTCTTACTTGTATTGTACATTCATTTTTTAGTATTACTTAGTGAGAACTGAATAATAATAATAGATATCAGTATGTCCACATTCCCACGTAGTGCATCTTTTCATGTTTGGTGTACATTGCAGCCCATGTCAAATTATAAAGTCAGATTTGCTGGTTTGCAACAGCAAATGAAATTAGAAGAAAAGAGGCTGCTGTATCACATTGAAACAGTGTAGTTGTAATAATTCATTGAAGTATCACAAAGAAGAAACAAAAGATAATGAATGAAAAAATCTTAGTCAATATACAGCTAGAACAATAAACATGTTGCTGCCATGTTTTAATAATTGGACATGCTGACAAGGGAAAAGTATCTTCCTCTTCTCTAGGGCAACTCCTAGAGCTCTATCTAAAAAATAACTTGTTTAAAGGTAGTTGAAAAGTAGAGATTGAGGGAAACAAATGCAGATATACATTGTCATTTTATTAACAGCTCTTAACCTTAACTACATGTGTTAAACTGTTAGCCAGTTTCTGGCAAACTCCAGATATCAGCAATATTACTATGTTATATTTTTCAAAGAGGATTTGTTTTTCACCCAGCCTGTCTTTATTTCTTAACCACACAGACTTGTTAAATTTGGTTATGGTGCTTAGTCCGTGAATTCTTATTTCAGTTATTTAAAGCTATAACCATACACATGTAAGTGAACTGCTGCTGAGAAACTGTTCCATGGCTGCTAGCATTTATGGTGAGTTTTTCATCACAAAGTATTCCATTATGGCCTTTTTTGTGCCATAATGCTCACATTGGTTAATGTGGTAGTTGTCCTGGCACTTCTTCGTTATTGCAACAAAACACTGAACAGGACCCCCTTCTTTTCTTTGTGTGTTGTGAGATCAGATTCATACTAATGCATTCATTCAGTTTAAGGAACACAACATATACACTCTAGTCTCCACCCACATGTCCCGACCTCTTAAGAGGACAATGTGGAACATAAACCCCAGCAATGTTTGACAAACAGTCAAAATGTGGAGCACCTTATTTTTGCACTGCACAAAAATGCACCATTACCATGGAGACTGATTAAACATTTGAAAAATAAGACACGCTTGTGATTTTGTGGCTTTCTTAGCAGCATCTCACCATGAGACATTACTAACTGTAGTGAAGCTATTGAACACATCTTACAATGGCCTACATTTTATGGTCATTAAATTAGTAGTGTGACAAAACTAATGTAAAGTCTCAGTAACAGAAACAATCAGAGATGCTTAGAATATTACTATTGACCCGAGACATTGACGGAATAAGAGACTTTACATTTTCAGAAATAACAAGGGTATAATTGAACACATTTTCTCAAAAAAACCCACCAGTTGTAGGATTAAGTAAAAAGAAATCAAAAGACACAAATAGCTAACACTGACTACAAGGAGTGTATCTTTCAAAAAAATAAGATTAGCTAAATTAACAAAAAACAGAGTTGCAACAATATTTAATGCAGGATGCTGCCATATAAAATGCATTATTAGCCCGCAACAAACCAGGGATAGAAATGCTTATTAACTTGAGACATTGACGGAATAAGAGAATGTGAATTAATAAACATTTTTTGAATCAAGATTATAATCCACCACATTTTCTATACCAGTTTTAGGACAGAGTTAAAGGGACAGAGCTAACATTTCAGAGTTTAAAGCAGGGACTAATCAGTACACAAATTCCAGGCAATGACTTTTGCAAGCCCCACTCCTGCCTGAACTAAACAGTCTCACAGCTCAACATATCAGGGACAAATCTAGAAATAATCAGGGACAGAGACACTTACACTACTATTAACTTGCAACATTGACAGAATAAGAGAATGTGAATTACACATTTTCTGAAACAAAGGTTTACTTTATCAGCTTTTCTCCAAAAACACTAATGTTAGGAGGGAATAACAGGGACAGAGCTAACAATGGAGTCAAATGTAGGAACTAGTTAATACACAAATAAAAGAAAAGAAAACATGAAGAAATAGTCAAATACTGCAAGTCCTACTCCTGTCTGAACAGTTCAGTGTACATATTTAACTACTTACCTCTGTCCAATACAGGAAACAAAGCAGCCGCAGCAATCCACAATAAAATTCAGGAATCCAAAGTTAGGATAAGACTTCCAGGAAGAAACTGCAGTCAGCAGCCCAGAAACAGCATCACAGGGATCATTACTTCCAACCAAAATCAGACAGCACACAGATGCAAATCTCAGCTTTTTGGTATGGTTGGTTTTAGGATGCCTGATCTCTGTTCCTAACATGCTGCAGACTTCGACTACTGTCCAGCACTGCATGGTCCCTCAGTTGTTCTCTGATTTGGCAGTCATCTCACCAAAAACAAATCCAGTTCCTCCACTCTATGAACAATACAATGATGAACATCATGAATATTCTCCTCCTCACAATAAGTAAAGAAAGGTATTCTTCCTGTGCCCTGCAATGCTTTTTTGAAAGCATTATAGTTGAACAAAAACTACTGCTGGCATGCAGTTGTATGAATTGCAGTGCTTGTCATTGGCTCCCATTGCCTCAAGAGCAGTTAGTCAATTGGTTCATATACCGCAATGCCGATTGGCTGGAATTGCAGTACACAAACAAATCAAAACTTGTGTAGCAGAGCCACCACTGTTCAATGAGGAACAGCGGAACAGTGGGCAATTTCAATGTTAAATGTGAAGCATTCTGCATGATCCAGAGTACTTGGCTACTCAGTCTCCACTGGCTGCAGACATCAAAGTGTCATTAGTTCGGCTTCTGCATTTACAGCTAACAGTGGGATTTGTGCTTGTGCCCTCCTCCCATCATTCCTTGGGGTATGTGAGCATAGCAATCATTAACCTGTGTTTCTGTGTAAATCATCAGGGGATGAAAAGCTAGGCCTGAGAAAGGGATCTGGTAGCTTGGGTTGTAAGAGAGTTGTGGAAGTCATAGCACAGCAGTAACTCAATGTCTTGGTAATACAGCAGGGAAATTAAATCAGTTAATTTTTTTGTCATTTGTAAACTTTCTTATTCTGGGTGATACTGTAGCCAGTTTCTAGGTAACTTCAGAGAACTGTTTCATCTTACTGTTGCATTTTCCAAGGGAGATCTATTTTTCACTCATCCTGTTTAAATTTGGTTATGGTACTTAAAACCCCATAGATTTTTCATTCAATGTATTTAGAAAATGTAATCATACATGTGTAACTGAAATGCTGCAGATAAATTGGTAAAATAAAAGGTACCAAAACAAGTTTGCATAGGAATTGCTTGAGAATAGTCTCAGACTTCAGCCTAAAAGTGTTTTTTTAATGTCCATGGTGCTTTTTATGATATGGTAGAGCATGACTTGTAGTAGACCCTTTGAAAAAAAAACCCTAAGATATAAACAGGTAAAGTTTTTTACACAGGATGGGCATGCCAGAGGGTTTGTCTCTTCTCTCCTTATAGGAAGTTTTCTTGCTTGCACCCAGATGAATTTAAAAGTAAAGATTTAAGTATTACTATTACAATTTTCTGCTCTCTTCATTGCATATACCACTCTGGCCCCCTTAGGAAACACAGTGGTAAATAATGTATACCACTGCAATTGGGCTTTAAAACATTTGTTAACAAAGCTAACTTTTGCTTATTCTATTAGCATGATGCATTTTGTATATTTTGTGCTCCTCTGGGTTTTTGTTGTAAAGATAACAGAGCAGTTTTAAGTGGGGTGAGGTACTGTCACCTCAAAAGGCACAAAATGATGAAATGTGTTATTAGAACTATCAGCATGCAAACAGACTCTCCATTCCCTTTCAAAGTCTCTTTATTAAGTGATTGTTTGTGTGTGTGTGTGTGTGTGTGTGTGTGTGTGTGTGTGTGTGTGTGTGTGTGTGTGTGTGTGTGTAAGTGTGCAGGTGCATGTGTATGTGTGTGGCTATCACTACAGTTAATGTAGTGCCCGGCTCACATTTCAAGCCTATGCTACATTACTAGCATCAGTTGCCCTCTGCTTGGTGGTTGTGGAATGAAGCCAGTGGTTGTAACCACTATACCCCTTCTCTGTGAATGGGTGAGCTGACATCAGCCACCTGACTTCTTCAGGGCTTAAGTCATTATTTGAACTTCATCTCTGTCATAGTCAGGGCTTTATCCCTCTATACTACAGAGCTAGGTATACTGGAAAGGTTTTTACTTAGGACATTATGGTTTACTGTTAGGAAAAGTCAATGAAAATATTCAAAAGCATTATTTAGTGACTGTTAATGCTATTATTATATACATCTAAGGCTAGAATAAGATGGGGATGAATGCTATAAGAGTTTAAGTAACTGGAAAAGGATTATCATAAGGCACTATATTGTCCTAATACTTTATAATTTACTTTTTGATGATAGTTCATATAGAAATAGGCTGGAGTCAGTAACATTAATTTAATTAGTTTGTCAATGGGTTATGTTAACTGGTCTTCAGTTCCTTTTCAGCCATGACATGGGTCAATAAAATAAACAGAGAAAACCAGGGTACATAGAAAACATTCACAACCACACAGAGAAAACATACAAACTCCTTACAGAAAAAGATTAATAGATCCAGAAATTAATAGATATTCCAAGGCTATTTTGTCTTATGACTATTTATGCCTTGCTAGTTGTCTCCCTCAAGCCACTCTTCCTTTCTTCAGGATGACCATACCAGTCAATCCTGGATTAAATTAGTAAATATACATCCAGACATTTAGGCTATATTTAAAAGAAGATAATAAGTCACACTTGGAGCCAGGTCATGCTCAAATGGGGCCCTAGATAGGATAAAGGGTCACCCCTCCCCCACAGCCATTTCAGTGTCTCATTACTTGACTGTCTTTCTTCAACTACCATAAACAGAGTTCAAATCTGTCAGTGTACATACTATTTTCTTAATTTATTTTACAATAATTACAGAGATTTAGATTTAATTTTAAAAATTTTATTTCAAATTTTATTGCACAAACCATGATGTTAATTTGTTAAACAAAACAAAACAGTCTCACATTAAAAAGAGACTTAACATTGTGAAGATAGGTGAAGGCTGCCAGCCTAGCCAGATAGAATTTTGTAGATAATCCTTTAATTTGCAAATATTAATATAATATATTAAGCTAAAAACACTGCCTCCATGGGACCAGATGGTGTCCCAGGCTGTGTCATATGTGAGCTCCAAAAGGAATTAACCCCGCGTCTTATATACCTGTTTCAGTCTCAGCCTCTCCACAGATCCACAGATATAGAATGGCATGACAATGAGTAGTCTCGCCTTCCCCACAAGGAGGGCACAACTGACCCTAAGACCTGTGTAAGCCCTGATGACCAACAAGCCTGACCTATCTTATCTGTGGATATGGAACTCATAAATGGATGGAACTTGGATAGAATCGCTGGATCACAGTTCGACGTCAAGGGCAGATCATGCCTCCTGAACCTGGTGGATTTCTTTGAGACAGTTACTCCAGGCTATAGATTTCTTTGAGAGGTACCACGGGTACCCTTGAAGGTGCTAATGCATTTGACACCATTCCCCATTCAGGTACTTCATTTCTCACCCCAGCCTGCATATAAACACTTACGCCTGACAGCTCACCAGCCAAATTCTGGTTCAGATACTATCCCATAGAGTATTGCACCGGGATCTATGTCGAATCGAACCAAGTGCAGCACAGTGCCTCAGGGCTCTCCCCTGGGCCCCTCTGTTTGGCATATAACTCAGAGTACAGGCAAGCATCAGAGGGCTGTGGCTGACTTCTGTAGTGGGCGACTGCAAACTGGGTGGCTGTGGCTGACTAAGTTGCCGTGTGGAGATCCTCAGCCTCCAATGAAGAGTCTCCATGCATGGTGTCAAAGCTATGGTCTCAAGCTAAATACAAAAAAAAAAAAAGCGTAGTATTCCCCTTGGGAAAAAAAATCAACCTAAAAAACTACAACATCCCTAATCCCTGACAATCTGAAGAAGAAATAAAGGATCCCCAAGGACCCAAGTAGATTTCCAGAAGAAGATTGATAACTATGTTGCCAAAGTGGTTAGTAAATCATATATGTGACATTATGTTGTTTGGTTTGTTATCTGATCTAAGGATGTAATGTTTCCCCTCAACTCTTCAGATGTAATGTGCATTCTTGAGTACATGTTCGCCAATTCCCATGTACCTGGCGCCAGATCTCCAGCAGCTGGAGAGACCACAGCCTCATCTAACCGAGAGGCCAGCTGGCCTCAAACTATACAGCATGCAACACGATTGAAAAACTTTAAGACTGTTCTTGCCCCATGCAGCAGACATCAGAGGTGATCTCTGCAGGCCCTTCGTCCATGTCAGAGCCAGAATTGTTGAACATGCTCCAAATTGTAAAACATGCTCCATCTAGCTAAATGCTCTAGGAATATAAACCTCAACACAAATATGAACAGAAAGGACACAAGGATAGGACACCTTTGCAGAACTTCTTACTATGGAACAGGGTCCCGATCTACATAGACAGAGCACTCACTATCACTCTTTACAGGGAACCTTGATGAGTGTCTGGGTAACAGAAAGTCACTACGGGATGGACCTTGATGAGTTACTAGACGGGGTAGGGTCACACCGCAGTACAACCAAGGGCCACTACTACTAGCTGCTAATACAACCAGCTGTAACTACAATAATATATATGCCTTCAGGCAGGGCGCCCAATATAACCTGAACCTATGAACCTATAAGCCACAGGCTTGTTCTCTTAAATGGAAGAAAATGGTGCTAAATGTGGAACTGCACAAATGTAAGCACAGTGCACTCTGCTGGAAAAAAGCTGATAAGTAAAGAATCTTGTAACTTTGATCTCCAGAGCTTGAAATCAGTCTGTCTGGGCTAGCACATTCTTTCTATTGTTTTAACCTAAGGAATAATTACTAGAGTTTACATATGGAATGTCATTTATTGCTGTAGCTTCTTGCAGGTGCAATATAACAAAAGAGATGTTAAAAATGTAAATGTTGAGCTTCTGTTAGCCTGGGAACCAGTAAGAAATGATGTAATCTGAAATTAATCAGTGGTACTGTGTTATCAATTTAAGGACAGGAAGAATGAGGGCATTTAGCTTTTGTCTTGAGAACATCCAACTCACCAGTATCTGCCTGTGTTCTGTATGTAAGTAGGATCTTAGACTTTAGTGTTTCTCTTAGAAATAGCTAGGAAATAGGAAGATTAGACTAAGTGTTTTTCTCTGTTGATGTCAGAACTATTCTACTGTATTATTTTAAGCATTTTCCTGTGATCTCCAAACTCTTGACTAGCTCTGTGTAGTAAGAAGTATTGTCTTCTGTTTTTATTATTTATTAGTAAATATTTTTAAACCTTTCAGCTGTGGCTCTTTTGTGCAGAGATACTTTAAGATCTAGAGTACATTGCATGTATATAGTGATACTGTCCAAGTCACTCCAATAAGGTTTGCTGTTCAGTTACACTTACTATTTGGATAATAATATTGCACAGTAATAATTGGACACCCTTTGTTAAGGGCCTAGTATCTGATATTAGTGGTTGGTGGCAGCTGGTACTACATTTTAGACTGGGCAGAAAGTGGGCACAGCTAGAAAATCTGTGCCAACCTTCCTGGGAATGTCTGTATGTTTGTATATAACTCATATATAAAAGTGTTTGTGTGTCAGCTACTTGGGTAGGGACACAAAGCACTGGTTGGACAGAGAGGATGATGGAGGTTTTAGGTTGCCCACTAGGCTGAGATCTGGACCCTATAGCTGTGCCAGTGGGGAGTCTTATTGGGGATCTGGAGAGAAAGATTGACTGACTGCAATCTCTGTGTGGTCTTAAGGGAAATTGTACTTTACTGTGTGTGTACTTGTTTTCCTCCCCTATGTGGACGCCCCTCATTGGTGTTAGTGGTGAGGATTGAGGCTCCTTGATAGCTGGGCCAGTGCATGGGCATCACAAACATGAGCAACAGTAAACTTCTTTTCGCTTGAAACTCAAATTCCTTGAAAATGCACTGAATCTTAACACTGGGTAAATATTAGGCAATCAGACTAGTATAAGCCTAAACCAATAACATGAGATCAGAATCAAACCCTGTCTCTTGAAGTGAAGACCTTAACCATTATGCTAAACCCATCCTCCATTAAAAGTGCACTGAAAATGACATTCATTTAAAATACATATGAACAGTGGCAGATTAAGTGTACCTTAGCTCCCAGGCTGTTTTCAGGCTATAGGCCCACTCACACATTTTAAGACAATGTGCAAATGGATGTGTTCTTGGATTCACTTTCCTGATTGTTTTAAACTATATTTATTGTTTAATACAAAAACATTTGCTAGAGCATTTTAAATTTGTAGTTTTTAACATTTTTTTCCAATAAGCAGTGAAACAAAATGTATGAACAAATAATAACAAAAGTATCCACTTCAGAACATTTCAATCATAAAAGGCCAGTCAAAATAGGTTGACAGCTTTTGACACATTATAGTATGGTGAGAGCTAATCATATATGAGCCCTAAAAGAAAGAACTACTCATTTTACAATATAGGAAAAACTCCTTCTGAATTATGCCACAATTTATATATGCAGCTTACATTCCCTTTCTTATTAGATATTGTCTTTCTTTTCTGCCTACTACCCCAGCCAAGAAAGCCTGTCTATGACCTCATCACTATATAATAGTATACATGTAATATAATTGTATAATATTGTAAAGATGGGAAATGTAAATATTACATGTAAGTTTGCTTTTTTCTTCTGATTATTATCAGTGTAAGTACGATGAGTTAGATGAAAGCATGTGGGAGTACCCTGACCTATGGTGACAGATAAACGTAGTACCAATTCAGAAAGGGAGACAAGATGATAAAACAGACCCAAACAATTTGAGATCTATTAGCCTGATAAGCATTCTGTGTATAATTATGAAGAAGGTAATAAGGGACCTAAACTAACATAATGTATGGGGCTTACTTCTGTTAAATATGAAACAACTTGAATTTGTCATAGAGAAATGTTGCTCTTTGAATCTTGTGGCACTCTCTGAAAAAGTAACAGATGCACTTGATGTAGGGCTAAAAGACTCAACCTTTTAATTCAAGAAATGTGGACAAAGCGAAAATAATGGGGGGAGGCATAAAATCAGGGAAAGATTATAAATATTTTCAAAAGCATATGAAGTTTCAAACTAAAATGTCTGCCATTATTTAATGGCTTCAGTCTTCAATGATTTGCCAGGAAAACCACAAATATTATGAGCAACGGACCAAAAATGTGAAGCAAAAATCTGAACCTTTTGCAAAAATCTGGACAGTTGAGAGGTATCTGAAAAGTGAATGCCACTTTTCTTGTTCTTGCTAAATAATTCCACTGATACTGTTGCATGGTTCTCCAGCTACCTCACTGATAGATCTCAATCAGTGAGATGGCAGTCTGCACTCTCCCCTCCTCTCCCTGTAAAAATGGGTGTACCTCAAGGGTCTATCCTAGGGCCTTTACTTTTTAATATATTTACTAATCAGCTCTACACCTCCTGTCCTCAGTCATCTTTAGTGTAATATGCAGATGACTCTGCAGTCATCACCATAGCCAACTCTCCCTCTAAGCTCTTCTCAGCTACTTAGGCATCTTTTAAATTAGTTGAGACATGGCTCTCCAACAACCAGCTCATCCTTAATCAAAAAAAAAAAAACAAAGCTGTTACTCTTCCTACCTAAAAAGTTCAACAATATTAAACCTTCCTTCTCCCATCTTCTTCTTCTTCTTTTGGCTTTTCCCAGTTAGGGGTCACCACAGTGGATCACCTGTCCGCTCATGATTGGCAGTGGAGTTTTACTGTGTCGAGTTGCCAGCCCGGCACCCAACCTTCCACAGAAGGCACACACATGCACACACTCACACCTAGGGCCAATTTAGAGTGTTCAATCCACCTACTGCATGTCTTTGGGATGTGGGAGGAAACCTGAGCACCTGGAGGAAACCCACGCAACCACAGGTAGGACATGCAGACTCCACACAGAAGGCACCCCAGCCGAGGATTGAACCTCTTGCTGTGAGGTGACAATGCTAACCACTGCATCACTGTGGCCGCCCTATTAAACCTTCCTTCTCCATACAGTCCCTTAATAACACTCCCATTCAGGTAGAATCCAGTACTAAGCTCTTAGGAGTAACAATCAATTAGCTTAAATTTGACTTGCATGTTAATAACTGTATCAAAAAGACTCATTCAAAACTAGGGCTCCTTTACCATAACAAGAATTTCCTTACCTCTGAAGCTAAGATTACTCTCTCTCTTAGCTACCTTCTACCCAGTCTAATGTACAATTCTCAAATTCTCACAAATCTTAACTCAGCACTCCTGACCAAACTTGAATCTACCTACAACAAGGTAGCTAGATTTGCTGCCCAACCAACCTACAAATCCCATCACTGTCTCTCTCTAAAATACCTAAACTGGCTTGAATTACCCCACCAGCTTCTTCTCTCTCAGGTCCAGATCATCCATTCTGTCCTATATCAGCCTTCCTACTGCCCAGCACTATCCCTTCTCATCTCCCATTATTCTCCCTCCAGACCTCTCCGAAGCTCTAATCAAGACCTACTACAAATCTACAAACCCAAGTCTAAATTTGGATGCAACATGTACAGCTATCACCCCACTATTGCCTGGAATAGGCTCCCACTAGAAATCAGAACCCTTACACATCCTAAACAATTTAAGACAGCCACCAAAGAGCACTTTAAAAGTCACTGGTCCTGCCACTGCACTCTCCCTCCTTAAACATCCCCTAGTTCTCATACCTTAATCTACTTTCTGTCCTTAACTCACTCTTCTCACTAGCTCTCTCTAATCTTCCTTGACTACTCTTTCTACTGTCTTCTAAAACCTATTAAGCAAATCACCTCAGGGAAACATTCTGCTGTAATTGTCTTGCCTTCATGCAACACCATTAGGATAAAACTGGGTTTTTGTAACCACTTACCCCAAAAACTATATTCTTCTTAATGACATATTTTTTTATGCATCTTGAAATAGCTTTGCTATACTCCTGACTATTGACACTGTATAACATTGTAATACTACTTAATGCCTTTTAATAATCCTGTAACATTGCTGTTTAATGGTAATTTATAATGAAAATTGTATAATACGTTGGAGCTTTTCTCCCCGGGCCTCCGCTGAAAAGGGGCTCTTCAGCTCAGTAGGACAAACCCGGTCAACAAATGTTAAATAAATAAATAATAAATAAATAATTTGACAATATTCCTCATAACAGATACATTCAAGTTTATTAAACAAAGCCATTCATTAATTATGGAGAAAAATATCAGGATGCAATATACTGCATGAACAATTAGGTGAAAATAGCAGAATAAACAATTACATATAAAGGAATAAATGGCACATTAAAAATAACAAACAGCAGTCCATAAGTGATCCAAATGGCAAAACAACAACAAAAAGTGGTGAAACAATAGTACTCAAAACATTAGAGTGGCAGTTCTATTCAGACAGAGGTTAACAGTTGTGTTCCACAGGACTCTGTACCGGGGATGTTTTTTTTGGAATGTTCTTCTTCAGTATAAACATGGGAAAATCACTTGGGTAACCAGATATGATAATGACTGCAAAATGGGCAACATAATTATTTCTGTAAAAGATGCTGAAATATACCAAGATGGTCTGCAAAAATACATAGACGATGCAGTAGAAATTACCCTTCATTAATGCCAATAAATGTAACATCATTAGTGCTGGAAAAAAAAGAAATAAATGATGATTATAAAATAAATTGTCACTTCATAAAAAAATCGTTATTTATTATTATAATTCATTATTCTCAAATAGTGGGTGACCATGTAGACAGCAATTTTTAGTGTTAACCAGTATTTATCTGCTAAAGTCATGGGTTCCTCAGTAGGTGCAAGTTGGGTCAGACCTGAGATACATGGGCAAAACAAAAATATACCCATGTAAAAACATCTACAAACCTGCCTTGATTGAGGCATATTGGGAGTGTCACAAACTATCAAAGTCTGCCAAGTACCACGTGCCAAAATCTACCTGCCAGAAAAGCATATTCTATAGGCTTTCTCATTTTAAAGGAATGAGTAACCTCTCCAAGGAAATCTGTGAGATTCATTACGGCATTCAGTACTACATTCTGTAACTTTGAAATAAACTCTTTAAAGAGGTACAGTGACTCCTCCCAAAAGAAAAAAAAAATCAGAGAGTTGGAAACTTGAACATTTCAAAAAGATTTTAGGAAATTGTCTTATACTTGGCTTCTCTAAAATTACTTAAATGTGACCTCTGTCTGGTTTATTAGGCAATGGCTTCAGGTTTTGTTTGATAGTATAAGTCTTCAATGCACCACTGGGGAAACTAGCATTGGATATGTGATCTTAACACTAAAAAAAAAAAAAAAAAGATTATGGAATAAGCCTACCCACCCAAAAAAGAAGTCAGCATTTCATTTCCTAGAAAAACAATCATGATATGTATAAAGCGGCTAGACAATACCAACCTGATGTTATGGCAGTTAAGGTTCTTGAAGACCAGTAGATCATAAGCTTCATAACTGATCCTATGAATACATAAATATAAGTAAAAAAACTGCCATATGTTTTAACAGGAATTGTTATGTTTTTCCTAGACTCAGAGCAACAGCAAAAAAAAAAAAAAACAACATTTTAAATCCTCTTATTGAACGCTGTTAAAAATAACTTTTCACAAGCTATTTTCTATGAGAAGACATATGTCCCTGCATGAGACCTCATTTCCTGCACTTTTGAATTATTTATTCTTTTTCTAAATCCCCTCACTTGATGAGTAACAATAGACACCATTCCAAATTGCCCATAAATAGACTTGAAACTGCATATATTAAAATCCTAAGCATTGCAAAGATGCTATTTTTGGAGACACTTGCACAACTGAGTAACACCTAAAATGGCTGGCTGTACTAGAATGAAAGCATAACTGTCACTGTACTGGTAGGAGAGTGCATCAGTGTATCTGCTCAAATCAAATTAATTCAACAAAATGCTTAGGTGCTAGGGCAAAGAAACACAAATTGAGCTTGCATTTTCAGCCCCATTCCAAATACTGAACTTCTCTAGCACGTTTTCTGTTGAAGACAACACTTGGTATATAGAAACCAGGCAGACAGTACAGTATATCAGCCTTTTTGTTCTACCACATATATTATTTTTCTGGATGACTTCACCCATTCTATCTTATATGCAACAGAAGGGCATTTATTGCAAAAGTCTTCTACTCTTTTCTTCAAAATTAAGATCATAGATATTTTCCCTGACTATATGCATTCAAGATGAATATATACAGTTGAAATCCATTTTATTTGGTAAAAATATGTCATTTTTATGGAAAAGAAAAGGGGAACATATTTGCTTCATTATATTGTGATATGTCATACTTGCAAAATGATTTTCATTAATGATAAACATATTTTTATTTCAATCACAAGCTTAACTTGTTACATTAGTGTTAACGATGGTAACTGAGATCCATCTGGAACTGGAATGACCTCTAACTGCTAACTATGCCCCATCTTCCAAAAACTCACAGGTTACATTGACAAGTCATATCCTGATATGAACTGTCATTTTCAGTTGTGCACATAGGGTCTAGTTATCATTAATATTACGCTTCACAGAATAACCAAATATCTCATGGGCAAGAGCTGATTGTTCATCTTATTTGGTCATTATTTTCTACATCTGGTTACTCAGTTTCTGAATTTCAGTATTTAATGAAAAATGAATGGGCTTCATAGAGTTACATAAGAGTAAACAATTGTATTTGCAATTATTTCAGCCATCATTTCTCTACTCTGTCGATCACTAGGTATATTTTCTAGGCAAAAGAAATTCTTTAATCAGCCTATTTCTCCCTCTGGCTGCAGAGCAATGGGAATTTTTTCTATTGTTGTGGATAATAATCCATATTCCCATAAATTGTACCACAGTTAGTCTACATAAAATGGACAAAATAACCTGATACTCCTTTCTATTAACAAAATGCAAACCAGCTTGCTAACTAAATACAACAATCCAGATAAGACATGTCAAACTATTCTTTTGATTCACATCCCAGAGGCCCATATTTTGAATTGCCTGCAATGGACATTTGTGGTATTCTACTCACTTCTTTTTACCCACAGCGAGTTTCACAAGTGGTCTGTTCCATTGGGATGAGGTTGACTGCATTGGCTACTATATAATTATCAGAATATGCTTTCCTTTAGCTTTTTGGAAAAGGGGTACATCTATTCTCCCCATTTCTAAATGGCAAGCAATCTACTGTTGAGGTAAATAACAATGTCAATACATCATTTAATTTCTGAATATTCTGGATCATAGGTTTGTGGACATGAAGTCTTTGAATGCATGTAATGTGTTCATACTACAACACAACTCAAGGACATATCTCCCAGTAAGCCGCATTAAAAAAAACAACAAAAAAAATGTGAAACAGCAACACTATTATTCTCCATAACAATAAACAAATCACATATTTCCTGTATTCTAGTTAAAATGAGGCATAGATGTCTAGTAGAGGAACTCTGAAACTTCATATAAACAGAAGTTATATTGTTAGTGTGTAAGATTATTGTTTAAATATGCCATTTATGGAAATATAATAATATTGTACAAAGAATACATTAATATTATCAGCCCTTTTGCCTCCTATCTTTAACTTTGTTCTGAGTATCTGCACTAAAGGCTTTGCTTTACACAATACTTAATGTAGTCTTTATAAAAATAAGATAAAATATTACAATGCACCCAGATGATATCTGAGGATTATATCGCTCACATATACAACAAAGTCTCTTTTCCCCCTAGACATACACTTTACTCAATCATTGCAATGTGGTTATTAGGTGCAACACAGCTGTACCCATCCACAAGTGTGATAGCAGTGCTCACCTAAATAATTATAGACTGATAAGTTTGAATCTTATTTAATATAATGAAACAGATTGATTAGTTTTTCTGTTAGCACCAATAGTACAGGACCACTTATTTTGACTATTTTCCATGTGGTTTTATTAAAGAAAGACTATGTTTGCTGAACTTGCAAAGGTTTAATAGTACATTCATTTTACATGGATGTGATAGAGACTTTTGATTCGTACCACGCAAGGGTACAGTCAAAGTAAATCAAACTGAACATTACCCTTTATATATCAACTGACTCACAAATGGGAGCCTAATAATTAATGGTCTGGGTAATTAGTCACCAAAAATTTTGGCTGCCAATGATATACCTTGGGTCTACATTTTTGTACCTATTGCATTTTGGATTTATTTTTTTCAGATATCTTATCAGCAAATACATCGTTGGTAACAAAATGTAAAAGTGACTGCCAAACTGACCACGTTATCATCCAAAATGATCATGCATCACAAATGTAAACTTATTTGGGTGCTCTGACTGTCTAATATAACATATATTTTACCCTTCAATGAGAAGGGAAGCCTTGTTACATGGTTTGAGAATTGTGACATCTATACCTATTACTGTATTACTAATAAACAGAAAAATGCCATCACCTCAGCAGTAAATTTGGGTGCAGTAGTGGACAACAAATGAACATTTGGCCTTAGCGTCTTTCATATATGAAAAATATGCAGTAATGCATCTAGTGTATAGTGGTGTGGCTAATTAAACTGGCTGAGTAACCCTGCTTAAGTCACTTTATGTAGCTGCTTTTGGAACATCTCTTTATTCAGCACTTAACCTTACCAAACATGGTTGCCTTAGACAGAGTTCAGTTGGCATATATTAGTAACGTAATCCAAGTTATAAATAAAATGTCTTCCTATTTTGCTTTGCATTTTTTTAAATATTTGTGTTTTGCCTTTATGGTAATAATCCCTCCAGTTTTGGTTGAACTGTTGTTTTTTACTCATTCGCTCCAATGGAGCTATGGAAGTTTGCACTGTACCTTCTAATGGGCGAAGCATAAGCTTTTTCATAGAACCAAATTATGTCCTCACATTTCAAACAGATGTTCTTATCTCTGGAACCACATGGGTTACTAAAGAAGTGTAAACAGCAAACTATTCAGCACAAACTATTTTTATAGTGGTAGCATTCTTGAGGTTCTAGGTCTTAAAACTGATTTTCTAAGTCACAGTAAACACAATAACTATTAAGTTTGAAACATTTTGTGAAAAACTTAAAACATCAAAGCAACAACTCATGTTGTCCATTGAGCTGAGTCACAGGACACACCAGACTGACTTTCAGACCTTTTATTACATAATAAACAAGGACAGCCAATAGTGTTACTATAAGTAATATATATGCAACATTTCAATAAATACCATCAAACCATCACCTCAAGCCGGTTTGCGTACACCCGCCTGTTCCGGCTGTCACCTCAAAGAAAATTGGGTGCATATACCTGCTACCTCGGACCTGGTGGCAAACCCATTTAACTCATACTTACAAGCCACATACCCCTTGATGTGGTCACCGGTCAAATCTGGATCCAAATTGAGGACAGCCGAGGATGCTGAATAAGAACAGGGGTAGACACAAGGGGAGGTGAAGCCATAAGGCCACTGTCTTACCTGCATGGAGGGCTGGGCAGGAAGGACGATGTGCTTTCTGACAAATTCTACAGGCACAAACAGCAGCACTTTCCTTACAATGGGAGGGGCACGTGCAGGCAAGCACTCCCAAGATGACGACTCATGCTCGTGGACAATGGGCTGTTACCATGGTAAGTCATCATTGTTCACTGAGCTGAGTCATGGAACACACCAGATTGACTTTGCGACCTTTTACAATGTAACAGTCAAGGACAACTAATAGTGATGCCTTAAGTAATTCATGTGCAACATTTCAACAAATACCATCAAACCATCACCTCAAACTAGTTGCTGTACACCCGTCTATTCTGGCTACCACTTCACAGAAAACCATGTGCGTATTCCTGGCTACCTCACAATTGGTGGCAAACCCATTTAACTCATACTTACAAGCCATATACCCCTTGATGTGGCCACAGGTCAAATCTGGGTCAAACTTGAGAAAAGCTGAGGCTGCTGAACAACAGCAGGAGAGAACACAAGAGGGTGAAGCTATAAGGCCACTGCCAAACTAGCATGCCATGCTGTTCCCCCCAAAACAATGGCCTCTCAAATAAATTCTAGGTTATGAAAGAAAACAAGTTAAACTTTGAAAAATGTTTGAATAGTAGCAATCATATCCAAATGAAACAAACCAAAATTCATGTTATTTAAATGAACATTGTCTAAACCATAGAAATCAGGCTCCAGTCTGTCAGTATCACTGTGCTCAATCAACTGAAAACCAATTTGGCTAGCAGCCCCCTTGATTCTGTGGTTGATAAAATGCCAAGCTCTCTCAATGGCACTAGGCTTTCTAGTGCCCCTCCAGTACAGTCTAGGGGTGATGGAAGACCAAAATAATGCTACTTTTGGATATAGATGCCACAAATGTTCCATATCAGATAAGATTCTGGCCAACAGTATCTTTTTAGGGGCTTGACTCAGATCATCTCCACCAAGGTAAATTATTACAATGCTGGGCAAGGCTTCTTCCATTGTAATCTTATGCCAAATTTCCCAAAATTGAAACCAACTAAGACCCGTGAACAAACAGAATGAACTGTCCATCTTTTACTATCAAAAGAACTTGTGTGACCAGCCACGTGGGCCAAGGCCCAGAAGGATGATCTCTGAGTAAAAGAATGGCCCAAGAGCCAAATCACCTCCTTCAATGCAAATACAAACAAAACATGAATGCCTGATGTATGACAAAAGTGTATCAGAGACCCACCTTCCCATTCTTTGAATGACCTGCACAGATTGCCCTTCCATGGCCAAGTCTGAGGTACAAATTATCCAAAAGGAATGGGAGGAGAATCATTGTGGGTGAATTCCTTTCCCTGCCAAGACCTGCCTAACAAATGCATTAATCTTTGATGGGTTAAAAGGCCTGCTGGAGGCCCGCACAAAAAACAAACCTGACCTCTTCTCTAAGGGGTTCATATTAAATAGCAAACTAACCCAATGCATGGGGCAAGTGACTAGCCCAGTGGTCTTGTCCAGGCGCACCTGCTAACTTACATCAACTTGGTCAGTCTTGGATTTTTTTCAACCAAATCATGACAAACTCCCTGTGGATGACAAGATGCTCCCAACAAAGGTAAAGGAGAAGTTCATTGGCCCAGAAAGCACCTGCATAAAAAGAGGTGAACAAAGTTGCTATACAGACAAACAAGTAAAGTTCACCAATGGTCCTGTAAAGACTTTGAATACTAAGGGAAGCAGTTGTTTCCCAATGGCTTTTCTGGGAACCTGAGAAGATCCTCACATGTTCTCTAGGTCCTTAAGCATCCTCCCCATAACTCAATGTCTTCACACAACCTGAAGGCCCAAAAAACTCTCCAACCATCCTAAAGCTTCCAGGTGTACTCTGAGAGTGTTAGGTGACTCCCCCACTGTGGACCTAGCCACTACAAATTGTAGGAACAACTATACTCTCCATGGCCTGGGACCAGTGA
Organism: Protopterus annectens; assembly: GCF_019279795.1. Classification (NCBI taxonomy): domain Eukaryota; kingdom Metazoa; phylum Chordata; order Ceratodontiformes; family Protopteridae; genus Protopterus; species Protopterus annectens. The sequence goes on along the minus strand of NC_056731.1, from coordinate 876,953,387 downwards.
TTAAAGATCAGTAGAATGTCTAGAAAGCCAGTAGAGATGACAAGTAAGCTTTCCTAGTGTTGCTGGCCCAAGAATTTGCCAAAACTGATAATGTAGTCTTCCCCAATTAGCCAGATCCCAGAGGAACTGAGGTAGCCTTTGGATACAAATGCCTGGCCAAGAGGCAAAACCTGGCAAACTGAAACTGGGGAAAGCTGTCAACTAAAGGAATAAGATGACCAGGGACATGAACACACAAAAATGACAAATTAATCTGTAAACTCAATAAAACTAAAATCCTGATGACTGAGTGGACCCACCTGGACCGAGAAGAATGCTTTTTGAGAGTATAAACCACTGCAATATTGTCTGAGTAAAAAATTATCCTCTTGTCATGTAATTTATCCTTCTGTACTAATACTGTCACCCATATGGGAAAAATCTCTAGGAATGTGATATCTCTCCTTCTTCTCTCCACAGACCAACTTTCCAGCCACCTTTCAACAAACCGGTTAACTATAAAATATCCCTCAATACTGGACCCCCCCCAGCAGCATCAGTAAAAACCTCAAGGTCACTGGCTATAGTCCAGGGGAACTGACAAAGAGAAACTCCATTAAACTTGCTCAATAAAGTAAACTATAACCAAAAGTACTCACAAGCACATCTGGTCAACCTGTCCAGGTGGTGCTTGGGCCTATTACCTTTCAACAAGTTAGACACGGTCTGTAGGAAGGTTCTGCCTGGAGAAACCACCCTGCAGGCAAAATTCAACAAACTGTGTAACTGCATGATTTCTCCTACCTGTACTTTGCTCGAACACAAACATCTCCAAAGTAACTGCCGGACTTGTCACAATTTGGGTACAGAAAGCTTGAAGGAGTTATCAGTTGTGTCAGAGGAAGCTTGAAGGAGTTATCAGTAGTGTCTATGTCTAAGTATAGGAAATTCAGAACCCGGCTTGGCCCCTCTGACTTGTCATTGGCCAAGGGTACCCCCAATTCTCTGTAAAGCTGCTTGAAAAATGGACATCCCTTCCAAAGCACATTCCTGACCCTCCCCAACTATCCAAAAATCATCTAGGTAGTGTACAGCTGACTGGCAGGGGGACATTTTTGCCAACACCAATGTAAAGCTGTGCTAAATATTTCAAACATTACAGAACACCCCACTGGCATTGCAGTGTCGAAAAATATCTTCCTATTGAACTGAAAACCTAACTAAGGCCAATCCTCTTGTCTCACTGGGAGAAGACGGAAAGCAGATTGGATATCCATCTTACCGAGTCAGGGGTCCGTATAGCCCATGATGACTTCTGCCACCTGATCCAAAGAAGAGTAGTGCACTTTGGTCAATTTGGTGTCAATAAAATCATTAGCGGAACCCCCCTCCCTGGGTGAGATAAGTGATGAATCAATCTGAACTCACCCTCCTGTTTTTTGGAAACCAAGCAGATAGGGGAAATTTTAAATAAAAAAACACGGAGGGGTGAAAAGGGGCCAATTATCCTGCCAGCGTTTTGCTCTTCCTCTATTAACCTGGCCACAATGTGTTCATGCCCTTTGATGGATAACAAATTGTTAACTAACTTGGAATGTAATGGGGTTGTGAAGTGGATTGGAAAGCCTATGGCAAAACCTTTAATAAGGGTAGCTATTGCACATTTTTCTGGGTAATCTGATAGCAAATAAGATAACTTATTTAGACAAATGGGAGAATAAGCCCAATGTTTCATGTTTTGGTCCCCTCCCAAAGTCCCCCTTGTGTCGACAAAAAGGTGGCTTGGTACAAAAGAAGAGTTGTGCCCCTTACCAACCTTCCCATCTGTCTGAGATGTAGAAAAATTCCACCTGTCCTTAGGCATCAAGCCCCAGTATCTGAAAACAAGATGACCCTTCCCACATCCTGAACACAAATGATTATATTTGGAAGCGGACCAGAAACATTTTCCTTGATTGAATGCCCAGTAAAATCTTATAGCTTTTGTATTAGCAGCCCCTTCTTCAATGCCTATAAGTGCCTCCTTGTCCATTATGACACTGAGCCATATGTCAGGGTGCTTATATTTCCACCTGAGAGAACTATTGAGGGCTTTCAGCTTCCTGAAGCAGTAATCATAATTCAACCACCCCAAACCCTCTTTCACATGGTGGGTTTCCCTTATGGCTACAAAGTAAGCTAATAAAGGCACAGCTTGGGTGGGACCCTTCTCAACTCTTATGGCCATAAATACCACAAAACCCAGAGATCAAGTATCTCAGTTCTTCACAGGTGTCCTGGTTGATATCTTCTTCCTGATGATTGATTATGCTGCCATTAAGTCCTTTTTGGATGTGTTATCAGTATCTAGTATGCATTTTATACCCTCATTATTTGCTAGATTGAAGATATCGACAAACTTGCCTTTTAAAATCTTATATTTGACCTTAAAGGGAACATGTGCTGTGATATGAGAGCCAGTTGATTTGGAATATGTGAACTCGAGGGTAATCATGGGATACAAGAATTGGGGGATATGCTCATCTGATTGGGGTTGGACCTCTCTCTCTCTTAACCCATGATCTCCTCAGATCACCCATGCAATTGGGTAAAGGTAACTGCATCAACTGGTCAACATGAGTACCTAATCCCATTCTTGGACCCAAAGGTGCAGAGTTAACAAAGTTTCTCTCTTAGGCTAAGTCAAACAGCTTAAATCTACCCTCTTCGGGCAAAGAATTTATAAAATCCTCTAAATGATTATCAGCAGATTGACCCCTACCACTAATATCAAGCCCTGTAGCCCCTAAAGAGACATCACATTGTGCTTCTGTAGATATGTCAGATGAGCAGGAAGGGGTGACCTTTTGGCTGTAAGCATCTCTTACTGTCTTTTTCTGAGCCTTCATAGCTGGAGGTGGTCCCACAGCTACACATTCTTCCAGATTCATCAAAGGTCTCCTCCTGGAATTTAGGCTGTGGTCAGCTGCCCCCACTGTTTCTAAATCAGTTAGCAAGCCTTGTGTTTCCCACGATAAATGCAACCATTTCTCTTTAATGGACTGCACCATGGCTGAACCTGAAAGACAGAAAAAAAGGGGGGATCTATGGGCTGCTTGGATGCTGCTGTGCTGCTACGAAGTTTTAGAGTGTATAGCCTTCAGGATATTAACCTGTTCCTCCTTGAAAATGCCACTATGACTAAAACTAGCTGGGCTGCTGTGAGAGTTCTGGAATGCCATGACATTTCATCACAAAAAACTCTCTAACAAAACAAGGGATGTTTATAACCTAATAATCAAATGCTGAGGTAACATTATATGCTACTGGTTATCTGAAATGCCATATCTAAAACTTAATAAAGTTTGATACTAACCTTACAGCTTTATTATAAATTCATTTTACCCAAAATACCATCACACAATGAATTATGTAATACTATTTAATCTATGCACAACCCCCACTAGAACATAAAACAAAATTGACTGAATTCCTTGTATTCAGCCTACAAAATTTACTCCCATAGTAAATCAACCTGCCATAAAATGAGATGTAGCTATTGACCTAAATAAGCACCCCTTTATAACTGATACATCAATCCAAAAGGCTAACACAAAACATGATAGGATATACACCCCCATCTACACAGTCTTCCACACCCAACTTGCCTTAATTAAGTAAAGCATTATTCAACGACACTGCATTAACAACCCTGCTGAAATAAAGAAGCAAACCGTAAGTAATCACAATATACGGAGTCCAGCAATCATAAACTATGCCCAAGAGTGCACCGTACATCAGCCTCTTTCTCTGTTTGTTTTTCTTTTATTAATATTTATTTCATCTCACCATAGTCACTGTAGCTATCAACCTCTTAACAGAAGAATTCTGGACAAAGCCAACAATAATGGGGGGGGGGTGTCAAAAATAGGGACAGATTTTAAATATTGCTCCTATAAACTTAGAAAGTTGCTAGAATAAAAGGTCTTGGGTTACCAAGCATTTTCTTTTTTTTTTCCAAAATGTTTTTATTCATTTTATAACACAATAACTCAACAGTATAGTAACAACAACAAAAAAAAACAAAAAACAAATAAACTGTATGCAATGGCCATAACAACTAAAAAAGCAGTATACATAGGAGAACACTTAATATTTCTCTAACAGATTATACAACTTTGCCCAAACAATTAAATGATGGGTTGTGTTGTTAGTCCTTGCTTTTATAGTAGCAGTCTCATTCTTGCAACTATATTTCACAAGATGAATAAACTCAATTTTAAAGACAGGAGTAGATTGGGATTTCCAATTTTTAGTAACAATTGTCCTTGCTATAGGGAGGAGAGACCACAGTAAAAATGTATGTTTTTTTAGGAATGACTTCAGGAACAGGAACATTGAAAAGGATAAGGGAGTCAGAAATTATACAGCTGTCATTCCGTAGAGCTTTACAAAGATATTTAAAGTCTAACCAAAATGGGGAAATTATTTTGTAATTAACAACCATATGTATCCAGTCAGCATCGGGGTGCCCACATCGCCAGCATTTCATTTTATCTTTCTTGTACATTATTGCTAATCTATGCGGGGTGAAAAAACATCTATGTAAAAATTTACATATGTATACATGCCAGAACAGGGAAGATGTGGATTCCTTCACCTACTGTAAACAAAGTTTTTTTTATCTTTTTCTGAGAACACTTGTCTGTTAACTTCACTTGAATAATTCCAAAAATAAACATCTGTTTTGCAAAAAACATTTTTGAGAATTTTATAAATAACAGATATGTATGAAGTATTCTTGGGTGAGCTATTAATAAATGTTGAGTTAAAATCCAAGATTTTTAAGTTACTTTTATTGTATGCCTCTAATGAGGGTATGAGCTTAGTATGTATAAAATCCTTCCAAGTTTGGATGTCCAGCCAATTGCAATTTTACAATCTATATCTGCTGATCAAATAGTCTAAAGCACTTATTTTATTAGCTGAGAGAAATTAATTCCAATATAATAGGGCACCCTTCTGAAATTCTAACATTTTCTGAGTATCAAAAGATATTAAATATTCATTTGTGTAAGTAATAGGAAACATAAGTATTAATAAATTCTTAATTCAGGGGCGGCTCGTGGCATCGGACTGCCGGACTGCAGCCCCCTCAGCTCAGTTGACTTAGTTGCTTAGTTTTTTTTTAATGTAAAAAAAAAAAATCTTTTTCAATCGCGGTTTTAAACAGCGTTTTTTTCTCTTGCACATTGTTTTCATTGCAGCCCGGAGGATGCAATGAAGCCGGTTGAGTACAAACCGCCTCAGACTGCGACATCCGCAGGCAAGTCATGACGTGCTTGCTGGAAAAATGCTGCTGATTGGTTATCACTCTCTTCCCGGGCTTTATGTGCTGGGAAAAGAGCGAGAATCAATCAAGTTAACTAGTGGACCTGATTGTTGGGCTGAGCCTGTTAGCATTACTTTGACTTTTGCAAACATTTTTTTGTTTGTTTTTAACTTTTTTGGCACAATTTAGAGAGTGAGGATAACTCTCAGGAGGAGGCATCCGAGGCTAGTGGAGTTCTGAGACAGTGAACTGAAAATCTACCCTACCAACTGCAGCAGAGCAGAGGCAAAAAATTCATTTTTATTCATTAAGAAGTAAGTAAAGAAATCTGTATTGTATGTAATAATACTCATCCGATTCTGTAGACAGTAGAGCAGTGAATCGAGTTTTTTTTTAATGCTATTGCTACTTTTGAAGTTTGAGTGATAGTGATTACAGTGGATGAGTGGAACTATATTTGACAGCTTGTTGGCATCTTAAGCATGAAGAGGCATACTCACCTGAAACTTATATAAATGAATTAAATTAATTGATTTAATAATTAACTAATGTGGCCCAAGGGGAGATCCCTAGGAAAGTCTATCACTGCTACATTTACGTAGAACATACTGCCTCCGAGAATATTATTTCTTCCAGCCAGAATGTAGTTCAATCAGGATGTTATAGCATTATTTATCCTGTGTTATACAAGTGTCATTGAAGGCATTGACTGTTCATATGGGTGGCCAGTACATTATTGAGATACCTGACTTTCACATGAATGTTTACTTTTCATATTATGCATTTCCTGCAAGCATGGACCTTCTGCTGACAAAATAAATGTTTTTCTTAAAATTATGTTGGAAAATTTCTGTAATCACCTCTGCAAGTCTTCCTGAAAATATTTTTTTTAAAATATGCTAGAATTAATTTAGTACCACAGTACTGCAAATGTACTACCTACCAGTTCAAAACATCTGTCATTTCATCTTTTGATTTACAAACAGCTACAATATAAGATTTCCTTTGGTCTTCTCACATAGCTTTTGGTATGTTGCTCTGACTCTTTTGCACAGGGACCTTGGCAGTAAAATTTATGGTGGTAACACAGCATTTTTTTCTAGCAACTTTCCAAGATTATACAAGCAATGTTTAATGTGTCCCTGTTTTTTGGGATTTTGACCCCCCCCCCCCAATAAATGTGGCTTTTTCCAGATTTCTTGTGCTGCAAAGTTGAGATGCAGTTGAGTATTGAGTAGATTTTACAAGGAGCTGAGAGCTGCAGGGGAAGATAAGTTTAGTGTTGCTTATGCTATGTCAGCTTGCATTGTTAATAGCACAACAGGTTGTGTACTTGCTTTTGATGCAGAAAGTTGTTGGTTCTACTCCCACAATGGGTGAATGCTGCCGTACTCTAAAAGTTAAGATACTGACTATGAGCCTGTTATCGGTTTGCTATCCATTTCCTATTGCAATATTACTAGCTTATCATTTTTAATGTAATATAGGCAATTTATTCCTCAGGGGCATCAGACACTTTATTTTTTGATGAAACCATGAAATATAAAGGTGTTTGCTAGCAGCAACCTCTTCATTAGTTACAGATTTATTTAATGTGGAATTATTTAGATACTTCTTCAGAGATTGTGCATATTTACTGATAATGGTGGACTGTAGAATTGTGCATATTTACTGATAATGGTGGACTGTAGAATTGTGCATATTTACTGATAATGGTGGACTGTAGAAGTTTGAGTAGACTTTTATGATGGAAATGTTCTGAACTGGGCAGTTTTGACATTATGGGTGCATGCATTTTGTTTCATTGTTTACTGGAAAGATGTTCAGAATTGGGCAGTTCTGCCACTGGTAAAATGTATTTTCTTTGAGTGTGGGTTTCAATGTTGTTTCAATGAATGTGAGTTTCAAGGGCAGAGAAGTTTTAATGCTAAGTTTGTTTAGCAGATGTCTTAGTGTTTGTGCTGTAAAATGCAAAATAAAACTTTCAAATGAAGTCCAAATCATCATAGAAGTAAATCAGTATGCACATTAGCGTTTATGGTAAATGGAGTGAAATAGCCAAGTAATGGATCATTGGAATGGCTGCAGGGGGAGGCTCCATTCGACCATGATTTTGTGAGGGGGAAGGGCGGCAAACTTAAAGACAGCCCCAGCTGAACTATACCTCCCAACTGTCCAGATTTTCAAAGAATGAATAGATTTTTGCTTCTTATTTTTGGTTTGTTCCTCATAAAATGTGTGGTTTTCTGGCAAATCATTTAGGAATTAAGTCACTAAATAATGACACACTGAGTTTCAGACTTCATAACCTTCAGAAAAATGCATGTGAAAGTAAGACCTGTTCTATCAACTGTCTCAGTTTATACAAGAGCAATTTTAGTACTGTTTATATGTTCCCTAATATATTTGGCCTTGTCCAGATTTATTGCATTAACAGGTTGAGAGGTACATGCAAATAAATTGCTTTATAGAATTAGGCATAGCCAAACCTCTCAACTGTCCCTGATTTTGGCTCAAAATGTTGCTCTTCCCCTAATAATCCCTCCGCAAAATAGCAATTTTGGAAAAAACATGGAGGGTTTACAATTAAGAAATAACTGTAATAATCAGAGTTATAGATTACTTTTATTTCAGAAATGCATGTAGATTCTTTTATTTTGTCAGCTGCTCAAGTTAGCAGTACTAATATTAAAGTGTCCCTTCTTTGACAGGTTCCCAGCTGTATTGTGTGGCTATTTTATATTTTTACATCACATTTTTGGTCCATTTTTCATAAAAGTGTGTTTTTTTTGGCAAAATTGTGGTTTTTTTTTGCAAATTAGTGACAAATCATTAAAGACTGAAGTTAGAAAATAACGACAGACATTTAAGTTTCAGATTTCATACCATTCAGAAAATTCATACTAATGCAAGACCTATTCTATTATCTTTCTAAGTTTATAAGAGCAATATTTAAAATTGTCCTTATTTCTGGGCCTTTGTCCCACTTCTTTGTATTGCTTTGACCAGATTTCTTGCTCTGAGGTTGAGAGGTATGACAAATGTGTCAGGGCCATCACAGTCAGCCAGAGACATTTCAAATTGTGACATACTTCTTGCACCCAACTCCCCCATGTAGTGACTCTGGATGTGTCGAAGCAAGGCAAGGAGTAGTTATGCAGTGTAAATGTGCAGAGTATCCCCCCCATCCAAGGTAGACACAAGTACTAGAGTGGCTTTTCATCTGTCCTTGATTTTTGCAGAATGGTCTGGTTTCTGTCATATTTTTTGTACTGTTGATTTATGCTTATTACTGAAAGTGCCTGTTGCTCTGTGTTTAAGTAGCAATACTTTAATGACCATCAGGTAAGCTTGGCTGAGATTGTAAAATGCAAGTAAGCTTTGCATACTGTTAAAGAATTGCCAACATTGAAAGCCTTTCTGTTGTTGACATGTAGAGAATACTTAACTAGATAATGTATAAGCCTTGGGTATTGAAATGCATATGACAGTATTTGTAATAAAGGACAGATTACATTATTTTAAGAAGCTCATTACACTTGAAAAGTTCCAGTCATCTCTGCAGGCTTTACCCGTAAACTAAACAGAATGCCAATCGTGTGGTCTATAACCTGTACAGTAATCAGTTTAAGCAATGTATCTTGAGCTTATTTCTTTTTTGCTTTTCATTTTTTACTTTGATCATGTTTTCCCCATGAAACAAGTAGATAGTTGTCAGGCAGCAGGTTTTTTTTGGATAAGAAACAATTTTACAAGTGGGGGCATCAGACATTTCTACTTTCAGCATGTTACTTGGTACTTTAATAAAGCTGAATATAAATTATAATTAGAACTGCAGTGCAAGAGGTGGTTTGAGTTGAGTGCTACTTGATTTTGACTGGCATTCCATTAATCTATTTAAAAAGTAATTTATTTTTTCATGCCTCACAACCTTTTTGTTTCCATCTAGATATTAAGTAAGCTGTCATACAGCCAATGCCTTGAAATATTTTTATTCTTCTACACTTCATTTTGTCTTGATTGGGCTCTCATAATGAAGGTTTGGCACCCAGGGCAGTGTATTTAGTTAGTTGTTGTGATTTTGAGCATAGCTCCTCCCCTTTCTAGTTGGCCACACCCCTCCCCATTGACCCCACCCATCCAACTGTCTCCTGCAGCCCCCCTTTGATTTGAAGTCACCAGCCGCCACTGTCTTAATTAATTGATTAGAAAACATAAGCTTTTTAAACAGTAGCAATATTTGGTTTATAAGAGGTGTGAGAACAAGTTTTCACCTTTCACTTTGAATGTATATTTTTAAAATCCATATAAAGATGTCTATATGTATTTGAGTATAAGGTTTGAGCAATGTCCTTTTACTATTAAGAAGTAAGGTTTTATGTATTGATTTTCAATATAATGTATAAGAAGTGTTGTACCAAAGCAACACTATATTAATAAATGTGGAGTTTAAATAAAAATCAATATAATTTTCTGATGGATATAGTCTGTAATTAAGTGACTGTCATTATTTAGTGCATTCAGTCCTCATTGATTTGCCAGAAAAATTCAGAAAATCAGAAATTCTATGGGGAACAGACCAAAAATGTTAGACAAATGACTGGATATTCTGTGAAAATCTGTACAGGTGAGAGTCAAGCCTTTCACTACGAAAACAACCCCCCCCCCCTTGCCGGCCACCCTGTGTGACCTGCAGAACAACCCCAAAAGATGCTTTTATTATTATTTATTTATTTATTTATTTATTTATTTAATTAATTTTATTTTACATTTGTTAACTGTGATAATCCAATTGGACCAGGTCCATTTTCAGTGGAGGCCTGGGGAGAAAAGCTCCAGAATTGCATACCGCAAGTAATCAAGACAAAGATATAATAGTTATCCAAAGTAATGATATACACATTAGATATACATAGTTTACGCTGTTATTGAAAAACAATTTTCCTCATTAGATAGATTACATACAGTGTACAAAAATAGAGAGGTGTGCCAATAAGTATGCTGTGCTAACCTTTCTTAAAATGGGTACAAATTTATAGATCTGAGACATAATATTAAACATTAGGTTAAAGTTAGGTAGAATAGGAGATAGACAGTTTGGAATAAGTAGAAATGAGATAGTTATATAATACATGGGCAGATCCAGGTTTTCCTGAGATGTGATTTGAGTAGTTTTTTGAATTGTGTGTTTGTTATTGTAGAGGTTATGGGGGGGGGGTTATTCCAGTGTTTGGCTGTGGTATGGGAGTATAGAGCTATGCCAGCAGTATTGTTGGCAGTAGTTATACTGAGGAGAGGTTTATTAGAAGAGCGAAGAGGGCAACTAGTGGAGTAGTGGGAGAGCAGGTGTTTCAGTGTTGGTGTTTTGTTTGGGTAGTTCAGGATGTTAAAGGCGCAAGTAAGCTATTGGTAGGTTAGTAATTGAGGAAATTCAAACCACTGACTTTCTGTTAGTACCTGGCAGTGATGGGTTCTAAAGGAAAAGTTATTCGCAAATTTGGCAATTTTGTCATAACATGACTCAATTTTGTCAAGATCTGTTTTTCTAATATGGGTTAGGATTGGTGCTGCATACATAAGCGTGGACAAAAGGTGAGTTTGGGCTAGGGTGATTCTTGCTTTATCTGTGAGAAAATTCTTGTGTCTATAGAGGGTACCCATTTTTTGTGGACCTTCTGGACAGTTTGTGCTATATGAATATCAAAGAATAGATTTTTGTCTATTTCTACCTCTAGTAGTTTTGTATGGGTTGAAGGAGAAATGACAGTACCATTTCTGGATGTTATAGAGAAAGTTAGGGGAGTAGATTTAGATTTATTAGGGGCAAATAAGAGTAATTTAGTTTTACTAGGGTTGAGAATTAGTTGGATGTCAGTGATCCAACCTTCAACAGCAGAGAATGACCCTTGGGACAGTTGCTGTAGGGTGGTAAGAGATGGGGCTGCGCAGATAAGTGTTGAATCATCTGCATACTGTATTAGTGTGGCTTATTTGGAGGAGGTATGTAGGTTATTTGTAAAATTAGAGAAGAGTAGTGGGCCCAGTATTGAGCCTTGAGGTACAGGGCCCAGTATTGAGCCTTGAGGTACACATATAGAGGTGGGGAGAAGAGGAGATAGTTCAGTTTGCCATTGAACAGCTTGCTATCTGTCAGATAGCTTTTGAACCAGGAGATAGTAGGGGAGGCAAAGGATAGGGAGGAAGAGCCTCTAATAGTTTGGGGTGTGAGACCATGTTGAATGCTTTGGAGAGGTCTAAAAAGATGGCAGATACTAAGTTATTATTATTTCTGTGATGATTGACCTGATTGGTAAAAGAGAGAAGAGTAGTTGCTTGTGCTATGGTGTGGGCAGAATCCGTGTTGGGTGGAGGAAAGAAGATTATGTGAACTCAAGAACTGCATAACCTGTGAGTGAATACATTTCTCGTGGAGCTTAGATAAGGGAGAAAGTATAGCTATTGGCAGGTAGTTGGAGAAATCATAAGAATTTCTGCCTTTGTGTAGAGGTATAATGTATGAGATTTTCCATATGTGAGGTACACAGGCTTCTTGAATAGACCGGTTGATAAGGACTGAGACTGGGTAAGACAAGGAGTCAGCTGCTATTTCCAGGAAGTTAGCAGGTATACCGTCTGCTGCAAGAGCAGTAGGTTTCAGGTTAAGGAGGAGTTTTTTTAATTTTAGAAGTAGGACAGGTGAGAGAGTAAAGGAGGGTATGTTATCTGGGAGTCTGGTAGAGTTACATAGAGAGTTATCTTTAGTAGTGGTGGGTAGGTTATTAATTTTGGATAGCTTGGTGGACAGTGTTTGGAGTGAGTTTATAAAGTGATGGTTAAGTTGGGAAGCTATGTCTTTATTATCATTATTGGGGGAGGTAGGGGCAGGGGTGGTTATTTTACTAGGTTTTAACAAAGAGTTGATGGTGTGCCAGATTTTTTTGGGTGGGGGTTTCAGTGTTTATTTTGGAGACCTAGGAAGTAATTTTGTTTATCTAGTTTGTTTTGTTTTTTGGCTAGATTCCTAAGTTGTTTATAGTTTTGTTTGGCATGGTTGGAGCTGTCTTTTTTCCATTGCTTCCAGGCCTTGTCTGCAGACTTTAGTAAGGCTCTTGTGTCCCTACTTAGCCATGGAGCATAATTTGCTTTGGCTCTAATTTTCCTGATTGGTGTGATTGAATTTAGAACTCTGGTGAACATATTGTTGAAGTAATATACTGCATGGTCTAGACCTATGGTTCGTAGAGGTTCCCAGTTGCATTGTTTTAAAATGTCGTTTAGGTCCTGTGGGTTTAAATTTCGGTCATTCCTGATTTTTTTATAGATAACGGGCTTTGGAATACTAGTACGTTTTCTTAGGAGGAAGGTAGGGAGATGGTCACTAAGTCCATCTGGTAGGCATCCTGTATGGTAGTAATGTTTGGGATTGTTCACTAATGTCCAGTCAATAAATCTATCTCAAAAGCTCAGCACTTGCTCCTAAAGCATTTTTATATAGGTAAAGTACTTATATACTAAACAAAGTACTACATTAGCCTAGAATCCCCTTGAGTACCCATTTCCCTATAGGTCCCTTCTGACTCAGTTACACAGCAAACTTTTTCACTTTTTCTAGCATGTCGAAGGGTCATTTGCTAGCATCCTCTCCTGTTCAGCTGGTGAATCTGGGCATCTTGAGGCAATGTTACAATTGCCTCATGTACACAGACAACCCACTCCTTCTCCCACAAAACACAAATACATGTGAGAGATGCAACTATATAGCCAAACTGGAGGCTGAGCTCTCTCAACTCAGGACTGGCAAGACCAGACAGGAGGAGAAGGAAACCATGCACACCACAAACCCAGTTTCACATAGAACTATCACAACTGCAAAACAAACACATAAACACACAAAGACATACCGGAGGCACTGATCAAAAATCTACCAAAACTACAGAGGCCTCCAAAGCAAACACCCAAGCAACTGCCACCTCAAGACATAAGACATGCAACACATAGTTCTCAAAGTCAGTGTGCTAAACAGTCACAGCCCTTAAGGTCAAACACAATTCCAGACACACTTGTTATAGGTGACTCCATAGTCAGACACACTGACGTCCCACTCACCAGACTGAACAAGGAAAAGATCACAGTAAGCTGCCTGTCAGGCGCTAGAATCCACCAAATAACACAAGCACTCAGGTCACTCCACAGCAAGTACAAGTATGACTCAGTCATTGTCCATGCCGGTGTGAACGACCTGAGACGTACCTCCCTGGACTACATGAAAAAAGACATAGAGGAGCTCTCAGATTATGTAGCCCAGGCCGGTATGACCCTGACCCTGAGCAGTATCCTACCCTCACCAAGAATGATGCCACAATACAGAGACAAAATGATCAGCTTTAATAATTGGCTTAATTACTGGTGTCATTCTAAGGGGATCCAATGTCTGTCTGCCTGGGATGACATGCTTGACAAGCCATGCTGCTTCACAAGGGACAGCTTGCACCTGTCACCCTGGGCTTCCGGATATTGGCAAAGGCTCTTGCCACCCTCATAGTGCCTTTTTTAGGCAAGGCTCAAATGATAAACCTACCGCCCTAGAAAACAAAAATGGAGAAAAAATAAGGGTAATACTGCTCAATGTTAGAAGTCTAAACCTCAAGATGCACGCCCTCGAAGCCCTCCTCAGTATGGAGAACATCGATGTCTGTGCTGTGACTGAAACCTGGTTCAAGGCTCCTGAGAGCACCCCAGCACTATCAGGTTATACCTCATATCATGCGTTCCGGCCCCAAAATCCGGACCGAAACCACAAAAGGAGGGGGAGTATCCATATTCATAAAGGATACCCACACTTCCAGGTTAGTGGCAATGCACGAAGCATCGGAGACCATCCAGGTGCAATTAACCATAGGTAAAACTGCCCTACAGTTTGTAACATGCTACAGACCACCTTCTCAAACTCAGGAAACCCACAGAGCCTTCCTGAAGACACTGGAGAGTATGAATGTCTCTCCAAACACCATCATATTGGGTGACTTCAACTACCCAAACATAGACTGGGAACATTACTCAAGCCCCAACACCCTAGCCCAAAGGTTCCTGGAGTTCATAAACTCAAATGCTATGGAACAACTAGTCACCATTCCCACAAGAGGAGAAAATATACTAGACCTGATCATCACAAACATGGGGACAAAATGCTCCACACGGGAAGTATATCCCTCATTGGTGAGATCAGACCATAAATTAATCTCACTGGAGATCCACATCCCGCCCCACCCCAGCAAAAAGACCACAGTGAAGAACTTCTCAAAAGCAAACTTCACACTTCTTAAGACTGGAGTGGTATCCTTCAAGGCCCCTGAGCCAGTGGAAACCACAACCCACGCTGCTGAAACCCTTACAAATGCCTTCTACGAGCACCTCCAGGAATGTATGGATCAAGCAATCCCTAATAAAATCAAGACCCTTTCCACCAAAGGCAGGTGCCCGGTCTGGTGGACCCCAGCCATAAACAAACTCTACAACAAGAGGAGAAAGCTACTACATGACAGAGCAAAATCGCTAAAAGGGAAGGCATCTCTGATCAATACTAGCAAAAAACTACGATCACTCATAAAATCATCCAAGGCCAACTTTGAGAGAAAAATCGCTAATGACACAAAAGACAATCATAAGGCCTTCTTTAGCTATGTTAGAAACCTGGGTGGAAACTCCCAGATATGCTCAGAATTAGTCCAAAATGATAAAAAAATTCACTGAACCCACAGACATTGCCAACATACTGGCAGACAGGTTCAGTGCAAATTCCCCCCCCCCCAAAAAATCAGAAATATCTATCCCACCAGAGTCTAGCCACCCAAACATCTCAGATGCCCAGGTGAGAGCTGCTCTCTCTAAAGCAAAAAACACAGCATCAATGGGACCGGACGGTGTCCCCGGCTGTGTGCTACACGCTACACGAACTCAATGAGGAACTAAAGCCACATAAGGCTGCTGTTTAATCTTAGCCTTACTACAGGATACGTACCCAAAGAATGGCGTACAGCAACTGTGGTCCCACTCCACAAAGGCGGTGCTTCTACAGACCCTGGAAATTACCGCCCCATAAGCTTGACGAGCCTTGTCTGCAAAGCTATGGAGAGGATCATAATGGAACTCATAAATAAAGACATTGGGGACCTACAGACACTGGATCCTACCTAATTTGGCTTTGTCAAGGGCAGATCCTGCCTCTTGAACTTGGTCAACTTTTTCAAAACAGTCACTAAGGCCATTGATGAGGGTAAGGCAATTCACACAGCCTACCTTGACCTAGCAAAAGCGTTCGACACAATACCCCACTCGGGCATCATAGAAAAGCTCACCAGCTTAGATGTAAACCCATATGTCACAAGATGGGTTGCAAACTGGCTCAAGGACAGAACACACAGGGTTAGAGTTACTGGTGCCATGTCAGACTCTAAGCCAGTCACGCGGCTTGTTGAAAGTGTCCCACAGGGCTCAGTCCTGGGCCTCCTCTTGTTCAGCATTTATTTTTCTGAAGTGCAGGCAAACATAGGGGGATTGTGGCTGACAAAATTTGCAGATGACTGCAAACTGGGCACCATAATTGACACTCCATCAGACACAGACATCCTCCAGAGAGGTCTCATAGAAATGGATAACTGGTGCCAGAGCCATGGCCTTAAGCTAAATGCCAAAAAATGTATAGTCATACCCTTTGGGAAAACAAGGTAACCCCTAATTACCACATAGGTGGTAATCCATTAAACACAGAAGAAGTTATCAGGGACCTGGGGACCCAAGTTGACAGTAACCTCTCTTTTGACACTCACATTGCCAAAGTGGTTAGGAAGACCTTCTACATTGCCCACCTGATCATGAAGGGATTCATATCCAGATCAGGAGAGGTCATTGTACCCCTGTACTTTTCACTTATCAGACCAATGATTGAGTACACTGCCCCATTCGGAATGTACCTTACCCGACACCTGCAGCAGTTGGAAAGACCCCAAAAGTTCCTCACCAAAAGGATAAAGGGGCTCAAACATATGTCATACGATGCCCGACTGAAGAAACTCCAGCTCTATTCAGTCACATACCATCTGCTCAGAGGTGATCTGTGCCTGACATACAAGGCCATGTCCAACCCGGAATTAATGGACATGCTCCACCTCAAAAAATCCAAATCCACCAGAGCCACGAGAGCAAGAGACTTAAACCTCAACACGGATATAAATAGGACGTGCTGGAGGGACAGATTCATCACCCAGAGACTTCCTACACTATGGAACAGAATCCCAGTCCATGTGAGGCAGAGTCCCTCACTGACTCTGTTCAAGAGAAATCTTGACGAGTGGATGGGAGATCGTAGGTTTACCCCGGGAATCATCTCTGTGTCACTGCTGGACAGA
The DNA here is from genome assembly GCF_019279795.1 of Protopterus annectens. Taxonomy (NCBI): domain Eukaryota; kingdom Metazoa; phylum Chordata; order Ceratodontiformes; family Protopteridae; genus Protopterus; species Protopterus annectens. The sequence goes on along the minus strand of NC_056731.1, from coordinate 876,936,692 downwards.
GGCACAGCAAACTAATGGGTATAGTATTCTCATCCTAAGGGGTGGTGAAAGCCACACACACTCTGGCTAGGCTTATAAATGCCCTAGGGCAGATAGCCTAGTATGAACCTATGAACCTATGAACCTATGAATAACAGATTGCTTTTGGGATTTTTTTTCTCTATTCTAGTGGGTTCTTGAATTAGTTGGGTAAATCCATAGAGGTTTATTTGGGTGGTTATTATTTTTTATTTAATTTTTTTAAATAAAATTCCTATGGCATGCCAGTCCTGTGCTGATGACTAAAACAGTCCCTTCCGGGAAACCCCTTTAATTTAATCGCTCCCCAAAAATTCAATAAAAAGTTTTTTGAAAAAAAAAAAAAAAAAAAAAAAAAAAAAAAAAAAAAAAAAAAAAAAAAAAAAAAAAAAAAAAAAAAAAAAAAAAAAAAAAAAAAAAAAGAAAAAAAGAGAAAAAAAAAAAAAAAAAAAAAAAAAAAAAAAAAAAAAAAAAAAAAAAAAAGGGGGGGGGGGGGGGGGGGGGGGGGGCGAGGGGGGGGGGGGGGGGGGGGGGGGGGGGGGGGGGGGGGGGGGGGGGGGGGGGGGGGGGGGAACTGAGATGAAATATTGTATAGCATTGTACAGGTCCACAGTATGCTGAAACACATAGCTTATATTAGAAGTCATCTGTTTTATCAGAATGTTTTCTTTAAAAGTTGGCATCTTGTGTCCCTACTTAGCCATGGGGCATAATTTGCTTTGGCTCTAATTTTCCTGATTGGTGCGATTGAATTTAGAACTCTGGTGAACATATTGTTGAAGTAATATACTGCGTGGTCTAGACCTATGGTTCGTAGAGGTTCCCAGTTGCATTGTTTTAAAATGTTGTTTAGGTCCTGTGGGTTTAAATTTCGGTCATTCCTGATTTTTTATAGATAACGGGCTTTGGAATACTAGTACGTTTTCTTAGGAGGAAGGTAGGGAGATGGTCACTAAGTCCATCTGGTAGGCATCCTGTGTGGTAGTAATGTTTGGGGCTGTTCACTAATGTCCAGTCAATAAATCTATCTCAAAAGCTCAGCACTTGCTCCTAAAGCATTTTTATATAGGTAAAGTACTTATATACTAAACAAGTACTACATTAGCCTAGAATCCCCTTGAGTACCCATTTCCCTATAGGTCCCTTCTGACTCAGTTACACAGCAAACTTTTCACTTTCTAGCATGTGAAGGGTCATTTGCTAGCATCCTCTCCTGTTCAGCTGGTGAATCTGGGCATCTTGAGGCAATGTTACAATTGCCTCATGTACCTGAACAACCCACTCCTTCTCCCACAAACACAAATACATGTGAGAGATGCAACTATATAGCCAAACTGGAGGCTGAGCTCTCTCAACTCAGGACTAGCAAGACCAGACAGGAGGAGAAGGAAACCATGCACACCACAAACCCAGTTTCACATAGAACTATCACAACTGCAAAACAAACACATAAACACACAAAGACATACTGAGGCACTGATCAAAAATCTACGAAAACTACAGAGGCCTCCAAAGCAAACACCCAAGCAACTGCCACCTCAAGACATAAGACATGCAACACATAGTTCTCAAAGTCAGTGTGCTAAACAGTCACAGCCCTTAAGGTCAAACACAATTCCAGACACACTTGTTATAGGTGACTCCATAGTCAGACACACTGACGTCCCACTCACCAGACTGAACAAGGAAAAGATCACAGTAAGCTGCCTGTCAGGCGCTAGAATCCACCAAATAACACAAGCACTCAGGTCACTCCACAGCAAGTACAAGTATGACTCAGTCATTGTCCATGCAGTGTGAACGACCTGAGGCGCACCTCCCTGGACTACATGAAAAAAAAGACATAGAGGAGCTCTCAGATTATGTAGCCCAGGCCGGTATGACCCTGACCCTGAGCAGTATCCTACCCTCACCAAGAATGATGCCACAATACAGAGACAAAATGATCAGCTTTAATAATTGGCTTAATTACTGGTGTCATTCTAAGGGGATCCAATGTCTGTCTGCCTGGGATGACATGCTTGACAAGCCATGCTGCTTCACAAGGGACAGCTTGCACCTGTCACCCTGGGCTTCCGGATATTGGCAAAGGCTCTTGCCACCCTCATAGTGCCTTTTTTAGGCAAGGCTCAAATGACAAACCTACCGACCTATAAAACAAAAATGGAGAAAAAATAAGGGTAATACTGCTCAATGTTAGAAGTCTAAACCTCAAGATGCACGCCCTCGAAGCCCTCCTCAGTATGGAGAACATCGATGTCTGTGCTGTGACTGAAACCTGGTTCAAGGCTCCTGAGAGCACCCCAGCACTATCAGGTTATACCTCATATCATGCGTTCCGCCCCAAAATCGGACGAAACCACAAAAGGAGGGGAGTATCCATATTCATAAAGGATACCCACACTTCCAGGTTAGTGGCAATGCAGAAGCATCGGAGACCATCCAGGTGCAATTAACCATAGGTAAAACTGCACTACAGTTTGTAACATGCTACAGACCACCTTCTCAAACTCAGGAAACCCACAGAGCCTTCCTGAAGACACTGGAGAGTATGAATGTCTCTCCAAACACCATCATATTGGGTGACTTCAACTACCCAAACATAGACTGGGAACATTACTCAAGCCCCAACACCCTAGCCCAAAGGTTCCTGGAGTTCATAAACTCAAATGCTATGGAACAACTAGTCACCATTCCCACAAGAGGAGAAAATATACTAGACCTCATCATCACAAACATGGGGACAAAATGCTCCACACGAAGTATATTCCTGATTGGTGAGATCAGACCATAAATTAATCTCACTGGAGATCCACATCCCGGCCCACCCCCAGCAAAGAAGACCACAGTGAAGAACTTCTCAAAAGCAAACTTCACACTTCTTAAGACTGGAGTGGTATCCTTCAAGGCCCCTGAGCCAGTGGAAACCACAACCCACGCTGCTGAAACCCTTACAAATGCCTTCTCTGAGCACCTCCAGGAATGTATGGATCAAGCAATCCCTAATAAAATCAAGACCCTTTCCACCAAAGGCAGGTGCCGGTCTGGTGGACCCCAGCCATAAACAAACTCTACAACAAGAGGCTACTACATGACAGAGCAAAATGCAGCTAAAAGGGAAGGCATCTCTGATCAATACTAGCAAAAACTACGATCACTCATAAAATCATCCAAGGCCAACTTTGAGAGAAAAATCGCTAATGACACAAAAGACAATCATAAGGCCTTCTTTAGCTATATTAGAAACCTGGGTGGAAACTCCCAGATATGCTCAGAATTAGTCCAAAATGATAAAAAATCACTGAACCCACAGACATTGCCAACATACTGGCAGACAGGTTCAGTGCAAATTCAAAATCAGAAATATCTATCCCACCAGAGTCTAGCCACCCAAACATCTCAGATGCCCAGGTGAGCTGCTCTCTCTAAAGCAAAAACACAGCATCAATGGGACGGGACGGTGTCCCCGGCTGTGTGCTACCTTCTACGAACTCAATGAGGAACTAAACCCACACATAAGGCTGCTGTTTAATCTTAGCCTTACTACAGGATCGTACCCAAAGAATGGCGTGCAGCAACTGTGGTCCCACTCCACAAAGGCGGTGCTTCTACAGACCCTGGAAATTACCGCCCCATAAGCAGCGAGCCTTGTCTGCAAAGCTATGGAGAGGATCATAATGGAACTCATAAATAAAGACATTGGGGACCTACAGACACTGGATCCTACCCAATTTGGCTTTGTCAAGGCAGATCCTGCCTCTTGAACTTGGTCAACTTTTCAAAACAGTCACTAAGGCCATTGATGAGGGTAAGGCAATTCACACAGCCTACCTTGACCTAGCAAAAGCGTTCGACACAATACCCCACTCGGGCATCATAGAAAAGCTCACCAGCTTAGATGTAAACCCATATGTCACAAGATGGGTTGCAAACTGGCTCAAGGACAGAACACACAGGGTTAGAGTTACTGGTGCCATGTCAGACTCTAAGCCAGTCCTGGCGGTGTCCCACAGGTCCAGTCCTGGCCTCCTCTTGTTCAGCATTTATTTTTCTGAAGTGCAGGCAAACATAGGGGGATTGTGGCTGACAAAATTTGCAGATGACTGCAAACTGGGCACCATAATTGACACTCCATCAGACACAGACATCCTCCAGAGAGGTCTCATAGAAATGGATAACTGGTGCCAGAGCCATGGCCTTAAGCTAAATGCCAAAAAATGTATAGTCATACCCTTTGGGAAAAACAAGGTAACCCCTAATTACCACATAGGTGGTAATCCATTAAACACAGAAGAAGTTATCAGGGACCTGGGGACCCAAGTTGACAGTAACCTCTCTTTTGACACTCACATTGCCAAAGTGGTTAGGAAGACCTTCTACATTGCCCACCTGATCATGAAGGGATTCATATCCAGATCAGGAGAGGTCATTGTACCCCTGTACTTTTCACTTATCAGACCAATGATTGAGTACACTGCCCCATTCGGAATGTACCTTACCCGACACCTGCAGCAGTTGGAAAGACCCCAAAAGTTCCTCACCAAAAGGATAAAGGGGCTCAAACATATGTCATCTGATGCCCGACTGAAGAAACTCCAGCTCTATTCAGTCACATACCATCTGCTCAGAGGTGATCTGTGCCTGACATACAAGGCCATGTCCAACCCGAATTAATGGACATGCTCCACCTCAAAAATCCAAATCCACCAGAGCCACGAGAGCAAGAGACTTAAACCTCAACACGGATATAAATGGGACGTGCTGGAGGGACAGATTCATCACCCAGAGACTCCCTACACTATGGAACAGAATCCCAGTCCATGTGAGGCAGAGTCCCTCACTGACTCTGTTCAAGAGAAATCTTGTCTGGTGGATGGGAGATCGTAGGTTTACCCCGGGAATCATCTCTGTGTCACTGCTGGACAGAGGCACAGCAAACTAATGGGTATAGTATTCTCATCCTAAGGGGTGGTGAAAGCCACACACACTCTGGCTAGGCTTATAAATGCCCTAGGGCAGATAGCCTAGTATGAACCTATGAACCTATGAACCTATGAATAACAGATTGCTTTTGGGATTTTTTTTCTCTATTCTAGTGGGTTCTTGAATTAGTTGGGCAAATCCATAGAGGTTTATTTGGGTGGTTATTATTTTTTATTTATTTTTTAAATAGAATTCCTATGGCATACCAGCTCTGTACTGATGACTAAAACAGTCACTGTACAACCGGAAGGACCCTTACCGTGACCCTTGACCCAGTCGCTGCCAGCTGACTTGATCCTCATCCAAACAACTGCTGACAAATTCTGCAGGCATGAACAGCAGCACTTCCCTTAAATAGGGAGTGCTCATCTGCACCAACAACCCGATGACAAGATGATGACTTGCACTTGCTGAAACAGGCCATTACTGCAGTAAGTCATTGTTACACACATGCTATCTGCAGCATTTTGATCATCAAGCCGAGGGCTTTCATTTGAGGCTAAGCAGTTCTATCTGTGCTACTTGGTTGTCAGGATATTTAAAAAAAATGACATTTATGATTATATAAATAAACATTATATGAACAATAATTAATATATCCCTGCATTAGACAGAGATCAAATACCAATACAGTTGTGTTTGCCATTGTGTAATATTTAAGATTGAATCTTGTAATAGTTTGCATGTAGCCTGGTTTTGGAATTAATACAAATACGAAGCAGTTATATTTGATGCCTAGAGGCATCAGTAAGATGCAGCTGTATCGTGTAACAAGGGGTCACTCGACTGTAATGGGTTAACAAGATCTGTAGCTCATAGAGTTCCTGCACTTTGAAGGAAAGAGCCTGTTGAAGTGACAAGTCCATTCTGTCTGTCTTAAAAAACAAAACTCTATACGTAATAGGTTAAAAAAAAAAACTGGGTTCAGGGTACCAGAGTTTGTAGGTGACTAATTGTTCTAAACTTAGAAAACTATCCATAGACATATAACCTTAGTGGCTATCGCTAGTCTTCCTTCTGAAACTGTAAATGATATACAGCTTCAAACAAGATAACAAAAATTTTGAGTAACTGAGATGAAATATTGTATAGCATTGTACAGGTCCACAGTATGCTGAAACACATAGCTTATATTAGAAGTCATCTGGTTTTTATCAGAATGCTTTCTTAAAAGGTAACAAATTCAATAAAACAAAGTCTCAGTTAACAAAACTGAAATAATCATATAGAAGTAATAAACCAGAACAGGACAGTGGGGTGTTTTGTAAGTAATTCATAAACACTGTCATCAAGTATCACATATATGAGTTTATCTTTTCTTCTGAATGTTCTTTATGAATCTAATTAATTTAAATCAACAGGTGTGTTTTCTAATCACATATCTACTTATGCTGTTGTGCTATGATTTTTTTTACCTTCCTATTCCTGTGAGGACATGGGGAAAAAGTACTTGTACATATTGATACTTAAGTTCATTTATGTATCTCCCTTCATCTATTTACAGGCTTTAATTGTGCTGTTCTCACAATAGTGTGAGTAGAAATACTTTGCTTACTTTCAAACCTCTTCTGCTGACTTTCAGCTGCTTGGATTTATCTCTTATGAATGCTTTCCTAGTTTTTCCGTCTCTGTCAGGGCATGCAGCTCTGTGCAGGTTTTTGCATTTTATTGTAATCTGGCAGTGTACCATATAGGACTAATATTATAAGTAGCTGACCCTATAAGCCAGGGTCTGACTCATTTAAATTCCATGCATGCTGTGTGACAATGAATATCACTTAACTAGATATGAGCATGTGGATCTCCCCAGAAAAAAAGTGCAGCCCTACCTAGTGAACTCAATATATAATAAATGGACACTGATACAAAAATAAATAAATGCATTAATTAGTTAACATTTTCAGAATGACAGTATTTTTGTTTCATCTTTTAAGCTATAGCTTTAATCATGTAATGCTGCATTTCTGCAGGTTTTGCTTTCTTATATGACACAGTTGTTTATTACTCATCACTTATATTTTTTAAAGAGGGCAAATTCTGCTTTCCTTCATTTGCCACTTTTTTCCAAAAAATGAAGGAGGCATGCATTAAGGCTTTAAATCCTGGCCTTCTGTCTATGAATTTTGCCACAGTAGTTGTGTGTAACTACCCATGAACTGTACTGTGGTCCCTAAATCCCAGTTGTAACCATTTCATGCTGACTTCCTGAGGTCTGTCTCACAGGTATGAAACTGACCCTGACCATATCTACTATGCTGTTTTCATGGGTCTATATTAGAATGACAAAAGATTAAAATGTCAAAGCATCTAAACACTGAAAATGCCGGACCTCAAGATGCTTTTTGTAAGATCACAGTACAGTGAAGATCAGAATATTTGCCCTTTCTTCACTGTAATGCGATCTCAGAGTTGGCATATATATTTTGGGGGGGCACAGCCCCCCACAATAGCAAGTTTGAGGTCCTGCATTTTCAGCGTTTAGGCGCTTCGACATTTTAATCTTTTGTTGTTGTAATATAGACCTGTTTTCAGATGCTAGCTGTACGCAGTTGCCTCTGTAGTGTGTACAGACTAACATTAATTGATTAGGACAGTGGTATTTAACTCCACAGCATCGAGTAGCAGCTTCAGTGGCACCACTTGACTTTTTGTAGCATTCTCCTATTGTGATAGACCTGCTATAACATAGATAGCTGTTTTCAACAGAACACTACATATCTCATACCATTTTGCTTTCCTTCCACACCATTTGCTTTCATGAGAGTTCATGCTGACCAATGCACTAGATTTTTATGAACAAATATAATTACTGGTATTTCTCATTTTTCATTGTTTTATTATTTACTTTCATACTTGCTGCATTTATTTGCCTTATGTCATCTGTTTTGTTTTCTTTTTATCTTTCAAAACAACGGTCAGTCTTCTATTATCACACTAAATTCTTTATTTCTGTTACAGTATTTGCTACATGTCACCACTCTAGCTGTGTCAGCTTGCTACTATTTAACTGCGTTTTAATAAGTATGCAAAACATGAGGTAGTAAAACAGAAACCATTCCCATGAAAAAAGAAACAGAATAGAAGGAATTCCCTTCAAATAACATGATGATATGGGGCTTACCATATTTAAATACATCATTTTGTGGTACTGAGATATTGTTTTCTGGCTAAAACTTATTTTTCATTAGGTTTCTGTGACCTTTTTATCTGATTTTCCCCATTAGTCACTATTTTTCTGTTGTCATTAAAAAAATCAAAACTTCCCTGTTTAAATTCTGAATCATTTCTATACTCTGCTTAACAGTACAATGTCTGGCAAGGTTTCTATATGTAAAACCAATGCTTAGAGAGAGCATAACAGTTTGCTGTTCACCTCTACTATTTCTTAACTATTTAGTTTACTAATAATGCTAAAACTGATCACTTTTCCGTGTCTTGTTTATTGTAACCTGTTTTAGAATTTAAACAGTAAAGAGCAACAAGGTTCTTGTTTCACATCTGTTGGTTATTAATTGTGGTTGTTATTCAGGTGAGCAGGCTTGTCCAGCGACCATTTTCTTCCACATCAAAGACACAAGTAATTCATTATGTAATGTAAGCTGCAACAGGCACAAGCACAGTGTGTAAAGCTAACCAAAATGAACATAGTAAAATGTTAGAAAGCATGGTTTGTAATCACTTTTGCAAAATCACAATCCTGGGGATTCATTAACAGCACATACACGTCACATTGAAGCTAACATGATCAGATGTCTGTGCGCTACAAGCAAGCAATAATGCCCACCAGGGTGTGTGCTATTGTGGAAAAAAACCCTGGATGGGCATTATTTCCACAATAACACACAATCCAGGATGGAGGGCGTTATTTCACTTAGAGAATGGGCTGTCTCTAATATTGTTTTGTTTTACTTATTTATTTATTTATTTTTATTGCTATATACTTTTTAATATATTTTTGATGTAAAATAGTTCCTCCGCCTAAAGCTTCACACTTGCTGTAGTATATGTTAATGGTGTTGGAGGAACCATTTTATATTCAAAATATAACACTTTAAAAATATCCAGGTATTTACTTTATTTTTGGTCCCTTACTCCTAAAACATTTGGTTTGTTGCCAGTTATTCGAGATAGAAGTTACTAAATAATGACATACATTTGAGTTTCATACTTTTATTTCCTTCAGAAAATTCATGCTAAAACAAATCCTTTTATTTAAGCAAGTTTGTAATTTTATAAGAGCAATAATTAAAATCTGTTCCTATTTTGAGCCTTTGTTCCTCTTTTATTTTAGACTTTATCCAGATTTCTTCAGATGAAAGGTCCAGAGGTATGCAAACCTCTTTACTGCTGCCAGTGATCGATCTTACTCACTCATTCTCTTTCTCTCACACACACGCATGCACAGACACACACGCACACACACACACACACACACACACACACACACACACACACACACACACACACACACACACACACACACACACGTGCACACACACACACACACACACACACTCACACACACACACACACACACACACACACACACACACACACACACACACACACACACACACACACACACACACGTACACACACACGCACACACACACACACACACACACACCCCTCTGTTTCAGAAAATGCATGCCAACACAAATCATTTAAAAGATGTTCCTATTTTGAGCCTTTGTCCTCTGTTTAATTTAAGCTTATCCAGATACCTTGATCTAAGAGCATACCTCTCACCTCTACTAATTTTTGCAGAATGCCCAGATTTTTGTCTCATATTTTCAGTCTGTTCCTCATAAAAAAATATGTGTTTTGATAAATCACTGGAATGAGCTAAAGATTAAGGTCACTAAATAATGATATGCATTTAAGTTTCAGACTTCATATCCTTCAGAAAATGCATGCTAGCACAAATCCTGTTATTCTAGCAACTTTCTAAGTTTATAAGAGCAATATTTAAAATGTGTCCCTATTTCTGAGCATTTATCCTCCCATTATGTCAGGCTTTATCCAGATTTTTTATACTAAGAGGTTGAGAGGTAGACAGAAAAATAAATACACACACACACACACACACACACACATATATTATTTTAATGTTTTTCTTTTTTATTTTAGACTTGCTAAATAGTAAAAGTGTTGTTTAATGAGCGTAAAATAATGGCGGCTGTTAGTTTTTTTTTTACTCCGTCCTCCACGGTAGCTTAATATGTTGCTACGAATTGGAAGACTCATTTTTCAGTGGGCATTACTGGTAGATTAACACCTTGCTGGAGAACGCTCATTCTACAATCAGGGTATGATCTACAGGTGGCCCATTCTCTAAGAAGCATTAATTGTTGAATATGCAAGACTCCAAGCAAACCTACATATACTGAGCATCCCCTACACATGGCCAGAATACATCCTCATGGCCACATTGAGGTAAAGTAGGGCTCATGCAGACAGTGTAAACACAGGATTGTAAGCAAGCCTAAGCTCATTGAGTGTGTATATGTTAACAGCATAACATAAAGAGGGGCAAATCCAGAAGTAATCCTGGACAATCAGGGACATTTTTATAAATTCTAGTAGTATTAAGATGTTGGCAGAATTTCAAGAGTGTGAACTAAAATGCATTTTCAGAAGTGAAAGAAATGTACACCTCTAAGCAGTGTCATGATTAACTTTAAGTAAAATTCACCACCTTTCTTTAACGATCATACATTATTAAAAGGTAATTAAGAAGTACGGAGCTAAAACTGGAGTTAAACTCAGGTACAGAGAGGTTTGATACCAGTGGTCAGGGAAACATGATACAACAGCACATTGCATTCAGTGCAGGTAGTTGTAATGTAGGACATTCAGTAACATTCTCAGGTATACAGGGACATAAAGTGCAGGCAGTAAGTGTTTAAAATGAGTCAGCTCTGATGTGAGCACAGACATGCAGGTAACCCAGCTATAAAAGTTCCCATGCCTTCTACGGATAGAAGTAATAATGCAAGGGAGATGAGAAACTAACTACATCAAACTTGTGGGAAGATTAAGAGAAATAATGAACACCAATAGACATAATACCCAGACAAGTAGTCATGGTTAAAACAATGACAGCTGTGGCAGAAACATGCATGTTGGGAGGGTAGGAATTGGAATCGTTAATACTTTCCATATCAGTGTGTGTTACAATAGACAAGGACCTGTCACAGTAACAAAGCTGTCCCTTTCAGCAGCATATTAGCTGAAGATTACCTGCCATGCATTGGTACAGATGTGTAACTTTAACAGATAAGATGTAATTATACAGAAGATGTGGAACATGTCATGCAAAATTTACTAAGATACAAATCTTGGAAGATACAAGTCATGTGGAGGCAGTCCATTAACATTACGGCTGTTGCCTACAAATGTCAATGTATGCCAATGGACATGATTCAGTATGTGTGAAAGGAAGACCCGCCCCCAGGATAGCTAGCCCCTAGGAGAAGTAGTCACAACCAAAATCTACCTGATAACAGTCATTGTGCAATGGAAACCATTGCCTGCACCATTTTAATGTAGTATATGTATCAGAATGGTAACGCATATGTGGCTTACTTTTGTAGTTTCTACTGCTGCCATACATACACAGTTTATTGCAGTCTGAGAAAGTACACCTCTGAAGACAGTATACTAATATGTCAGAGCCAAATATCTTCTCCTAGTTGAGTAATGTGCAACACATTTGTAATACTTGGATCACAGCAGGCAACACACCTCACAGATAGGTGCAACAGTGCCATCAGGTAGTAAGTGAACTATAGAAACCACTTGAGGCTACACACAGAAGTTATACACTGGCCTTTAGCAATGCTGGAGTCCTCTACACATCAAGCACTACTTTCATTGTCTGAACATTTACACAGCCGAGCTGCCAAAGGAAAATTTTCAGAAGTTTTTGCCACAAAACAACAATTGAAAATAAGATTTCCACAGCATTGATTACTTAATGTGCATTATGCTAAATATTACACAATGAAATACTTCATTATATTGAGCATGATGTTAAGGAAGTACAGCAAATACTGGATGAATCTTAGCTATCCATCACAAAAACATAACAAATAATGATAGCACAGGTCTTATGGTGCTTTGTGACAACAATGAACCATGGCATACATCAACATTCGCTGAACAAGCCAATAGCCTGTAACCATTGTAATGTAAAAAACAGTAATAAGGCATGCACTGCTGGATTAGAACATATGCAATGTAGGTCAATCTCCTCTTGAGCTCTGCACTAACTGATGACAACATCCAAAGGTTCTTCTCACACAGGTCAAACTACACACACTTGAAGGGATAATCTGAGTATTGTCTCTGAATGCATATGGCTTCCATTAAAGGAATTACACAGTTTGGTTTTTCTCCCCCAGTTGTAAAAGTATACAGTAAATGCAACTGTAATCATCAATTGCTTTTGAAAAACCAATCCTGAATGCTACCTCCATGTTACACATTCAGTATTTGCACCCTGGCAGACTTGAACACCTGCCTACCTCTGTTCAAAGTTCATAGAGCTGTATATCAACTGCTGACAACACATACGGAACTGTATCTCAAGTATCATGAAGTGCACACTTGCAGATATTATATCTGCAGTTGGATGCAATGATTACACCTCTGCTAAAATGTATTATGTGGCTCAAAATTCTTTAGCACTGTTAGTGTTCACAGTAGTGTGTGTTTGCATGTTAACTTCTATTTGATAAACTAGTCCTTTCTTTCACTATTATCTTCCACAATTATATTATCATATTTGATCCCTGCCTGTCTAGGTCCACAGTCTAGAGAACCACATATTAACTGCAGATGCCATGGAGGATATTAGTGTTACAGCTGTCAGAAAGCACACATTTGAATGGATGACTTTAGTGGTGTGTTTTAAGCCATATGACTCACATAAAATGTGTCTGAATTTTCAAAATGATTTTGTTATGTAACTGTTCTCCCAACGTTGATTTATTCTCATCACATCTGTTGATGAACACACTGCTTCATGATCCCGATTATCTGTTATACAATCATAGCAGGTGAGAATAGCTGGATTTGAACCACTACCTCTCTATGTCCACATTATAAAGAACTGTGTATTAACTGAATCTGCCCCAAAGACTTTAAGCTATATGTGTTAGCACACACTTCAAGGTCTGACTTAAGCATTATTTTTGAATGCTCGTGTATCCATCCGTAATGGGTCAGAGTATGCTTGTATGCAAAAGGTCACCTGTTAGCAATCTGTGGGATAATGAGTGTAGGGATAGGGCTTTGAGTGAGTCCAAGTAGGAAATGTTGTTTAGGCCTTGTATGTTTTTTAGTAAGGTATCTCTGAGGGAGTTCAGTAGTTGTATGTGTGTCGACAGATGAATGCCAAAAAAAAAAAAAAAAAATAGTTGGGACATTATATTCAATGATTGGCCTGATGAGGGTTGAGTAATGGAGAGCAATGAAATAGCTAGATGTAGACCCAGTGTCTTTGTAATGCCTTATTTACATATTTACTTTGTAAATCTATATTTGAAAGCATGAGTTTAACATATAGTGTCACAAAGCAAATGTTTGGCTTAAAAGTGAGTGAAAAGTTGTAGAATACCTCACCCTCTGTAAACATTTCCATTGAGATGAAGTCTACACATAAAATTGTCTATAAGCCTCATGTACTTAGCATTATAGTTACACATACACAGTATTTAGTCAATGCCAGATTCAAATGCCTGTTTACTACAACATAGACAATATGGTATGAACTGCTGATTTCACAGGAGATGTCTAATTGCAAGTGTGAGACAGAACATATTTGAAGGGATGACCTCACCATTGTGTTGCAAAGCAGTTGTTTGGGCTAAAAAGGACTGAAAGGTTTGGGAGATCTATGTACACAATCTAGAAACCATTGTATCAACAACCAATGACTCAGGAGACGTATTATGACAAGTATTTGACAGCACTTAGTTGTATTGTATAAATGTGCTCAAACCTGCTAAGCACCACATAAACATGTTAAGGGCTCCCAGTTTTTGCACTGTGCTCAGCTTCACTTAAGCCATGATTGTGCATGTTTGCACATTGCTCAGCTCTGCTTGGCTGGTTTGCACACTGATAAGCAACACAGCGCTTTTTTGAATGTTGCTCATTGACATGTAAGGGTGGGAAAACAGCCTATATAAGGTGCACTAGGCAAGAATTCTGCAGAAACCACTGGAGTCTATCATCTGTCAATATAGCTGGTGGTGTTGGAGAAAGTGTATGGTTTCAGGTGCAGCAATGTGGCAGTCAGGAGTCCAGGGTCATTGTTGAGCTCCTTGTGAAAGGCCATAAGGATAGGCTGCTGCAGAGTGCTTTCCAGGGCTTGGAGTGCAAGGCAAAGGCATGTGGCTGGCTGGCCAGAGTGCTCACCAGTGTTACTGGTATTCCCTGCACAGGTGAACAATGTCATCACTACCATGTTGACCTGAAAAGATGAAAGAGGGGAACCTTGAAGACCTGGTTCCAAGAAGCAAGGCCAGGTAATTCCCCACAAGTATGTATGTACTTTTTTCTCTGTTTTACCAATATGTAATCTGATTGTCTGCAAAACTGGTGTGCATAATGGTGTACCTCTCTCCTCACAACTGCAGCTGAGAGGGCTCACAATGTCAAGTCTCATGCAGGGCGCCTTGCCAGGTTGTACCATGAGCGTGGTGAGTAAGGATGTATTCTGCAAACTATAGTGCAATAATCAACAAAGAGTAAATCATTAACTGCAATAAAGTATATCCAATATAGTCAGTAGTGCAATAAAGATGGAATTAGAGCTGTAGAGCAATAAATGACTAATAACTGTAGTTCAATGAAAACAAGAAACAATACCAATAACAGCAAGGAAAATGGTGTACATCAGAATTGTCTTGTCATAACCATTGCAGTAGAGCTGTATGCATTGAGTCTGTAAGGTAAGGTTGCTGCAGTCATGTATAACACTGTCATAGATGTAGAATGCAAATCTAATGGCTACAAACAGTATTGCTTAATTCATAGTACTGTTTAAGGTTTTATTTAGGCCAACACCAGTCACATAATGTTTTTTCTTCCACAGACATCAGGTAATAAAGGTATATGGGTGAAGTAGGCCACTCTATGGCTGGATATTGTGTGTGTGTGGACTTCACAGATATTGCAAACCAATAACAGTAGTATGTGTTCACCTGTATAGTCAAAAGTGGAATAAGGCTGTAGTCATATATGCAGTATGGTTATATACCATACATGTGTGTTCTATTGGCACTGCAGTCTAGTAAAGCACTGTAACAGTACTAGAATGCTAGAGGAAAGCCCTGTAACTTGTATTGCACAATTCATTGTATGTTTCTAGGTGGTCTCCAGGCAAGTATCAGTCACCGTGCATTAAGCAGTGCCTCAGTAGCTCAGTCAGTTAAATTCATTGTACACTGTACATTTTGCGACACACAGTCCTGGGTCTGAATCCAGTGCTACGTAGCACTACATTTTAAGTATCAGTCTTGTAATGCTCACAATTTCTCTCTCCCCAAGAACACAAAATGTAATGGGTGAGTTAGCCCATATTATGTACAGATATTGTGTTTAGATCTCACAGATTGTTACACTCAAGAGCAAGAATGTGTGCATTAACATTGTTGATTCAGAAATAAAATTGTGTAATCCCCGTATGTCTGTATCTCTTGCTTGTCCATACTATGCTGCTGCAGTCAATTATTAAAGTACTTGCAAATGTCCCCTGTAGTCACAGCTAGTGGGTTCTACTCCCATGCCTGCCAACTAAGTCATGATGACTGATAGATGTCTAGTTTAATTGATGTACACAAACATGCCTCTAACTGTCATGATTTCTCGTAATATAATTAGAACTGACTAATCCGTCTGTCACATGTTTACCAGATAAATTATTACCTGGAATTCAATATATTACCAAATCTGTTTACAGAACACTCTAGTAGTTACATAAACCCACATTATAGGAAACTGTTCTGAGTAGTTTTGTACCTGCATTTGTTAGTGCTTGCCCCTTATTGTCTCATGCTATCAGCTTGAGAGATATGTACATGCTACAACAGCTATAGGAAAATTGTAGTCACTGTAATCACAACTGTCAAGTACACACCTGTAGAAGTATGTATGACCAGAGTTTTCAGGGATATCATCTGCAATCACACTAACAGAATGTTTTTCTTTCTCTCTCTTCCCACCTATTATCTTAATGAATTCAATATTGTAATGTGTTATTATGATTTAATATTAACATATTTTGTTAAACTAACTATATGTTGGAAAATATGGTTGATTATTTTTATGCTTTATTATGATTTCATATTAACATATTTTGTTAAAGTAACTATATGTTGGAAAATGTGGTTCATTATTGTTATGTTTTATTATGATTCAACATTAACATATTTTGTTAAACTAACTGTTTTGTTGGCCATGTGGTTTACTTCACACTGGCATGCTGTTACCATACTGAATGTTATGTTAAATTATGTTGCGTTGCACATGATATACATTAATATGTATTTGGCTTAATAAATATGATGTTCCATTCTGTCAATGCTAACAATGGTTTGGTTGTTACTAACTGTAACATATTGCTTTACTTCATGTCCCACAGCATGTCAAGGCAGGCTGGTTTTGGCTGATCCCCCTACCTTGTCGCAACCAGCCATGGCACTGGGTCCCAGCACATCTGAGACTCAGACCAGTGGTTCCCCCTCTGCTGCTGCTGCCCTACCTGCAGCATTGGGCAGTATGCCCCAGGGGATGGGGCCCAGTCCCTCTCTGAGAGTGGTGACAGATGAAGAGTGGTCACCCATCCCATGATGAACTATAGGTTCTGTTGGCAGGATAGTCCACTGTGGCTATGACCAGCACTTATGCCGGATTGAGGGCATGCTGGCCGATTTGGTGGGGTAGTGTCCCCTGGTGCTCAGCCTCCAGCACAGCCACCCTTGGGGCAGTGAAGGAACAGAGCTGACAATCCCATGGGTGAGGATGTGAGTCATGCCACTGCCGTCTGGAGGCACATGGGACTCAGATTCCACAACACTCTCCTCGTCAAATGTGTACACCCCCTCAAGTGTCACACACTGCCCCTGTCTGTGGTCTTGTCTGTTGGCAAATGCATTTTCACCTACCCAACGTACGTCCCCTACACATGCCTATGTCCCTTCCCCAACATTCCACTCTCACCTTAAAAAAAATAGGCACCTGTCCCACAAAAAATATATATATCGTCCCATACATAGCTCTCCATTTCATACACGTGTCCACTGGACACATGTAATTCAGTCCAGTTGGCTTGAAAATGCAGTTATGTTGTCCTTACCCTCTCTCTGGGGTTTGAGAATCCAAATTCATCTACACATCTGTCAAACTGCACAGTTGTTGCTTTACAAGAAATGGATAGCTATGGTTCTTTCCTACACCCTTCCTGCACATCCTTCCCTGCCTTTAAATATGTTTTTCCCCCTGCTTGCCACCACTTTCCTTTCTCCCCTTTTTTTTTCTTTATATTTTTTAGTGTGAAGCTGCATGGCATGCAACATCACACAGCTTTACTTAGTGCAGCTAAATAGAATTAAAATGAGTATATGTGTTTTTAACATTGTAAGTCACATGTACAAAATAACCCAACCCATCACACCTAAAGCACACTGCATTAACCCACCACACCAAGCAACTCTTAATTAAAGCAGGCAATTTAAACAAAACATAGTAATTGCCAATTACAGTCATTAGGTGTGTTTCAGTGGGGCTATGTGCTGCACCATACTGCACAAACTGAAATAAACAGTAATGGAAAATATGGGGGTGTACTTTTGATTCTGGTGCAATAGTACACTACTAGACAGCCAAACACATGATAATGGATGTAACTGAGGCCTGTGATTGAAAGTAAATGTGCCCTTATTAGCAAAATGTAGAAAGTCACCTGCTAAGGCATTCATAGCAAGATACATGTTCAACTGGGAGTCTGGTGCAGAAATACATCCATATAAAGCCATGCACATATTAATGGATGTAGAAAATGTTTGTCACAGCCTGTATGTGTGCACATATAGCTTGCAAGTACACCTGTTATAGCAGTGACTCAGTAGCTCAGTCTGTTAAATGACTCACATGCAATACATGTTGCCACACACACTCCTGGGTTCAAATACAGTGTCATGCTGCATTTCAATTACATTATTGTGAAGACAGCAATTAATGGATTACGTATGCACTCTTTATCCACACAAATCATTGGATATTAAAAAGTTGCTTTTCAGTACATGAAGTCACAGGCCTGCAGGTAGGAACATGTCACATATCTATATAGCAGTACAATATGCCACCTAGTACTCTGTTATTGACACATTTGCTTAACATCTATACCTTAAATACATGCCTTAATTGTAGTGTAAAGTGTACCTTCACCCTAGCACTGCCTCTACAACAGGGCTGACACAACTGACACCAATACATCTACAGCTTGTTGTCCTCCAAAGTGTCCACACTCTCTGCCTATGTCTACTACCTGCAGCAGCAGCTGCAGCCTGTGTTACACACAGCTCTATGTAAAGGCTTCTGCTACAGACCTACCCTCTGTGATGATGTAGTGTCCATCTCAACAGCTAAGAAAGGGGTCCAGGTCTTTATTAATGCCTTATATATTGCACAGTGCTTACGTATCATTGGCTAATGATAGTTTAATTCATCTGCTTTGGCTGCAATTAGCATTTCCAAACCACAGATTGGTTTAGAGGTAAATCACCAGCTGAGGGGGAGCATGTTTAAAAGGCAGGCAGTTGACTATGGTGAACCATTCTGTATGAGATCTTACTCACACAGAGCATGCCATTATGAAACTTTACCAGACACACAGTTCAACAGAAAAGTACTGCACTCTAGCAGGTATGTAACTGTTGTTTTGTGTATATCAGGATTCAGATGGGAAGCTAGAGGTATGGGGCTTAAAAATTACAGCAGTTAGCTGGTCATAAACCTGTGGTAATGACATGTCAGTGATTCTCTGCTGACATACACCTACAGGGGACATACAATACATCATGGTGGCATTGTCTGTTGTCAGTATGGCACACTGGTGTTGTCAGACTGTTCCTTTATAGTGTGGTTGTTATAGCACACTGCTATTTGTCTGGCACTGCTCCTATGACATTTTATTGTATGGTTGCCCTTAAGGGAAACACCACAGTGGACTGAAGTGTTGGGCATAGGATCATATAGCAGACACTGTCATGGAACACAGGGAATACCTCCATAATGGTACTATCTTGGTTGCATCCACACATGTAGTATGTTGTTACACTGTGGGTTATGCCATGTGTGAGCAAGTAGTGAATAGTGCCGGCCATTGTGCCCTTACTGTATCTGTACATACTGGATGTCAATGTATCTGATCCTGTAATGTGTTCCTCTTGTGTTGTCTTTCAGGAATAATGTAACACAGATGACACCCACTCTTATCGGATGCAGAGAATAAGAAAATCTTGCAAGGACTAAGGCAGCATCATGACTTCCTGTTATCCAGGGGAGATGTAATAGGGAACAGGGGGCTGCAATGTGGTCAGACCTTGTCTGTGATGTTAATGCCAGGGGCTAGCAGAGCAGGACACATGAGCAGGTTCACCACTGGACAACTGATATGATTAATGCTGCACATCAATGGGCAGCGGACGTAGCCAGGGATTGTGCTATCACCAGTACAGGTCCTGCAGAGGAACAGCAACTCTCGGCCACTGAGGAACTCCTGGTGCACCTAGGCACATGTGACAGCTCCCAGGCATCCATCACACTGTACATCATGGAGGTGGGTGCCACAGTTTCCACAGCTGAGGAGCATGCAGGTAAGCTTACTGTGATTAACATTGTGATACTGTAGCAGTCAATGTGTCAGGCTGTAGATACATTTATGTGGGGGTCAGATCTTTGTTCTTTAGGGAAGGTGTAACCCCGGGTATACACTCATATGCAGATTGGGATCAATACAAGTAACCGACTAGCTACTGTAAATGTGAGCTATATGGACATATTACCTTTGGAACATGCAGCGGTACTGGTATTACCCCAAACTCAACTTTTCACAGGTGCATCAGGTATTGCCCAAGGCCATGGTCCTGCCCTGGTAAGTATGACACTTGTTTTGCTAAGGAACAATTATAGTCTAGTATGGTTCAGGGCCAGAATAATGCCCTATGCACATGTAATTATGTGTGTAGACATCATAAGATGTTTTTAATTGATAGTCTGGAGGAGGTACCTAGGGTTTCAGGAGGGGTTAGTCACAGAAGTGTAGTTCAACAAGCAGATATACTTTGGCAGTTACAAGTAAGAGCAGATAAGTCTCCTGGTTTAAATGAGGTCAGGAATTTAAAATATATTTTAAAATACAACAGATTGAAGCAATTACATTAGGCAGTGAGATGTGTATTTCCATATAATTGTAAAGAGAGTTTTACTGGGTTTTGTTTGTTGTTTTTTTCAATTATAGTGTCATACTGAATAAGTAAAAGGTAAATATTACTAGTCATGTTTGGCATGATTTACTTCAAGTGATGGTTATAAAGGTTTTGAGTTGAATTTGAATTGTGTTCTGAGGTAGTGCTTTGTGGATGAAGGTGGAGAAGGAAGTTGTTTGACTGCAAATGCAGTTGTAGGTCTTTATTGTTAGGAGTTTTGAATGCTTTTCTTACATAATAGTGCAGGTATTAATCAACTGCTTTTTTCATTCTTATTGCATGTGACCATGGGGGTTGGAGTCTGTCCCCTACACAACCTGATGTCAGTGTTTCCTCGGACACTGATGATGATGGTGGCCAGAGTGAGGCACAGGTGGGGGTGTCAGGGGCTGAATTGTCCCAGAGGTAGACAATACTCTTCTGCCCCCCATTGTCACCACACAAAGTCTGTATACCCACCCATACCCCATCCTTGGAGGCCATAGATATTGGGCAGTAAGAGGGTGGAGACATTGAACAGGAAAGTGTGGCAACTACGGCTTCAGTGAGTATAGAATCTGGCCATAGCCAGACAGCAGGTGAGGTCCCACACAGGTGGATTGACAGGGGTGCTTGTAGGAGGTCCACTGTCCATCCAACACTGGTTGCAGGTGTCACATCACAGATCACCCAGTGGATGTTTTGGGCCATCATGCAGGCACATTCTGAATGGAACACCGTGTATGCTTAGGGTTATGGATGTTGGGCTTAGGGTTATGGATGTTGAACAGTCTAACATCCATGACAGCCACCACCGCATTGGGGACACCCTGGATCAGTTGCCTGTTATAGTAGACAAATGGTGGGCTTAGAGTGTCTGTCTTGGACCGCACATTGTCTGTGCTGGAACATGTGGTTGGAGTTGAGCATTGGACCCATGGATGTAGGGCAGCAACAACATCTGCTGAGACTCCATGTGGCCATGCACAATCATGCTCTTGTAGTGGTAGTACATCCAGTGGGGAGTGTGCTGTCCACACCATGACATGGCAGGCCATGGGCTCATGGTCCTGGACAGTCCCATGGGGGCCATGATCCCAGCAGACAGCAGTCACCATCAAGTACTAACATCTCTTCTGACCTTGGGCATGGAAGTGCTACTGCAACTCCTGGCAGAGCCAGTTCCCATGTTCAGTGCCAGAGACAGTGAACTGTCAACTCTACCATGTATGTTCTACAGCTGTCCAACATACACACGTGTAGGGCTATCACTGTACTTGCACACACTCACACACCATTGTCATATGCAGGTCACCTACAGACACACACAGCACCTCTCCATGGTTCATCTGACATGATCCCCCCCTGACACACACATGCTGTCTACCATTTGTGCTAGCCTAGGCCTCCTGCATTCCCACACAACACCCTGTGCAAGTGATGATACCTGTGCCACATCCCTGTCATCCTTGACATCAATTCAGGGAAATGGAACTATGTGTCTAATGCACAGGGTGACTATATTACTTAACATGTACCTGTATAATGCAGGGTACTTATCACATGCACAACAGCTTACATCTGATTTTACACTGTCCGCTGGTAGTCTTAAGGTGGCTGAGATCATCAAGCATTGTAGAAGAGGGCATGTTGAAGCCAGGATCAAGATACAGGGCCAAAAAGTGCATAACCATTGCAGGTGGATAGCCCATGAGGGCATGTCTGTTCATTTGCAGGAAGATGCTCAGACACACACACACACACACACACACACACACACACACACACACACACACACACACACAAACTCTGACGCAGTTATGTACCAAGTGGGCTGGAGTGAGATTAGAATCCCTACCTATCTAGTCTTATACGCTATAGATCGCAGTACTTACAGCATGTGCCACATGTAAAGTGTGTTGCATGTGTGATTGCAGGCACAGTACTTCTGCATTACTCAAACCAGGCCTGTGTTGACCAGCATTTGTGGCCTGAAATGTGATATTCCTTCATAGCGTTATCTGCATCTAGTATCCTAGCAGTGAGATGCCTTTAATTTTACTAGCTATGTGTGTACAGTTACCAGTATGGCCATATGTGGCTGCTTGCAGTTACATAGGCATACCTGTGGGCAGGAACAAGCTTCCCTGTCCATACATGCATTGACAACATTATACATTACAGCACCTGCTCACCTGTGCTTGTCTATGTGGTGTCCAGCAGGCACAGGGATCTGTGGGTAAGTGGAATTTGTACTGTTGCATTCTTAGTTTGGATCCTTTGAGCAGCAGTATGGCAGTGTGGTAATGGAGATTTACTCATCATTATTAAGGTAAGTCAGACAATACAGACATCCACGCACATATTTCTGTGTATAACAGGGATGTATATATAACTGTAGCTGCATGTGTGCATGATATGTAGATGTGCTTTGTAGATATATGGGGAGTGTATGTATCCTTTTAATATATATAGCTATATATATCTGTACATATCTATTTGACACTATATAATGACAGATATACTTTGCATCTGAGAGAGAGATATTGACCGATGGATATGTATACATACATCTGTTTATATAGACATGTATACATAGGTCATTTTGATGAAGGGGCAACAGATTGCGCTCAATTTACCTAGGTGTATGACCATGCTCAGTGGGACTGTCAGTACTAATAATGTGACTTCAGTCCACACCTACCTGTACTGCAGTCCAGGTTTTTGTATGTTACAGACATTAATATCTGCCCCTGTTTCTGCAGTACTGCACTTCCCTCAAACTGTCCACAGCATTCTCCAGCTGTGTACTGTACTTAATCTGTGACGGCGGTTGGTAATGTTACACCACCAACAGACTGTCAGTCTGCATACTGTACCTCTCAACTGTCCTGATTTCCACAGGATGTCCACTGTTATGCCTCATGTCATGTCTGTTCCTCGTAAATATGTGGTCTTCTGGTGAAGTATTGAATATTGACATCACTACATTATACTACTTACATACAAATATTTGTGTTTCAGAAGTTATATCTTTCGGGACATATGCACTAATGCAGCACCTTTACTGCCAATGACTTTCTAGTTTTATGGGGACAATATTTGAAATCTATCCCTATGGGCCTTTGTCCCCCCACTCTTACTGGGTTTGTCCAGATTTCTTGCAGTAAGAGGTAGGACAGTCTGTGAAAAACATCAACGTAGTACTACCTGGCATGCAAAAGATGTGAGTAATTCCAGATTACAGCCAACAACACCATCCCCTGTTCTAACTTCCCTAGTCCACTGAGCCACTCATGTCACCAGATAGATAGGAGGCATTCATCAAGCAGGCAACAGCATACATATGTACATTGTTATCCTGCGTGAGGAGAGATATACAATGGTGTTATTATATCTATGTTACAGCCCTGAGATTGCCTGGTCCACTGATATACCATAGGTAATTTTATCTTAAAGCAATTGTATGGGTACACTGCTTTGTTGGGGGTGGGGGAACAATGGCATATGATCTTCTGGGATATACAGTAGTCCAAATATCATGTGAGCCCACTGTTTAACATCTTGCTTGACTGATGTAGTGAATATTCCAACCATGAGTCCTAGTGACTATTAAGGAACACATACTATTTGACTGGGTATCTGTTGTTTCATGTGGATGTTACATCTTTCTAATTAGCCCACTATATTTCATTGTATAACAGCAGCAGATCCATACATATGATATATTATAATAATCCTTACAATTAGTGTTTAACTTAGAGACTTACCTTGTGAATGCAGCAGTTGCAAGACCTGCAAGCCATACACAACCAATACATGGATAGGTACAGGCTGTGTGGGTTGCCTGGCAACAACACGTTTACTATATGTATGTGGGTAGGAGTAAGGTATTAGTCCCTAGGGTCCTAGGTTGTCAGTGAATGTGCTATGCGTTATCTCTTAGCCAATGCCACAGCG
The DNA here is from genome assembly GCF_019279795.1 of Protopterus annectens. NCBI lineage: Eukaryota > Metazoa > Chordata > Ceratodontiformes > Protopteridae > Protopterus > Protopterus annectens. The sequence continues at coordinate 876,912,252 of NC_056731.1, read as the reverse complement.
TACTGGCCATGCATACATCTACATATAGGGACATCATAGGGGTTCCTCCCCGAGTCCTCCTGTGACTGTGGCTTTGGTGACCTAGGCACTGGTGGGGGGTCTGTATCCTTTCCCTTTGCTAATCCTGCTGCAGCTGTTTCCACAGGATCATATTGTGCAGCATGACACATACTGTGAACATATGTGCACATGTGGCTGGAGAGTTCTGCAGGGCTCCACCAGATATACTGAGAAACCAGAACTGTGGCTTCAACAGCTAAAACACATGCCCTATGATGCTCCTAGTTTGTGCATGTGCCTCATTATGGCATTCTTCCTTGGGCGTGTGCATTTCTGATGGGTGTCATCATCGACGGTTCCAGGGCATAGCCAGCTACCTCCAGTAAATGGCCATGTGAGATGTCCCCCCTAGCAAACATCTGGTACAGCTGTGATGCATGCTAAATATGGAAGCTGTGATAATTGCCAGGGCTGCCAGCACACACATTCATGATAATACCCTGGGCATTGCACATGACCAGGCAGTTGTTGATATAGATTCTACCCTCCTCACCGGGTGGTACCTTGATGTGTACATGAGTGCAATCTATGGCACCCAGTACCTCTAGTTTTTATCTGATGAAGTCATATTTCTGGCCAAAAACGCTGGGATTGTGTGGGCGGTTAAAACAACTTTCAGTTGTAACACATTGATTGAGCCTTTTATTGTACTGTTTTTTTTTGCCTTTTTTTTTTTTTTGTTTGGTGGAGTCTTTTTTTGGTTTTTTTGGGTTTTTTCTTTTTTTGTTTTTGTTGGTGACCTCTGGTAGTGTGCTACATGGTAGAAGTGTTGCATATTGCTGGCCCTCACCTCAAGGTAGAGTGGAAAATAAATGTGCTCACTGGCATGTGGTAGCATGGCACTCAAGAGCTTGTGATGTATCATTGATGCTGATGCCTGTGAGACTCCCATCATGTCCCCTGCTGGTCTTTGGAAGGTCCCTGTGGCTATTATCCTAAGGGCTACATATACCTTTTTTTCCACTGGGATGGGTTCCTCTCTGTTGGCTCTGGGTCTGAGTTAAGGGCAGCAGAGCTCAGTGAGTTCTTGTAGTATGTCCCTGTCCACCCTGTAGCGCTCTACAATCTCCAGCTCATGTAACTCTTGGAAGGTTACCCTGGGCCTGAGCAGTCTTCTTCTCTGCCTCGGCCTATTGTCAGAAGCACCAGCATCAGCAATGACTTCGGCATCTAGCACATACAGATGTAGCAGCCTCTAGCTCTAGCATTCTTTCAGCTAAAATTAACAAGTCTGTACTCTAATGGTGCAGAGTATGGGTGAAAAATCATAATATTGGGTGTATGGATACTTTATAATGCTTTACTGTAGGTGCTGACTGTGTGATTCGCTACTTATGATGCATTCAACCTACCTAGTATATCATTAACATTGTTAACTGGCCTTAGTTTAAGTTAAACAAGTGTCACAACTAATTACTACATCATTGCTTTTTAGATACACTCTCAGCAATGCAGTGTGCCATGCAAACATTCAGAAAAAAGCACCTTGAAGGTAAACAAAGCTTAGCAGTCACTGCGCACACCACACTGAAAGTTTGAACTCAGCATGCCAGTGTGCCATGCAAACACATGGAAGCACATGCCCCGAAGGTAACTAAAACTTAGCACTCAGTGTACACACACCCCTGGCTGAGCACAGTGGTGCACTGTGCAGACAGGATTCGCTGAGCTCCAATGAGCTTACAAATCCTCAGACACACCCCCTCCTGATGTCAGCTACCTGTTCTGTGGACACTGATATGGTTCAGTGCCTTCACAGAAGGGATATGTGGATACGGATACCCTTTTGTGCTAGTCAGTAACCCCAACTCATTTGCATAGGGATCCTTAGACACAAACAGGAAACTACATGGTTCCAGGCTCTACCAAGTTAGCAACAGCACCATTCCACTATTGTAGCTACTCCATGCAGGGTCCTATAATACATTTCTATGACATACTATTAACTGTGGTTTTTGCACTCTCTTTTTTTTTTTCCATAAAAGCATGTTTGCACACTGTGGCGGGCTGCACAAACATGACCAGATCATTACAAACAATAAAATTATTTTAATTTATGTCCCTAATGTTTTTGGATGCATAGTGGATAGTTTTGCTCATATCTATATGTGCTATGTCATTTCTGTCCATCTATCTGCATTTTTACAGTCCCTGTTGTCTGTTTGAAATCCTGTACATAGAATTTTTCCGTGTACACTATGGGCACCAACATGTGGTCTGTAGGGATGCCTGTCTGCTTGCTGGAACATCTACTTGCCTCATTTGCATGAGATTCTCTGCTTTATGAGGTGATTTGCATACCACAAAACTTCCCATATTGGTGCACTTGAGTGTGCCAATCAGCAGTGCTTACTGGATTGCACAGCTGCTTACATTCATGTAAGCAGTGTGCCACAATGCCTACATTGTAAAAAATACAGTGTAGGCTTTATTAAATTCCCCCCAGAGTTTATGAACATTTGAATGATATAAAACAAAACATAATGAAAAAAATGCTCTGGCAAAACATATTAATATTTACCATGATCATGTTTTTAAATTTGTTAAAGTTGAACAGCATATTGAATGTGTCGGGGGGGGGGGGGTCCTTGAGGTTTATTACTGGAGAAAAAAGAGCTTGCCTGGCATCTAAGATTAAATGCAGGTTGTACACCAGTCATCAATGGTACAATTCCCATCTCTGTTTGTTAAGACTTAAAGCATATTTTAGATGATGTGTTTTAAGATGTTTTCAGATGTTTGTATTTATTTAATGTTTATAAAGGTGATGTTTTTAAGGTCTGGATATTGTGTTTTAAGTAATTTTATATAAAATGGTTAATGTTTCTTTAAAATATTTGGTGGACTCAAGTCACATATTTGTTGCAAGTTTTTAAATAGTAGCTTCATTTTCTGTAGTTATCTGATGAAGTCTAAGTATTTGTGACGAAAGTGCTTATCTGTACATTTTGTTTGTGGGCTTGTGCAATAAACCGATTTTTGTGGTGTGAATCTCTTGCTTGTGGCACTTGTTGGATTTAATAGTTTGTATTTTATTTGCTTGTTATTAGTTTGTTTGTTTTATGGCTACTGGAAGGCAGGATAACTCACAGCAGCTTTTCGGTGATTTTACGCTGGATGATCTGGATGATATACAATGTGCAGTAGGGAATCTCACCCTCCTCATCAAACAACTCTCTTAGAGCTTGCAATCAATGGATTGTGGTCATTGAAAACAGAGGAATGTTCCAGTTGATGTATACCTTGCCTTCCAGATGGGAAGAAGCAGGAACGGTATGACTTTAGCTAATCTACTTTCCCCTGTTAGAGTAAATGGTGTGCATAAATGTGTTGTTCCTGATATGAAATAATGGCTTAATAAGAAACCAGAGTTTGCGTTACAGAATGCAGTAATGCCTTGGTTACAAATTCAACTTTGGTGGGCAAGCTTGATGAATTTGAATATAAATTACATAAGATTCATAAGTTGCAACTAGATAACAGTTACCTATTGGAATCCATTAAGACACAAAGTATTCCAAAAGGTTTGTATGTATGGAAGTATCCCATGGTTTGGTTGTGAATTCTACTTTACACATTGATTTACTTAAACTTTTTGACAGACATGGCTGGGAGTTTCTTGAGCTTTTAATTAAGCACAATTCTAAGACGGAAGACTCATTTATGCATGAGGTGAATACCGTGGATAAAAATATAACTGAGGACACCAACTACCAGTAATATAAAATGCAATATTCATGGATCTTTTCTTCCACTGACTATGACATTAATTTAATGAAGGAATGCAAGTTAAAGAAAGTTGAAAGAGATAAACAGAGTATTTAAACAGTAAAGCATACTCCCACCCGCATTATCTCAACAATGGGGAAGGAGGGGTAACAATAACAACTTTGGTTCACATAGGTCCCACAATTTAGAACAAGAGGTTGACATGCATCTGCACCAGGACCTGGACATCTCTGGGGCTCCTTTGGACTCTGACCCTTTCCAATAGTCAGAACACCTAAAAGGGAAGCAGTAAGATCAGAGGAAACAGTGGTACAATCGAGTCCTGCAGACGTACCAACCATCCAAAGAATGGCAGGGCAACAGCTCACTGAAGAATGGGTGGAGACAGTGACACTGGATAATGACATTTTTCCTGAACCAACATCTTGTGACATCATCTTGAACCATTCAGGTGACTTTAAAATATTTAACTTTAGTTCCTATGTAGTCAATCAAAACATGCTGACATTCTCTCTAAAGTTTTTGCTTTTTTTATAACTAAGAGAGCCAACTTGGTTGATACGCTAATGGATCTTAGAGTTTATACTAGGAAATTGAACTTTAAATTAGTATTTGATGGCAATGAAGGTGCTGAATCTGGGTTGAGATTATCAAGTGTTTACAGCCCAGCCTTGCACTCTGCCTTTTTGTTATTTGAAAGAATGTATGACTTGGATATGAAATCCTTGTATAATCAACCTTCTGGATTTATGAGATCCTTGTATAATCAACCTTCTGGATTTATGAGATCCTTGTATAATCAACCTTCTGGATTTATGCGATCCTTGTATAATCAACCTTCTGGATTTAAACATGCAAGTGGTTCTAATATTTCTGATGCTGATCTTGACCTGTTAAACCACTTGAATGTTAACAATGTACATGTTATGAAACTGGACAAGGGGGTGGAGTGGTCCATATGGATGATATGCAGTATGTGGAAAAATGTATGCTTTATTGTTTGTGGACACATATGAACAGGTCTCAAGAAGGGAAATGGATACTGAATTTGTCAGGATTAAAGCAATGTTGCATAATATGCTTATGCAAGGACAAATTTCAGCAGATGAATAAACATTTTTACATCTTGAAAATCCAATGGTCCCTACTAATTTTTTATTTGCCAAAAATACATATGGATCTTGCCAAACCTCCAATGTGCCCTGTTGTTGATGGGAGGGCCTCTGTGATGTCTACGTTGGCAGAATTTCTCTATTTTCACTTAAAAGAGGTTTTGAAAAAAAATTCTCTCTTAAGTAGGGATTCATGGGATTTTCTTAAAAAATTTAATGAACTGAAATTTGATGAGACAGCTGTTTGTGTGACTATAGATGTGAAAGATCTGTATATGTGCAATTCCCACAGCATTGGTCTTGAATGGTTTGTTGAGTTCTTACACACTGAAACAGAATTGCCTCAGGATAGGGGAAGGTATAGCCATGGGTTTGGCCTGTGGTTCACTGTATGCAAATGTTATTATGTTACAATGGGAAAAATGCTTTGTACTTAATAGTAAATATAAGATTACTGGTATTTTTATGTAAGGTACCATGATGATTTGTGTTTAGTATGGAAGGAAAACCAGGCTTTGATAGCAGAATTTATTCAATATTTGAATAATACAACTGATTTTTTTCCAATTTACATATGAAATAGGGCCAGATTGTATTTATTATATTGACATGTTGTTTGTTAAAGACTAAGAAAAATGTATGTATACCTCTGTCATTTATAGAAAGGTTACTTATTCAAACAGTTTTCTTTACTACTTTAGCATGCATTCTCTTCACCACAAGAAAGCAGTGGAAGGGACAATTTCTGCACGTGGCAAGAATAGTTACCTTGTTTGAAGAATTTTGGGCCGAGTGTAACAACATTAAAGATATGGCCTTGAGATGAGGCTACCCAGGGGGCTTTGTTGAAAATATACTACAAGAAGTGATACAGAAAAGAAGAACCTTGCATTTTGCCCCCATTCTTACTGAGGGTAACCAGGATGAGAATGTGGTCTGTGCTTCCAGTATGGACACTGTTACACCTGTGAAGTCAATACATGCCACCAGTTGGATTACTTCTTTTTCTAATGACAGTAGTGCTATAACAGATATACTCAGCAAGAATTAGGCTGTACTGAATGAATATGCTGAAGGTAACAAAAAGTTATGAGAACCACCAAGTATAGTTTTTAGAAAAGGTACCTCATTAAAATCTTTTTAGAGCAAAGTGTTAAAATGCCTGCCCCTATACAAACAAAGGGTATATTTAATGTCATAACTGCAAAATTTGCAAACATATTGCTGTTGGTGAAAGCTTTATTATTAATGGAGGAAGGGTTTATATTCCATGTAGATTTGACTGCCTAACAAAAGGGGTAGTTTATATTGTGTTATGCCAGAGCTATCTGTGTTTTAGGTAAGTAAAACAGAAAGGTTTTTAAAAGACAGAGTTTATAAACATTTGAATGATATAAAAAACATAATACAACATGCTGTGGCTAAACATATTAATATTACCCCAATCATGTTTTTAAATTTGTTATAGTTCAGCAGTGCATTGAAAGTGGCAGGGGGGTCCCTGTGGTTTATTACTGGAGAAAAAAGAGCTTGCTTGGCAATTAAGATTAAATACAGGTTGTACACACGACATCAATGGTACAATTTCCATCTCCTGTTTGTTAAGACTTAAAGCATATTTTAGATTAATGTTTCTTTAAAATACTTGGTGGACTCAGTCACATGATTTGCTGCAACTTTTTAAACAGTAGCTTCATTTTCTGTAGTTATCTGATGAAGTCTAAGTATTTGTGACGAAAGTGCTTATCTGTACATTTTGTTTGTGGGTTTGTGCAATAAACCGATTTTTGTGGTGTGAACCTCTTGCTTTTGGCACCTGTTGGATTTAATAGTTTGTATTGCCTTTGTTTGGTTATTATTACTTTTTGGCATTGACAGAGTTATGGTGACACCTCTGTGTGGGGATACAGATACCTTGCTTGAATTAAAGGAACTTAATTGGCAACTTAGGCTGAATGCCACAGTTGCCCCTGGCCTAAATGATTATGTTTCCTTGACAAGTGTTTTAAAAATCAAAGCAGCTACTGTTTAATTTTTAACTAAACTTTTTTCTCCAGTTTACCATTTGCTTTTATCCAACATGGGGTGCAATTTTAATAATCATGAATATTCATGAATATGTCTGAATGTATTTATTCTTATTATTGTCAGCCTTTAATTGGTAGTCAGTCTATATATATATTGTGGTATGTTTGATTTCACCAGAATTACTCTGATGAATTCTGTGCAAGAACGTTTTAAGACAAAAGCACTCAGTGTTTAATAAATTGTGATACAATTATGACGATTTCCTGTTTTTTTTATTTTTAGAACATAAAATAACTGTTACATAAGGAGCAACAATATGTAAAAACAACACATAGAGAACAAAAAGTATCTTTTACAATATACAAAAGCAGCACACCAAAGAAACCCACAAATCCATATATATACAGTTGCAAAAAAGATTAACAAGCATAAGTAACGTGAAGGTACTTTTATAAAAATAATTAGCTATCATTTCTAATGTTATTAGAAAGAAAACTGGAATTAATATTTGATGTATAGCCATACCTCTCAACCTCTTAGAGTAAGAAGTCTGGACAAAGTCTGAAATAATGCGGGGGACAAAGGTCCAAAAATAGAGACAGATTTTATAAACCTAGAAATTTGTGTTAGTATGCACTTTCTGAAGGATATAAAGTCTGAAACTCAAATGTGCATCATTATTTAGTGACTTTAAACCTCGTGATTTGGCAGAAGCCACAATTGTTATGAGGAGCAGACCAAAAAACGAGGCAAAAATCTGGACATTTGAGAGGTATGCATACAGCAGAGGACAGGAAGAAATGGAAACAGGTGATCCACTGTGGCGACCCCTAACTGGAAAAAGCCGAAAGAAGAAGAAGTGTACAGCTGGATTCAAACAACTGTCAGTCTGCATCAGCATTCTGTAGAGTAGACAATTATGTCATCACACCACAAAGCAAGTCATATTTCAGGTAGTAAAAGTCACATTTTTGATGGGACAATGAAGCAACTATGAAGCAAAGGAATATATGTGTATATCAGACTTCATTGCAGTAATGACATTTGAAAGATATCATACAGTATACATTAAATGCTGCAACCTGAGCTATCTCCTCATAGTTCTACCAGTATTGCTTTATGTCATGCAGCACAATTGCACAATGAAAACCTTATTACTGTGGCTGAAGGTAAAAGCTTCAGCTTTTGCCATCGGACATGATGCATCTTTCAGCACTGTTATATGGTGCCAAGCAGCTCACAAATACTGAGGACAAAAAAAGAGCGTTTGTTTTATGGGCCATCTCTGGCTATGTATGTGGTGTCTCAATCTATTTTGTGACCAAATTACGGGTGTGAAAAGGAGTTGATAAGACAGTGATGAAAATGGGGGGGGTAAGCAGAAGGTAGGACACGGGGAAGAATAAAGAAATATACAGAATGGTGGTGATAGAGCACCATAGCTGTCCGCTTCTTCACAAGCTTACAACATACTTCTAACTTAATTAAAGGAATATAGATTTTCATCACATCGAGGGTATGTGACAACTTTATAATGTTGTGTGGCCAGTTGGACCAAATCAAGTGTGTCTTACACATACATAAAAGAAGTAGCGTGCTATGTATGGGGCATTTTTTTTGTGGAATAACAGCTCAATTTTCAATGTTTTTTTGAGATAGAGGAATATTCCAGAAAGTGTTTGGAATAAGAAGGTTAGGCAGGTATGGTAGGTTAAGTAGCAGGTCTAGACATACAGGACATGCAAGACAGACAGGGATGGTGATGGACACAAAGGTTTGGGAAACACCATGACTGGGGACAGAAATGGGACTTCAGAGGCACATCCTTGTTCAGAGTATGTAAGTTGAGAACCTAGACCTCACCCTCTGAAGTATCATAGCTCTTTCCTGTCTCCTATCACAGATACACTGGACAGTACTGGATGGGGCATCGGTTTGGCTATCAGATGCAGGAGTTTTTCTGTTCTGTCATTGAAGTTACTGAGGCCACTCTCCATTATCTCCTTCACCTTCCCTCCCAGTTCTTGATGGGTGACCTAGTCAGTACCTCCACTGGCTCTACTCCTGGTGGATACCAGTGCACCAGTGCCCCAGGTCAAAGTTACCTGAAGCAGTTGGAGCAGGTAGTGCAGGAGCTGTGGAGGCAGTGCTGCCAGGTTGGGAGCCAGAAGTTCTGGGTGCCTGTGTTGCCTTTGATAGTACAGCCACAGACACCTGCGGAAGGATGGCAGTCTGAGCCCCCATGACCATTTCAGCTCCCTGTGCTGACATAATTTGTATTGATGCAGGAATCATGGTCCAAATTTCATTATCAAAAAAGAAATAGTGTGGGGAGAGAAAGACAACACAGGCAATGTCATAAATGATCATAAATGCCATGCAATGTTTATAAAATTCATCCATATTGCTAATTAATATAAGATTTGTCACATCCACATGTGAATATGAAGCCACACATACTAAATTGCAAAATTTAATCTTATTATTATTATACAAAACAAAGAGTTGTGACTATTGCATATATGATTTATGCATTCCAGCTGATAAAAGGTACAGGTGAAATGATTACTATGTCATTCTACCTATCTGCTTATTGCAGAATAACAAACTTTAAGGTAATACATACTAATTGTTGTTGCTTGGATTTGAACACAGACACAACTCATTGGACTAAAACAGTAGCTGCTGCAATGTTGCGAAAGTTATTAGACCAGGCAAGTATGTTTGTTATATACAGAGTATATCTATCATTAGTGATTGTGTCAAGCAATTATGGGCTGCTGCCTACAGAACTGATAAACTGATTTCAATTTCTGACCTATTATTAAATGTCTATCATTCATGCCTAAGCTGTACTTACCCATGAGTCTTCAGGACATTGTAGTCTCTCCTGATGTGCCTCCCTATTGGTATCTAGCATTTCAGAAGCTGTACGGCAGTAGCGTTGTTACCTCACAGCAAGAGGTTCTCCTGTTCGATTCTTGGCTGGGCTTGGGAGTGCCTTCTGTGTGGAGTCTGCATGTCCTCCCTGTGGTTGGGTAGCGTTCGAAAGACATGCGTGCGTAAATGGGCGTGCCTTCGTTGAAGGTTGGGCGTCGAGCTGGTACCTCAGCATTTCATAAAAATCTGCCAATCATTAGCGGACCAGAGTTCTGCTGTGGCAACCCCTTACTGGGAAAAGCTGAAAGACAAACAACAACAACAGAACAGAAAAAATACATAATAGTAATGAACAGTTTTTTGTGCGACAAGTCATGGTATTTCATTGGCTGGTAATGGATCACTATTTTTACACAACTAAGGTGAGTCATTGGTTTGAAAATATTCCTCCCATCAGTGAAAAATATCTTACTTGCACCTTTTCAAGTCACTGTAATGGTGATGACATTGTACACCAGTGTGTGTGGAATGCCAGTTGCACTGGTGACAGCCTTGGCCAAGCTATTCCAAGCCTCGACCTTGTTCTTAGCCCTAGTATAGTCTTCCTGTAACAGTCTTTGGCTGTAACACTTTAAGAGGAGTCCAAGAAAGATCCTATACTCCTGACACCACTTTTGTTCTCTGAAAGGAACACTATCACCTGCCATGTCTTCTCAAAGTTATGAGAAAAAATGGCAGGGATTTGGTGCATAATTCAGATCACAAGTGTTCCAGCTTGTGTGCAACAACACAAACTACTGTATATTGTAATGACAGCACATGTCTCAGGAGAGGTTTTACTGTGAATGTGAGACAGGGTATCTATGAAGTCATGGCATAAACATAGTGCAGCAAGCCATATGTGTGGCTTTAACTTAATTGAAAGAGTCGTGTGATTTGTTTCTCTCAAAGGTTGGTGTACCCAAGCACATGTGTTGCATAATCCAGGCATCACTGAGACTGTAGAAGCACAGACATGAAGAATTCTTAGAGAATGCCATATTCAGACTCATGCCTTATGACAGCCACAAGCTAGAGAACATTGCATCATTTCCTTATGCCACAGGAGAAGGCTTACTACAATGAGATAAATCACATCTGAACAAATGGGCTCATTAGTGTTTAACAAAGCAGTTGTGTGGGGTAAAATGGACACAAAGTAGTGAAAGAGCTCCCTCTGGCTATACATTCACACACCCAGTCTGTGGGTGATTGCATTCTTACCTTCATGCATATTTTCATGCACACAATGACACAACTGAGTCTATAGATTAATGTCTGGATTGGACCTCACTACCTAACAAAGATCACAAGCTAGAGGACATTGCTTGAATTACAAACACCACACAAGAAGTTTGATTACAGCTCTGAAATAGTGCACATTAAGGATGGCATCATCATTGTTTTGCTAGGTTGATGTGTGTGCCAAAATGGGACTTAAAGTGGTTGGTGAGTTCATGCTCACTGTAAAGCTATATGTCAGATCAGTAGGCAAATCCAGTCCTACCTAAAACTACAAAGACAGGCACACACTTTGAGCAGTCAATCACGGCTGGATATGAACCACCCACCTATCTAGTTACACAATCTAGAGTACACAGTACAACAGGAGAAATCTGAGCCCAGTAGTGAGATAGCTCACATTTGAAAGGATGACCTCATCAGTGTGTTGCAGAGAAGATGTCTTGGCTAAAACTGGAAGAAATTGTTGGAGCCCTGTCCCAATGTAAATATTTCTCCTGAGTGAAAGCCTCCACATCATATGTTTGGGTGAAGCCAGTCTTACCCAACACTGCAAACACACACACACACACACACACACACACACACACACACACACACACACACACACACACACACACACACACACACACACACACACTCACACACACACACACACACACACACACACACACACACACACACACACACACACACACACACACACACACACACACACACCATCATGCTAGTCAGTCACTGGTGTGTTTTGACACTTACCTATCTATGTACACAATCTGCAGTCCATTATAATAACCACTTGAACCACAGGAGAAGTCTGATTTTAAATGGAAGGTTCTGTGCATTTGTAAGATTACCACATCAATGTGTCGCAGAGAAGATAGTGTGCATCACGTTTGGGTGACAAGGAACGCGTCTTGACAAGCAGAAAAAACACCAATGTGTTGATCACAGGTAATTACATACTGCTCTGATAAGTTATATGTCCTTTCATTCACGTACATGTTGGTACTATGAGTGACAAGTAGCTGCTTCACAGTATGGTGTACTGACGACAATCACACTTGTGAAACAATGGTTTGGTAACTAAGCATTTCTGACTGTTCAGCTTAAGATGTTTGTATGCAAATAATCTCATCTGATGTGTTAGTTTCAATATTTCCTCACTCATGCACAATGTGCAATGTAAATTAAAAACATACAGGTCAAACATATGAAGGCACACTACTTAGTATCACTCAGCAAGTATGTGTGCAAAGATCCCACACCATTATACATCATTTGTAAGTCTAACGTGCTGGAGGGCAGACATAAATTTGCATTATGAAGTGATTAGACAGCATCACAGTGAATGCATCATATCTTGAGTACAATCCATTAAAACATATATACAGGTAGTACAGGCCACTGGCATTACTTTCTTTTTGTCAAAAGTACGTCTTGCAGCACACCACTGACAAGCACGTTTACACGACTGATGGCAAAGTACTAATGCATGCATAATTATGTTTTGAGGTTTTTAGTAAGGGAATTAGCAGTGATCTGTGGTATTCTATAGCAACCTTCATGCAAATAAGAAGTACAGACATATACGCTGTTGTGATTCTGATCCAGTTCAGAACAGATGTGTTTATATTAATGTTTTCTGCATGATGATTTACACATTTGTCATGATAATTGTGGTAGAGTGCTCATTCTGTGGGTAATAAAGGTGCATACCTAGACTGTCCTTATATCTAGTGACAACCCATGGATTTAAGTCATGTTGTACTGCTACTTATGCAGTTGTATATGATTGCTTGACATCACTGAGTACTACAGTCACTACATGATGGCATACATATAGCAGCCATAATTAAAAGACTTCAGAAAATGGATGGCAATGCAAAATAATTCATCCTATTACATTCAGTGAGCATAGCAGGAATACCTGTAAGATGGGCATTGTGTAATGTGCTTGTTACCTCATAAATCCTTGATTATACCAAATGTCTTGCACTTATTGCTGGGAAAGTATGAACATTTTTTAGGCTGATTATGAACAACATAAGGACGGCACAGTGGTATAGAAGTTAGCAATTAGCATTGTTGCCTCACAACAAGAGGTTATCCAGTTCAATTCTTGGCTGAGGTGACTTCTGTGTGGAGTCTGCATGTCCTCCCTGCATTCATGTGGATTTCCTCTAGGTGCTCCGGTTTCTTTCCACATTCCAGAGACAAGCAGTAGGTGGATTGGACACTCTAAACTGGCCCTAGGTGTTTGTGTGTGTGTGTGTGTGTGTGTGCACGTGCGAGAGTGTGTGGTGCACCTCTGAGGAGGGTTGGACCTCAGGCTAGCAACCTGATTCCATAAAACCCATACCTGCTACGGAAATGAGTGCTGAAGAGCACTTGTTGCCTGATGTGCTGTGTTGTCTACATGGGAGTGAATCCAGGATGAATAACATAAGGTGCCAAACATGTTAATGCTGATGGAATCACAGACATATGTGTGAATCCACAGATCAAAAATTAATGACAAATCATAATGTTCAATATTTTTAGACCTGATGCTGGATTCAAACACCCATCATTCTGCAATGACATTGTATGGACATGATCTGTAGCTGATCACACCACTAAGGAAGGCAAATGTCAGATGTGAAAATGCACACATTTAAACAGACTATGGAAACACTATGAAGCATGGAAGTTTGTGTGCAGCATACTTTGTACAGCAGTTACAACTGAAACATCCAAATGTGGTGTACATTCAGATCTGCAGCCTGTTCAACATGCAAGAACTGTTCCCCCTCAGTACACTCAGTCTGCCTTTCCATTGTGCAGTGAGGATAAGCACTGCAACACAAGGGGTAGCAGACTAATGTGGCCAAACTCAAAATCTCAGACACTTTTGCCACAAGACATGCAGTGACATTTTCCATTAGTCACAATTGCTGCCTGGAGCCAAGTATCATGCAAATGCTGAGGACAAAGAGTGATGAAACATAAGAGTGGAAGAGAGCAAGATAGGAAGAGAGACATAAAAATATTTTTATTTATGGGCCATTTCTGGTCATCTTTGTGGTGTATTACTCTTAGGTTTGTCATCATAATTGTTCTGTCAGGCTCTGTACAATAAAGTTTTTCCAGTATGGAGCAGGGGCAGGAGAGACAAAACATGATCAAGACATAAGCAGCATAATGGTGGGTTAGTAGCATATGTAGCTAGCAGTTACACACAATATTAATATGAAAAAACATTAAATAATGTTTGACATACCATTGGTGCTATACAAAAAGCAGTCTACACACCAGATCATTATCTTATAGGTTCATAGGTTCATACTAGGCTATCTGCTCCGGGACAATTATAAGCCTAGCCCGATTCTGTATGGCTTACGCCACCCCTTGATTTGAGTATACTGTGCCCTTTTTAAGGTTTAGTTTACTGTGCCTCTGTCTAATAGGGACACGGGAGTAATCCCTGGGACAAACCTATGATCCCCCATCCACCTATCGAGATTCTTCTTGAAGAGATTCAGTGAGGTGCACTGCCTCACATGAACTGGAATTATATTCCAGAGCGAAGGGAGCCTCTGGGTTATGAACCTGTCCCTCCAGCAAGTTCTATTTATTTCTGTGCTGAGGTTTAAGTCCCTCGAGTGTGTGGCTCTAAGGGATTTAGATTTACTGAGGTGGAGCATGTCCATTAATTCTGGATTTGATATAGCTTTGTATGTCAGGCATAGATCGCCTCGAAGTAGGCTGTATGCAACTGAGTAGAGCTGGAGTTTTTTTAACCGAGCAGCATATGGCATCTGTTTGAGACCCTTGATCCTCTTGGTGAGATACTTTTGGGGTCTTTCTAATTGCTGCAGGTGTCGGGTAAGGTACATCCCAAAAGGGGCATTGTATTCTATGATGGGCCTGATGAGGGGTGAATAAAGGGGCACAATTACCTCTCTTGATCTAGATGTGAAACCCTTCGTGATAAGGTGGGCTATGTAGAAGGTCTTTCTAATCACTTTGGCAATGTGGTTTTCAAAGGAGAGATTGCTATCAACTTGGGTCCCCAGGTCCCTAATAACTTTCTCTGTACTTAATGGGTTTCCGCCTATGTGGTAATTTGTGGGCACATTGTTTTTGCCAAAGGGTATGACTGTACATTTTTTGGCATTTAGCTTTAAACCATGGCGCTGGCACCAGTTATTTGCCTCTGTGAGACCTTTTTGAAGGATGTTTGTGTCAGCTGGAGAGTTGATTATGGCACCCAGTTTGCAGTCGTCTGTGAACTTGGTGAGCCATAGTCCTCCCACGTTTGCCTGTACCTCGGAAAAGTATATACCGAACACGAGTGGTCCCAGGACAAAACCCTGTGGGATGCCACTTGTGACCGGTTTCGAGTCGGACATGGCTCCAGCAACTCTCACTCTGTGGGTTCTGTCTTTGAGCCAGTTTGCGACCCATCTTGTGACATAGGGGTTTATATTTAAGCTGGATAGCTTATCTATGATGCCCGAGAGGGGTATTGTGTCAAATGCCTTTGCAAGGTCCAGATAGGCTGTGTGGACTACCTTCCCTTCATCTATGGCTTTGGTGACTGTTTTGAAGAAGTCAACCAGGTTCAAATGGCAGGATCTGCCCTTCACAAAGCCAAACTGGGTAGGATCTAGTGTCTGTAGGTCCCCAATGTCTTTGTTTATGAGGTCCATGATGATCCTCTCCATAGCCTTGCAGACTAAGCTAGTCAGGCTTATGGGGCGATAGTTTCCAGGGTCCGTAGAGGCTCCACCTTTGTGGAGTGGGACCACTGTTGCTGTACACCATTCTGTGGGCACATATCCTGTAGTGAGGCTGAGATTGTATAGCTGTTTTATTTGCGGGATTAGTTCCTCTTGGAGTTAATGTAGGATGCAACCTGGGATGCCATCTGGTCCCATGGAAGCAGTGTTTTTTACTTTGGAGAGGGCAGCCTTCACCTGAGCATCAGAGATGTTTGGGAGGCAGCCCTCTGCCGGGATAGATACTTGCTCTTTTTGGGGGGGGGGTGGAGAAGTTTGCACTGAACCTGTCTGCCAGGATATTGGCGATGTCTGTGGGTTCAGTGTATTTTTTGTGATTTAGAATCAACTCAGAACAAGTCTGGGAGTTGCATCCCAGGTTTCTAACATAACTGAAAAAAGCCTTATGATTGTCTTTGGTGTCCTGTGCAATTTTTCGCTCGAAGCTGGCCTTGGAGGATTTTATGAGGGATCGTAATTTTTTGCTAGTACTGATCAGAGATGCCTTTCCTATTAGGGATTTTGCTCTATCATGTAGTAGCTTCCTCCTTCTGTTGTACAGTTTATTTATGGCAGGGGTCCACCAGACTGGACACCTGCTTTTGGATGATTGGGTCTTGGTTTTGTTTGGGATAGCATGATCCATGCATTCCTGGAGATGTCCGTAGAATGCATTTATATAGGATTCTGCAGTTTGGGCCATAGTTTCCACTGGCCCTGGGGCCTTGAAGGATTCCACTTCGGTTTTGAGAAGTGAGAAGTTTGCTTTTGAGAAGTTTTTCACTGTGGTTTTCTGGGCTGGGGGTGGGGTCGGGATGTGGACATCCAGTGAAATTAATTTATGGTCTGATCTTACCAATGAGGGATATACTTCTGGTGTGGAGCATAGAGTCCCCATGTTGGTAATTATCAGGTCTAGTATGTTGTTCCCTCTTGTGGGAGTGGTGACTAGTTGTTCCATAGCATTTGAGTTTATAATTTCCAGGAACCTTTGGGCTAAGGTGCTGGGGCTTGAGTAATGCTCCCATTCAATGTTTGGGTAGTTGAAGTCGCCCAATATAATGGTGTTCGGAGAGATCTTCATGTTCTCCAATGTTTTCAGGAAAGCCGAGTGGGATTCCTGACTTTGAGAGGGTGGTCTGTAGGATGCTATAAACTGAAAAGCAGTCTTGCCCACTGTTAGTTGGACATGGATGGTCTCCGATCTGACCACACTACAAAGGAACTCATATTTTACAATGTTAAAATCACACATTTGAAGGGAGAGTGAAAAAGATTGAAGCAAAGGATAATGTAGGCATCAAGTTTCAACACAGTAATAACAAATGAAACATCCCATAAGGTGTGTGTTACATCCAGCAAACTAAAAAATATTTAAGAGTAACTGTCTCACAATAGTGATTTCAGTCTGTATTTCTATACCACATCAGGGCAAAGCAAATTTGTGCAAAGATAACCATACTAGTGGGGTCGAAGGTAAAATCTTCAGTTTTTACCATAGGATGTGAAATGCCATTTACCATCACTCAGGTTTAGTGCACTTTGCAAATGCTGAGTAAAAAAACGTGACATTTTTGTGGGCCATCTCTGATCATGTGTATTGAGTGTGAATCCTTTTCTGACCAGATTAAACATGTAAAAAAGGGGTTGATTGCACAACAGTGAAGGGGGGGGGGTCTAGTATAGAGTAGGTCACACTAGAAGAATAAAGGAATGTGAGATGGTGGTGGAAGAGCACCATAGCTATCCACTTTGTCACAAGATAAATGTACACTTGTATCAAGAATTTCATGAATTTGGATAGTCACCACAACTGACTATTGTTGTCTGTCAAGCAGGTACATAGGTGTAAGAGTGTATTTTTTTTTTTAGGACAGATGACCATTTTTATTTATTTATTTATTTATTTTTAGAGAGAGGGTTGTTGGGGAAGGTAGTTAAAATAAATGGGTAAGGTAGGCAGGGTAAATTAGGTAGCAGGTGCAGACATAAGACAGGCAGGAGTGGTGATGGATACAAAATGTTGGGGGACAACATAATTATGGTAAGTTAGGGGACCCCAGAGGTGCATCTGTGTTTAGCTTGAACTCAATGCGAATTTAATCCTCAGCTACTGAACTGTTATTGCTGTGTCCTCTTGCAGATTCCTCCATCAGTGTTGGACAGGCCTTAGACTTTGTAATTCAGTGCAGGACTTGTTTTAGTCAGGCACCAATCCCCCTCTCCATAAAGTCCTCCACCAGACTTGCCAGCTAGTGACGTGTAACAAAATTGTCACCTCCACTAGTAGTACTCCTGCATTGTACCACTGTACCAACACATGGAGCAAAGCTAGCTGACACAGGTAGTACAGGAGTTGTGAAGGCAACAGTGACAGGTTGGGACCCAGATGTGCTGGGTGTCTATGCTACCTATGGTGGTGCCTGTTCAGCCACCTGTGCAGGTATTGTGGTTTGATTCCAGTGGGTGTCTAGCTCCCCATGTTGATGGTCATTTGTGTTTCAGCAGCAATGTTTCCACACGGAAAAAAAATAAAAAGAGATATATAGAGTTGGGGAGAGAAAACATATATAACATCAGTGCTATGTCAGATTAATATTTCAAAATAAAAAAAATAGAAACATAACTATGGTAACCTTTGCCACATCCAGATATAATATGAAGGCTTTAACGTGTAATAAAATACATCAGTCTCCCTGCTATTATAAAAATCAAGCAAATAGTTAGATGGCAGTGGTATATCTGATAAATACATTCTAAATAAATACATCTATTTACAAAAATGGAATATTTCATGCTATTTAAAATTGCAGAAAATAATTTTATATTTGATTCTGTAATAAAAGCTAAATGTTGTCACTGGGAATTGAACACCCATATAGCTAAGCTGATGTACATATTGTCTAATACAATGATCAAGAGATATTGGAGCAGGCATGTGTACCTAATAGTAAGGTATGCCAAATATGTGTGTGTGTGTGTTTTGTGTGTGTTTTGTGTGTGTGTGTGTGTGTGTGTGTGTGTGTGTGTGTCTCAAACTCATATGGACAGATGCCCTGAAACTGTGAAAAATGTACTAAGTTTCAGATGTATTATGAATGTGCGTCCTTGTTTCTCGTAATGTCATCAGCAGCTGAACAGAACACAAAACAGAAAAATAAGAAGCATAATGACCAAGTGTATTGCCTGTCCAATCCATGGAATTGTTGGCTGGTGGTGGGTCACTTTCCTTATACAAATCAGGGGTGTCCTCAGTTGTAATTTTGTCTCCTCTCATCACAGGGGGTTTTGCTTGTGGCTTTTCTTGTTACAGTAATAGTAATGACATTATTCAACAGCAAGTGGAATGCCAGTCACAGTGGTGACAGCCTTAGCCAAGCCATTTTAAGCCTCATCTGGTATAGTCCTTTAGAAGCCTATGGCTGTAGTTGTTTAAGATGAGTTCCACAAAGATCCTGGCTTCTTCTTGACACCACCTTTGGGCTCTAAAAGGAGCACCACCCTCACCTTCCCTGCCATGTCTTCTGAGGAATACCTAGAAATATGGCAGTATATTGTCATCCAGTTTGGATCTTACATGTAACAGCCTATTAACAATGATGGACAACCTTGTCAGCTGCATTTGCAAGATAAAAAGCACAAAAATGGCTTGGCAGAGAAATTGTATATGATTCCTTCAAAATATATTGCAGGTGTGAAATATGGCAGTGAGACCTGGGCATGCATGATGCTGACTGTATTTATACATGTTCTACTGAGAAAACCTGAAATTTTTTTTTTTATGATGATATTGTCACTGCTGGCCATTCACTGTTATGGTGGACAGTAATCATATGTACAGTCTTCTGACACAGTGATATGATATGGCATCCATTTTATGATGTTGATAATAATCAGTGTGGCATGAGGTAAAATAGTATGACTTGGGACATAATGAGCTGCTGGGACATACCAATGGCAAACTTTGACTATTATCACCTGGGAATTGAACCTATAACTGAAAAGAGGGCTAAAATAGTAAATGTTTTTTAACTGCTAATGCCACAGCAGAACTAACATTTTAAACTTCTTAGTTGAGGCATAATAGTTTCAACAAGAATGTATATGCAATTATGATAAGCCTCTATGTGTGTGACTTTCACCCATTATATTACTGGAGTTATATGTAAAAGCCAGCATTATCTGTAAATAGGAATCAAACCTTGCATTACCTCTATTTCTTCAAACTTACTGAATTAACACATTGAGATGCAAAGAAGGTAATTGACATCTGCATTTCTTCACTCAGTACTGTCCAGTGTTCTAACAGTAGTGCACTGACACCGCTGCCATGTTTTCTTTTGATGGCAGCCTAAATTAAAATTTTGAGCTTTTGCCTTCAGAGTTGAACTGCTGCCGACTGACAGTGACTGTCAACACATGATGCACAATGCCAGGCATCATGCAAATGCAGATGCAAAAATAAATAAATAAATAAATAATAAAACAGAACAAAAATGGATATATCTAGCACTAAACCTGTACTTGTGGCATTAACCTGACACAGTCAGTCTTTTAATAGTGTTTATCACAGGATAAACTGGATTTCT
Organism: Protopterus annectens; assembly: GCF_019279795.1. Lineage (NCBI taxonomy): Eukaryota > Metazoa > Chordata > Ceratodontiformes > Protopteridae > Protopterus > Protopterus annectens. Next base: position 876,891,810 of record NC_056731.1, on the reverse strand, counting down.
GTTACACAGCATCATGTCTTCATGTAATGACAATTCTTGTGGAAGGGTCAGCACAGAAGATTGCATAAGCTCATATTTACACACCATATACAAGAAAGAATTACATATTTTCTGAAGGAAATGTATATATATATATATATATATATATATATATATATATTATGACTGCTACTTCAGAGATATGGATAATTAATCCAGAATATTATAAACATTTCCACATTCCCCAGGTTACTGATTTTATTTACTCACACTTTAGCAAATGTCTTATTTTTTACATCATGCATGTAGAATGTACTATTATTACTAACAATAGTTGAGGTTCTAACAACAAAACATTTGTATCACTGTGAATAGTACATTCAAAATTCCTAAAGCTGGAATCAAGCTCTGCATAATTGTTGCTGTTGCTCATATGTTAGTGCATTAGCACAGTAATCCACAAAAAAAGAAACATAACACATGTCCTTTTGCCAATTACTACTAGGTATTGTTATCATTATATACATGCAACTGTAGTTTGAATTAACTATGATCAGTGTTATGCTTACAATTTCAAAAACAGTATAGGTAATGCATTTGGCATTCATTGCACATGTATGGGTTATTCAATGCATAATAAAAAAGTATGTAACAATTCTCATTCTGACCCTTTTAGTAAAACTATCTCTAATCTGGATTCAAATCATGTATTACCTCTGCTGTTTCCCTGTACTTACTGCATTAACATCTTGAGCCACAGAGAAAGACAATTGACAGATGTATTGTCATCACTCAGTACTGTCAAGAGTACTGATGGAAGCACAGCAGCTGCAGTCTTATTTTTTGCTACTATTGGCATTCCAAATTACATTTCTGAGTTTCTGTCTTGAGAAGTGAATCATTGTTCACTGCTAGTGACGCTGACAGTCACCAATGCACAATATGGAGCTTTGAGGAAAGAATGAAAAAAAAAAAACATGTGTCTTTGATTACTTTTCAAATATGTCACCTTATTCCATAAAAAGGTGGACATTAAGGATTCCTAGTTTCATACAATCACCCTCTAGATATGAAACTATGGCATTAACATGAAACATTGGGCGGATTAATATTATGTGCCACACACAGAGGTATTTATTATACTGAAGCTTTGACATTCTAACACTTTACATATTTGGTGCAACATACTATTTTTCTTAAAATTGTCTTTTGTTATTTCACCTTTGATGTCTGGATGATTGTGATATTTGCAACATAACATGTTAACCAAAGAAATTGTGTCACAGTAAGAACAAATGTATGCAATACAAGAGTGTGTTCTTCACCTTTCTTTTGTCAGCAGTAAATGTCTTTAATACATTTGTAAAGTGATGTTATGATTTGCATGTATTTAGATATGTATTGTTGATATGTTTCATTTCCATATATTGCACATAACTTACACAAATTATGTACTCAAAGGCATGTTTACCTGTTAAGCATATATTCCAAAATGTGTTATAATGCTTTAGTTCCTAAATATGTAATCTCATACTTCTTTTGTTAAGTGTATTCTCCATGACACACCCTCTGTAAGTAAACATCAAAGTGTCAGGAATGTTAAATGCTTAATCATTTTTACACTACTACTACTAATAAGTCACACTTGCAAGCCTCACTTCTCAATACTCAATCTAGTACTGCTAGGGTATGTGCAGGGCATTGTGTAGGTCCTCACATCATATTTACACACCCAGCACTTTTTGCAGATTGTGAGATTTATGAATGATAATGAGCTGACACCTGATTTACCTATGCACCATGTCTAGAGAGGTTAAGCTGCACTATATAAGCACAACTTGGTGCTAAGGGATTGTATCTTAGTAGGGAGACAGCTTGGATTTACCAGCTTGAGGTATTCCTGTCTGACTGCTGCAATTGCATTACTTTTGCCAAACTTTAATAAAAATACGGTCGTGGTATATGATGTTTCTTTACAATTAATAGTTAGGCAGTTGTGATTTTTTTCAGATGCCACTGTATGATGTTCTGCAGTTTGTTAGCTGCTGTTTGTTGGAAGGATCCTCATTTAATGTTACATGCCTTTATAGCAACATGTCTCTGAGGATGTGAACATGTGAGAACATGTTTATATTCACAGTAACAATGTGAAACCTAAATTTTAGACCAAAAACTGTGTTAAGCCTGTTCTATATGCCGGACATAAACATAGGTTATCTCAAATGGTAAATTTTTTATTTCATATACACGATTCATTGTTAACACTTCTACCTATTCTGTAGTTGCACATTTCTTCATCCTTAGACAGGTTTGTCATTGCATTGTCTGTTGGGGTACAGTTTTGTATTACATGTGTGTGTTCATATAGATTAGTTTGGTAATTTTTAATGACATCTGCATAAATGCATATTTGCTTTCTTGTTGGCCACTGCTTCTTTTTCTGATACTCTCATACAGGGACATGCCCCCCCCCAAAAAAAAAATCTGGCCCATGTAAACCTGCATTCTCACATGCTGAGAATGAGGTAATAGTGCATCAGCATGGATCATGCCTCTTATGAAAGTCTTAGTCAGAAGCCCTTCCTTGATCATATCTAGTGGCAGATGGTCAGTGTTGTCATTGCTGTTGGTGGCCATGACAGTGAGTACAAATACATCAGACATCAGGCCAGTGACATGATCACCAAGGCCAAAAAAGAAACAGTGTTATAGCATGGGAACAGAGGCCTACTAGAGGGGGTCCTGCTACAGAATCACCACTTACTGAAAAGGAGGAGTTCCTGTGCAGGAATTGCATCAGGGGTTTCCAATGTAGTGCTGGACATAGGTACAGAGGTGTAGAATGACCAAAGGGTGTTTACTAGTGATGCATATATGCCATTAATTATCATTTATATATAGAGAGGGAGAGTGTAAAAGAAATATAGAGAGATAAGGGGGAGAGGATATAGATATAAGTATATAAGATCTTTATTTAGATTCAAGATCTTTATTTAGTGTCAATATTAAGTGTTTTTAGCAGCATTGAGGAATTAACATTCCGATAGATGTTATATTACTTTTAACTAAATTTTTTGTGGGAGATTTGCAGTGTTTGCATATGTGAAGTTTTTTTTTACTAAACCCTTCCTTTTTTTAGGAATGTTTTAGATGGTCCAAGGGTGCACTTTAAGTTGTAATTGGATAATAGAAAAAACGTGTGACTTTTGTGATGGTTTTTAAATCAATGCAGATAGATGTTACCTTGACTCTGATGAAGTTCTGTGTACATTATATTAAAGAACAAAAGCATTTAATCCTTTAATTTTAAGTCTCTGAGTGGTTAATCACAGCCATTTGTAGAATGTGGTTTGGCTTTTAGTTCTTTGTTTAGATTCATAATTAGGCAAGGTTTGTCTTTCATGCCTCATCTTTATTTTAATGCTTATTATCTCTCTTTTCTTCTCCATTTTGTCTGTATAGGCAGATATGGTAATGAGGTTTCATGACCACCTGAAAATGGTATGAGCACACCTTTTTTACACATAATAAATTATATAATTTTATCTTGAAGTCTACCTTAATTACTTGTTTAATTTAGCTTGCATCTAATATTGCTTAACTTAGGGTTATGTAACATAAGTCTGTTCAGCAGTTCTTTTATTTCTATTTTTGTTCTGTCACCTGCACTGAGGAGTTCCTACCACCTGATGTCAGAGTCTCAGTATACCTGAAGATGATGATGATAATGATGGTGATGAAGAGGGAAGGTCTGGGGTTGCAGAGGGTCAGTCTGACACTAAAGTAGTGGGTCCCACATCCTCTGCCCTGATTTTGGACACAGTATGCTTATGTATACTCATGACATGGAGCAACCTGAAATAGTACAGAGCTATTTAATGAATACAAATTAACATGCTCATTGATGAGTGTTGCATACACATTCTTAGCTCAGTGTGTAGGCATTCATGAATCTGGGCCATTATCATTCTTAAAGCACTCACACTGCACAGGTGCTAGCAGATAAACACGGTGTTAGGCCCTACATGAGGCTGCGCGCATGCCTAAGCAGTATTAGTTCAAGTATTGAAACCTCTTGCTAGGTAATGCCTTGCAAATGTGACACATTAATAGTTCAACACATTCATCTACTTGTTTGTCACTCCTTCTAATGAGAAGTACCCTTACAGGGGTGTGTCAGAGAGAACAGTCTACTAACAAAGTTTCATATGCATTTATTGACTTAGGAGGGAGCCCTTTATTATTTTTTTTAGGAAATCATGTGCCTTTGATAACAAAGTGGCTCTAAGTCATATGAAATATATATACAGTGTAGACATACAAAAAATAGTGTAACTCATTGCAAAATGTAATACATTCATGGTACAAAGGAATCACAATGGAATAATGAACACAAAAAAAAATAACAATAATCTTGCCCTTGTAGATATTTTTTTAGCTTGACAACCATAACTTCTGCAAGGATCAAATTCAGCAAGACTTTTACCATGACAGGCAAATAAGTGTGTGATAACATGGAAATCTTGCTGTCTAAATGTAAATGTTAGAAGTACAAAGCTGAGCACATGTGCTCTACTTTCTATACATTATTATGTAATGGTGGCAAACACTGTTAATCATGGCAATGCTTCATATTAGCACCATGGTTTCAGGGTTCAGATATACAGAAGGTGGCAACTCTGTGAAAGTAAGGATTCTTAGTTAACCATTTTACTTGTATAAGGCCACAAAGTTGAGAAATCATTACATATTCGTGATGGTTTTGTTTTAGTGTCATTCTTTGTGTGACTCTTGGTATTGCATGTTGGTGCCCAAGGCAATAATTCAAATACACATTTTTATCAGTGGCTTAATTTACTAATGCAGTGAGGTCTGATAAACAGAATAAGCCGTGCAACATTTGAATCCACATTAGAAATTGCTTGAATTTAGTGGTCAGAGTAAAGTGTGTTTTTTCTGTACTTGAATCTGAACTACAATTAAAAGTCAAAAATCACAACACAAGTATGTATAAGGGATGCTAAACAAGTTAACTGTAATTTATTTTATCTGTGGTACTCATAATACTGATAGCAGTACAGTTAAAGCACACTTGCAAGTGCATGATGTTGCAAATAGTTCTTGTGCTAAAGTATTAGGCAGTACAGTTAGCAGCATTAGGGGTTAGGGAAATATGAAGAGATTAGCAACATAGGTTTAAACATATATATATGAGCACAGCTTCAGTGGAATAATAGTTTTCATTACCCCAGGCGTATATTGTATTGATGTATTCTGTGCAGAGCATCACATCCTGAAAACTATGTAAGGCCCCTTCCTCAATATGTGTTATAACATAAATGTATCATGACTTTAATGAAAATAATCAATCATCAGATAAAGTCAGCATTATAAGCATGTTTATTTTTTGAGTAACATTTGGCATGAAGCACTGTCAGAAAGTATGAATGATAGCAAAGAAATGGCAAAACCTAGAAAAGAATCACACGCGCTAAGACTTTGCCATTTTCTGTGTAAATATGCTAAGCCTTGGCACTCGTCAGTTAGCATCAAAGATATTTGAAAAATCAATGCAATGGAAAATACTCCATAAGAATGCATATTTGCTTTAAAATATTAAACCAATGAAATAACACCTCAAAGTGTAACAGCTATAGCTTATCAGAGGTAGGAGTATGTCAATTCCTCTTTAGAATTGTTTACCTCAACTTACACCCTGGAAATGCCATTTATTCTGTTGCATTGACAGTTAATATACCACATAAAGAAGTTCAGGTTCCTTTTTGTCGGTTTCAATTCCCAGATGCAATTATTCACAGGGCAACACAGAATGACAATAATATCACTGAGATTGTTGTTGACATTGTTGTGTCATATTTGCTTGTAGAAATGTTCTAGTTATGATTGCCATCAATCCCAGAGGCACTGAAGAAATCATACCCACATTTCATTACATCCCACCCCTTTGTTTTCTGTCATGCAAATGCAACTGCTTAGCTTGTCTATCTGTGGGCACAAGCTGGTACACATTTTCCTCATATCTTTGAGAAGACATGGCAATTGATGATGAATGCAGTGTTTGATTTAGAGAACAAAGGTGGTGTCTGGAGGAGTCTAAGATCTTCGATGGACTCCTCATTAGCATTATTTATTTATTTATTTATCATTTGTTTACTGGGAATGTCTGACTTGGAACAAAGCCAATTTTCAGCAGAGGCCCGGAGAGAAACACTCCAGATACCAAAGGCTGGTGTGTGATAATTATACTGGGTCCCAGCACAAAGCTGAAATGTGGAATACAATGGTATTTAGATTATGAACTTAAACAGACAGGTAATTACATCCAGTAATGTATAGCTAGTATGACTGTAGTAAGAAGTAGGACTAGCTTATCCAACAGATCTGCTGTGTACACATTCACTCTGGAGAAACATTTGCACTGGGAGAGGACTCCAACAATTTCAACTTGTTTTAGCCCAAACATCTGCTTTGCAACACCATGATGATATCATTCCTTCAAATGTGTTCCATCTCATCCTTGTAGTAAGACTTATTTTGAAGCATTGGCAGGTGATATAATGTTCCCTAGATTGTGGACCTAGATAGATAGGTGTTCAAATCCAGCAATGACTCACTAGTGAGAGTGAGTGTGACTGTAGCAATAGATAGGACTGGCTTATCAAACAGATCTAGTGTGTACACTTCCACACAGGCAAAACCTTTATAATGGAAGAGGGCTCCCCCATCAATTTCAATGTCTTTTAGCTCAAACATTTGCCTTGCAGCACAATAATGAGGTCATCTCTTCAAATGTGATCTGTCTGACAGTTGCTGTTAAACTACTTCTAAGCAGGAGTCAAATCTGGTAATGTATATGTATACTACAGCAATCACAGAACTGCATTACTCATCAGATGGTGTTATAGCTGACACATACTTTTGATAACACTGATGTGGCTAAAGGCTTTGATCCCTCAAAATACATTTTAGAGCATACATAGGTGGCACAGTGGCATAGCGGATAGGATTGTTGCCTCAAAGCAAGAGGTACTCAAGTCTGATTCTCTGCTGTGGTCCCTTCTGTATGGACTCTGTATGTCCTCCTTGTGGTCACATGGTTTTCCTCCAAGTGCACTGGTTTCTACCCATTCTCCAAAGACATGTAGTAGGTGGATTGGATTCTAAATTATCCACTGAAGTTATTCTGCTCTTCAGTAACTTGAACTGAAGCTAGTGTTGGCTGAATTTTGTTATTTGCTAGTAATTACAGGTGTGGGGTAGCCACATTCTTTGATTTCCTGTCCTTGCATATTTAACTGGTGCATGTGAAATAATTCCTGCTTTAAAACCTCAGCTTTGGCCAGCTAAGAACTTGGTTATATTCAACTGGACGTATAAGAGAATTTAAGTACCTTTATCTGCACTTTTTTTTAAAAAAATACAGTATTTAATTTGATTTAAACTGTGTATGAAGGAGTGTTGAAGGAATATTTAACTGAAGTTATTCTGCTCTTCAGTAACTTGAACTGAAGCTAGTGTTGGCTGAATTTTGTTATTTGCTAGTAATTACAGGTGTGGGGGTAGCCACATTCTTTGATTTCCTGTCCTTGCATATTTAACTGGTGCATGTGAAATAATTCCTGCTTTAAAACCTCAGCTTTGGCCAGCTAAGAACTTGGTTATATTCAACTGGACGTATAAGAGAATTTAAGTACCTTTATCTGCACTTTTTTTTAAAAAAAAATACAGTATTTAATTTGATTTAAACTGTGTATGAAGGAGTGTTGAAGGAATATTTAACTGAAGTTATTCTGCTCTTCAGTTATTCCCACCCACCCGCCATGTTTTTGTTTTGGTGTTAATCTTAGTGGCATTGAAACTGCCCGCCCCTCAGCCTGCCTCTGGGCCCATCTCATTTGCTCACTCAACTGAGTGCAGTGAGATCATATTCTGACTTCAGGCACTCCTACTGTGTACAAAGAGAGCATCTGGGAAATAGAAAAAACAAATTAAGCTTATTTCCTGCCTTTCTTGTTAAGTGGTATAGACTATTTGTAGGCTTCTGAGCCCCCAAGCCCTTCTGTGTTTGAGGGAAGCCTTCTAGCTTGTTTTTTCTTATAACTAGCCAGTTTTCTAGTTTCAGCACTCAAATCTGTTTCTTTGATCTCAGCACTTGTTCAGAAAAAAAAAAAAAAAAAAAAAATTTCATCTGCTTTTACTGTACTTGTGTTTCTACCTACTTCATTTTACTTTTGCATCATCTTAAAAATACTCTATTGTATTTATTACTGCTTGGTGTAACTCATTCTAAGCCTTTTGGTTTAAACACTTGGGCTTCGGACCAGTTAGTTGTTTTGCACTGAGAGGGTTTGTGGTCTGCACTGTTGTGGCAGAACAGGTAGCTTACATCCTTCTAGGTTGAGAACTGCTGATTGAGGGCTCAGTGTCTGTTATTCTAAAAGTGTATTAATTCTGGTTTAAGCACTTGGGCTTTCAAGCCAGTTATTTTACATTAAGAGGGTTCGTGGTCTGCACTCTTGTGGGAGGAGAGGCTGGACTCTGCCCTTCTGAACTGGGAATTTCTGGTTAAAGGCTTATAGTGCATGCATATCTGAACTGTTTCTTACTGAAGTTGGTGCGCCTTGTTTGCTGTGGCATAGACTGGATTCGGGCCTGCTGGATCTAGCTTTGTTTGTGTAACTTGAGCACTAATCCAGACATTCTCTAAAGTATTCAATGGTATTTATTACTGCTTGGTTGTAACTTGATTAAAGTGTAGCTATCATTCAAGTCTTTTGGATTAAGCACTTGGGCTTCAGACCAGTTGTTTTACATTAGGAAGGTCTGTGGCAAGCACTGTGGTGGCAGGACAGGTAGCTTTCATCCTTCTAAGTTGGGAACTGCTGATTGAGAGCCCAGTGTCCAAGTGTATTAGTTCTGGTTTAGGCACTTGTGCTTCAGGCCAGTTATTTTACATTAAGAAGGTTCGTGGTCTGCACTCTTGTGGGAGAAGAGGCTGGACTCTGCCCTTCTGAGCTGGGAATTTCTGGTTAAAGGTTTATAGTGCCTGAATATTTGAACTGTATCTTACTGAAATTGGTACACCTTGTTTGCTCTAGCATAGACTAGATCCAGGCCTGCTGAATCTAGCTTTGTTTATATGCTTGTTGTTTGTTTGCTTGTTATTTTCCTGGAAGCTAATTCCACCTAATACACAACTTCTCAGCGCTTCTGTGGATCACTAGTGATATCTGCATTGCTTACTGTACTTATTTCCTTGTTTCACTTGAAAGAAAGTTACTGTTTGTCGTTTTTGCATTTAGTTACTTGTAACACATTGCACTCAAGTTACCTGGCACTTGCTCACTAAAGCAATTATATAAGTCAGCACTAAAAATTAAAAGCACTACACCCTCACTCCCCACTGGCCCTTGTTTTCAATTAAGGATTTCCCAATATTATTCTAGCATGTCCAAAGGTCAGTTGTCAATCTCCTCTCTGGTCCAGCTGGTGAATCTAGGAATTTTGAGGCAATGTTATAACTGCCTCATGTACACAGACAACCCTCTCCTCCTCCCACATAACACAAATACTTGCGAGATGCTGCTATTTAGCCAAACTGGAGGCTGAGCTCTCTCAACTCAGGACTGGCAAGACCAGACAGGAGGAGAAGGCAACTACACACACCACAAAACCAGCCTCACATAATGCTACCACTCCACTGAATCAAACACATAAACACACAAAGACATACTCGGAGGCTCTGAGTAAAAATTTACCTAAACAGCAGAGGCCTCCAAAGCAGACACCCAAACAACTGCTACCTCAAGACACCCCACAAGCAACACATAAACCACAAAAGCAGTGTGCAAAGCAGTCACAGCCCTTAAGGCCAAATACAACACCAAACATACTTGTCATAGGTGACTCCATAGTCAGACACACTGACGTCCCACTCACCAGGCTGAACAAGGAGAGGGTCACAGTAAGCTGCCTATCGGGCGCTAGAATCCGCCACATAACACAAGCACTCGGGTCACTCCACGGCAAGTACAAATATGACACAGTCATTGTCCATGCTGGTGTGAACGACCTGAGATGTACCTCCCTGGACTACATGAAAAGAGACATAGAGGAGCTCTCTGATTATGTAGCCTAGGCAGGTATGACCCTAACCCTGAGCAGTATCCTTCCTTCACCAAGAATGATGCCACAATATAGAGACAAGATGATCAGCTTTAACAATTGGCTTAATGTCTGGTGTCATTCAAAGGGGATCCAGTGTCTGTCTGCCTGGGATGACATGCTTGACAAGCCACGCTGCTTTGCAAGGGATGGCTTGCACCTGTCACCCTGGGATTCGGATACTGGCTAAGGCTCTTGCCACCCCCATAGTGCCTTTTTTAGGCAAGGCTCAAATTCTAAACCTACCACCCTACAAAACAAAAATGGGAAGAAACTGAGGGTAATGCTGCTCAATGCCAGAAGTCTAAATCTCAAAATGCACGCACTCGAGGCCCTTCTCAGTATGGAGAACATCGATGTCTGTGCTGTAACTGAAACCTGGTTCAAGGCTCCTGAGAGCACCCCGGCACTATTAGGTTTTACCTCATATCATGCGTTCCGGCCCCAAAACCCAGACCACACCACAAAAGGAGGGGGTGTATCCATATTCATAAAGGATACCCACACCTCCAGGTTGGTGGCAATGCACGAAGCTTCGGAAACCATCCAGGTGCAACTAACCATAGGCAAAACTGCTCTACAAATTGTAGCATGCTACAGGCCACCCTCTCAAACTCAGGAACCCCACACAGCCTTCCTGAAGACACTGGAGGGTATAAATGTATCTCCAAACACCATCATATTGGGTGACTTCAACTACCTGAATATAGACTGGGAACATTACTCAAGCCCTAAATTTCTAGCCCAACGGTTCCTGGAGTTCATAAATTCAAATGCCATGGAACAGCTAGTCACTGTTCCCATGAGAGGAGAAAATATACTAGATCTCATTGTCACAAACATGGGGACAAAATGCTCCACACCGAAGTATATCCCTCATTGGTGAGATCTGATCATAAACTAATCTCACTGGAAATCCACATCCCGCCCCACCCCAAACAAAAAGACCATAGTGAAGAACTTCTCTAAAGCAAACTTCACACTACTCAAGACTGGTGTGGTATCCTTCAAGGCCCCTGAGCCAGTGGAAACCACAACCCAAGCTGCGGAAGCCCTTACAGATGCCTTCTATGAACACCTCCAGGACTGCATGGATCAGGCAATCCCAAATAAAACCAAGACTCTTTCCACAAAGGGCAAACGTCCAGTCTGGTGGACCCCAGCCATTAACAAACTTTACAATAAGAGGAGAAAGCTATTACATGATAGAACAAAATCCATAAAAGGGAAGTCACCCTGATCATTATTAGTAAAAAATACGAGCACTCATAAAATCAACTAAGGCCAGTTTTGAGAGAAAAATTGCCATGGATTCAAAGGACAATCATAAGGCCTTTTTCAGCTATGTTAGGAACCTGGGTGGAAACTCCCAGATATGCTCAGAATTAGTCCAAAATGATACAAAAATCACTGAACCCACAGACATTGCCAACATACTGGCAGACAGGTTCAGTGCAAACTTCACCCCCCCCCCCCTAAAGGAGAGATAACTATCCCAGCCGAGTGTAGCCTCCCGGACATCTCAAATGCACAGGTGAAAGCTGCTCTCTCTAAAGCTAAAAACACAGCATCAATGGGACCGGATGGTGTCCCCGGCTGTGTGCTACACGAGCTAAATGAGGAATTAAACCCGCACATAAGGCAGCTGTTTAATCTCAGCCTTACCACAGGATACATGCCCAAGGAGTGGCGTACGGCAACTGTGGTCCCACTCCACAAAGGCGGCGCCTCTACGGACCCTGGTAATTACCACCCCATAAGCTTAACAAGTCTAGTCTGCAAAGCTATGGAGAGGATCATAATGGAGTTCATAAACAAAGATATAGGGGACTTGCAGACATTGGACCCGACCCAGTTTGGCTTTGTCAAGGGAAGATCATGCCTTTTGAACTTGGTCGACTTCTTTGAAACAGTCACCAAGGCCATTGATGAGGAAAGGCAGTCCATACAGCCTACCTTGACCTTGCAAAGGCTTCGACACAATACCCCACTCGGGTATTGTAGAAAAACTTACCAGCTTAAATGTAAACCCATATGTCATAAGATGGGTTGCAAACTGGCTTAAGGACAGAACCCACAGGGTTAGAGTTGCTGGCGCTATGTCAGACTCCAAGCCGGTCACAAGTGGTGTCCCACAGGGCTCGGTCCTTGGCCCCCTATTGTTTGGCATCTACTTCTCAGAAGTACAGGCCAACATGGGAGGACTTTGGCTGACAAAGTTTGCAGACGACTGCAAACTGGGTGCCATAGTGGAAAGTGCATCGGACACGGATATCCTTCAGAAGGGACTCACGGAAACAGATAGCTGGTGCCAGAGCCATGGCCTGAAGTTAAACGCCAAAAAATGCATAGTCATACCCTTCGGGAAAAACAAGGTAACCCCAAGCTACCATATAGGTGGCAATCCACTAAGCACAGAAGAGGTTATCAGGGACCTGGGGACCCAGGTTGACAGTGGCCTTTCTTTTGACACTGACGTTGCTAAAGTGGTTAGAAAGACCTTCTACATTGCCCACCTGATCATGAAGGGATTCACATCCAGATCTAGTGAGGTCATTGTTCCCCTGTACTCTTCACTTATCAGACCAATGATCGAGTACAATGCCCCATTCGGGATGTTTCTCACCCGACATCTGCAGCAATTGGAGAGACCCCAAAAGTTCCTCACCAAAAGGATAAAGGGACTCCAAAATCTGTCATATGCTGCCAGATTGAAGAAACTCCAGCTCTATTCAGTCGCATACCGTCTGCTCAGAGGTGACATGTGCCTGACATTCAAGGCCATGTCTAACCTGGAATTAATGGACATGCTCCACCTCAAAAAATCCAAATCCACCAAAACCACTAGAGCAAGCGACTTAAACCTTAGCACGGATATAAATAGGATGTGCTGGAGGGATAGATTTATCACTCAGAGACTCCCTATGCTGTGGAATAAAATCCCAGTCCATGTGAGGCAGAGCACCTCGCTGACTCTGTTCAAGAGAAATCTAGACCTGTGGATGGGAGATCGTAGGTTTACCCCGGGAATCATCTCTGTGTCACTGCTGGACAGAGGCACAACAAACTAATGGGCACAGTATTTTTTCATATAAGGGGTGGCGTAAGCCACAAAAATTTGGGCTAGGCTTATAAATGCCTTAGGGCAGATAGCCTAGTATAAACCTATGAACCTATGAACCTATAGGTGTGAGTGTGCATGCGAGTGTGACATGTGGAAGAAACACTGCAGCAGGACTAGCTAGCAGTGTAAACCTTGGCTCTAGATAATTGTCGTTGTTGAATTGACACCCCAATCCCATGTACAAAATGGGAAAAGGGGCTGTGGGTGGATGGATGGCTGGATGGATGGATGGATTAGCATTCTACACCAATGCTTGAGTCAGACATTGAAGTTTGTGCTTTCTGCAGATGCAGTTTAAAGTCTCCTGTGGCAGAAGCAGTTAACACACAGCTCTTTAGAGTGTACACTGAGATAGGCAGTGGTTCACATCTAACTATTTTCAGCTACTGTAGTTGTATAACAGATTATCAGAATTGTGTAGCAGTACAGTCATAAACAGATGTAATGTGGATAAATCAATTTAGGGTTAACAGTTACATCACTGCATCATTTTGATAACTCAAACACATTTTATGTGAGTCATATGGCCTCAAGCACAACATCAAAGCTACCCATTCAAGTGTGTGTGTGTGTGTGTGTGTGTGTGTGTGTGTGTGTGTGTGTGTGTGTGTGTGTGTGTGTGTGTTATGAGATCTTGGATGCTGGCTCTTTTGTGGTATAACTAGTTAATATGAGGTCTCTAAAGTGTGGACATAGATGGGCAGGGATTCAAATCAGGTGATGCAACTGTAGGACCCAATATTGACAGACAGTACTAACTTACCCAACAGATGGTGATATGCAAACCCATGCATGCATGAACACTGACAGAGCTAAAGATTTTTGAGCCTCAGAGTATGTTTTAGGGGAGGCATAACAAGTGCAATAGAGTGATGCAGTTTTCTCTGTGATGCCAGTGGTTGATAGACAGCCCTAAGAACTATGAACTCAGATAGTCAGGTGTTCAAGCCAATTAAGATATAAATACTGAGTATGTAAAACATTGATAATATGTGTGATAGGCTTCTCAAATGCTATTGATGATTACAGTTTCACTTATTGTAAACATTTACAACTGGAGAGAGACTGTCAACTTTTGTAATTAAATAAAACACAACTAAAAAGGCCAGTATTCTTATAAATAGCATAAACTTTTATTCTTTAACACCTCAGCTAACAAGCCTTTAAAGAGATTAAAACTTTTTCAAAAACCATTTATATATACACATCCATTAACTTTCCAATTGCATTCTAAATTTAAACCAGTTGGTACCAAAGTACCGTATTTCAAAATAAATATTGTCTCTTTATATAATAATCTTTTCTTTACTTCAAAATTATTAAAACCTTCTATCGTTTCCAAAATACTGTCCTTCAAGCAATTACCATTCATTTCATGACATAATATGTAATGAGCTGCTATGGAGCTTTCAACTTTTTTATATTTAATATCTCTGAGGTGTTCCTGAAACCTACCCTTAAAGGACCTCATAGTTTCTCCAATATAAAAAAGGTTGCATGAACACCTCAGAGTATAAATAATACATTATTTGCTACAACTAAATACATTTCTAGAGACATATTCTACATTATGAATTTTTTCAAAAGTCCTTATTATGTATCTACATGTTGAGCAATTATCGCAAGGTACAGTACCAAAAACTTTAAGTTCTAACATTAACTGTACATCAGGTTGTGAAAAAAAACACGGACAATCATGTCCTTAATACTACATCCCCTCTTTAGAGAAAGAGAGGCTCTATTAGGTAAAAATACCCTAAAATTCTGTCTTTTAATAAAAAGTCCCAATGAGATTTAATAACATAAACATTTTATCTGTTATTACGTTATATGTAGTGACAAAATACATTTTTTCATCACTTTATCCAACCATTCTAGCATTTTAATTCATTCTTTCCCCATAATTCACTACCAAATAGTCTATAATATGTTTTCTTAATAGTTTGTATATCATAGCTCCTCTGTTTAAAGGGGCTACACATTCTATATAACTCATTTACCAATACTTTTTCATTACATAGTCTAGAAATATGTAATAGTTTGCTAGAAGGTAGCAAATCTATCAAATGTGTGTGTGTGTGTGTGTGTGTGTGTGTGTGTGTGTGTGTATGTGTGTGTGTGTGTGTGTGTGGGGGTGACAACTTTTCCCATCCAAAAACTGATTAGTATCATCAAACTTTCAATGAACCAGTTTTTATATGTTCAATTGGTATACTCTCCAATTTAACATCCAAAAAGGTTAGTTTCCCCAAACTGCAAATCATCAAATTTAATACCAAAAGTATTTTCTTGTAAATCATTTACAAATTCAATCATTAAAGTTTCTCCACCTTCACAAAAAAATATTAGGTCATCAATAAATCTGAAATATTTAATCACATTTTCTATAAACATTCAACTTATAAAGATGTTTAATTTCAAATAATCCCATAAAGAGGTTAGCATATATGGGGGCAAATGGAGCCCACGTTGCAGTTCCCTTTATCTGATGAAACAATTCACAGTTAAATTAAAAAAAAGTATGTGTTAAAAATGAAGTAATTCAACCACATAATTAACCAAGGGACTATCCCCTAAAAATAATAACTCACTGCCTCTACACCTAATGAATGTGCAATATTAGTACAGAGGCTCATAACATCTAATGTAAGCCAACAATTCTCCATTTTCCATTCAATAGATTGAATCATCTCCAAAAAATCAAATGTATCAAGTATATATGAATTAAACTGAGTAACTGGTACCAATAAATATTTATGTAATAACAGCCCTACATTATACAGAAATAATTAGCAGCTGATACTATACGACAACCCAGTGGGTTCTTTTGGTAAACAATAAAATCTCGCCATGGAACATCCCTGGATAACAAACTTTTTTCCACATCTGCCTTAGAAAAGTAACCCAATCTATAAGGCTTGTTCATATTCAGATATAGTAACCCTTTCATACACACTAATATCATTTAAATTATCATCACACATTTTTTTATACTGAGTGTAATGAATAACAATTATCTTATGGCCCTTATCTGATGGTTTAATAACAAGATCCATGTGCTGCCTAATATTTTTTAAAGCTAAGCATTCTGCTTTAGTTAGATTATAATCCGCATTATTTTTAGTTTTTAAAAAAATCATTATATAACTTTTCCAAATTAAAATTAATAATTGCAAAAAAATTCTTAATGCCCTCATTTAAAAATGGAGGAATAAAATCACTTTTACATAAAACACTTAAAATATCCAGCAAACAGTATGCATTTATATTTTCCTGTGTAAATGAGTCATAAGAAAAATAAATATCATCAGAACTATTTACAGAACTATCTATGTTATCATTGAAACAATTATTATCACATTGCCTTTAGATAAATACATTACTAAATGAAAATTTCTAACAAAATGAAATAAATCAGCTTTTAAAATGGGTAGCCTAGGTAATACAGTGTGCATGAATTTCAATCCACAATTTAACACAGATAATTCCAGGTGTGTTAAAACACACCCGGACAAATTCAAAACCAAATTATTATCATAAGACAAAGGTAATTCTTGTATATTAAACATAGGAGTCTTAATGTCAATACCATTTTTTCTTCTTCCCCTGTCATTGTTGTTGTTTGTCCCCTGTAGTGTCCAAATGCCCCCATTTGTGGCTGGAATTCTCATTATATCGACTGGAGCTCCCATTACATTGGTCATTCCGAAAATGACCTCTCATATAACCAGGCTGTTGACCTGTGGGTAGAGGAGGATAAGCTACTTCCTCTTCTTCTTCCCATTCTGTAGCACTCACAGTTACCTCCAAAGAAGCAAACAAAACTCTTTGTCGCCTCCTATTCTCCTCACTTCTGGAGGAGCGCCCGCCCCTTTGGCATCTGATTTTATTGGTTCCACTTCTAGAGGCTGAACCACTATTGTAGTCATTAATGTCTAAAATTCATTTTTTCATATTACGTTCAATTACCTTCTTCAAAAAATCTTGTAGCTTTTCATTAATTTCTCCCAGAAGCTGTTCAAAATGGGAGGTACTTAGTTGCACAGGCAAAGAGGAACAAATAGAAGAAATCTCCTTTTTTAACACTCGTTGTCTCCCTCTCCCTCTCAATTAATATAGCCACCCATTCCATCACGCAGCAATGTGCTGCTGATTTGCACCTTAATTTGCTAGGTAGACAAGGGTTCAAATCAGGTGATTCAACTGTAGGACCCAATACTGACAGACAGTACTGGCTTACCCAATAGATAGTGATATGCAAACCCATGCATGCATGAACACTGACAGAGCTAAAGATTTCTGAGCCCCAGAGTATGTTTTAGGGGAGGTACAACAAGTGTAATAGAGTGCTGATGAAATTCCTTCAAGTGTGTACTTTATAAGAATTCTGATAGTTCTCTCTGTGATGTCAGTGGTTGATACACAGCCCTAAGAACTATGAACTCAGCTAGTCAGGTGTTCAAGCCAATCAAGATATAAATACTGAGTGTGTAAAACATTGGTAATATGCAGGATTGGCTTCTCAAATGCTATTGATGATTTCAGTTTCACATACTGTAAGCATTTACAACTGGAGAGAGACCAGTCAACTTTTGTAATTCCTTGAATGAAAGCCATCTGCAATCAAACACAATGCTCTGGTTATTCAATCAAGTCTGTGCTATCTGGCGGGTCTATATCATGATGTTGAATGATAAAAAGAGCGAATGCTCTTTTATCGAACAATAAAAACCAAAAGCAGTAAATGTCAAACACACAGAACAGCAATTATTTTCCCAGGGGGAAAAAATCACTGCTTCGAAAAACAAACAAACAAACAAACAAACAAACAAACAAACAAACAAACAAACAGAGAAACAAAAAACAAACAAATCCAAACACAAAATAAAGTGGGGGGGCTTTGCCCCCCACCCCCCCTACTTAAATATACCAATTCCCAGATTGCACCACAGCGGAGGAAATGGGAAAGGCTCAAAAATGGCCCAGCGATTTTTCTCCCTAGGAAAAAAATCGCTGTTCCGTGTGTTCGGCATTTAGCGCTTTCGACTTTTAGTGTCTTTTTAATCGTTCAACGTCGTAATATAGACCCATATCTGTCAAGTGTCCTATAAATTCTTGTGTGGTGACTTCAGTTAGTGCACAGGTCAATTGTAGCACAAAGTACATGGCATATGTTCTAATCCAGCGGTATAATTCCATTTATTATTTTGTTCAAAATACAGTGGTTACAGGTAAGTATGGCTTATTCAACAGATCTTAATGTATATCATGCCATGTATTGGTCGCAGAGTATAATAGGACCTATGTTACGATAGTTTGTCATGGTTTTGAAATGGGAAGGTGATGTTCAGCCAGGAATTACTATATTTCCTTATGGCCATGCCCAGTATAATTATTTATTCCATTGAAAAATGTTTAGCACAAAGCCCAATGAGTAATCAGTGCTGTGGAATAGTTATTGTCATTTGTTGTTTTGTGGCAAAAACTTCTAAGAATTTGTCTCTGATATCATGGCTCTGTCAATGGCCACATAATGGAGGTAGTGGCTGATGCCTGGAGGACATAAACATTGTTATAGACTAGTATACTCCTGCAGTAAGTAACATATAGCACTTTCTTCATTTCATTTAGTATCTGATGGTACTGTAGCACCTGGCTGTGAGGTATGTTGCAAGCTGTGATCCATTACGAATGTGTTGCATAATGCTCAAGCTGGGAGACATTTTGATTTATGACATGACAGTATATTGCTTTCAGAGGTGCACTTTCTCAGACTACATTAACTTGTGTATGTGTGGCAGCAGCAAGAAGTACACGCTTAATACAATACTTACATATCTACAACTACTTTACATTCCCATCACATATAGTAAAGTGAAACAGTGCATAAAGCAGTTGTCATTACACAATCCTGACAGCAGGCAGATTTGTGTTGTGATTACTTCTCCTAGGGGCTAACTATCATGAGTGCTCTTCCTATTACACATACCTAATCATGTCCATAGACATGCACTGACATTTGTAGACACACAACCCAGATGTTAGTGGACTGCGTCCACATGTTTTTTTTTTCTAGGATTTCCATCTTAGTCTTTTTCTGATGACATGCCCATATCTCTCATGCACTTATATCTCATCTCCTATAGCTTGGTTCATTTCACAATTTCGAATTCCCAAAACCTCGAATTTCATATGGTTGAGACAATATGATCGAAGTTTTAGAATTCAAAATTCTGAATGGAGATCTGCATACAGTGTGGAATGGGAAATTCTCCGTTTTCCTCGCTGAAGTGCAATCTTGGAGTTGGTATATTTAAATAGCAGGGGTGTGGGGGGTGCGGGAGGCTTCCCCCCCCTGCAAAAATATTGAGGAACATGGTTTTGTGTTCCTTTTGGATTTATTTCAGAGTTTCAAAGTTTTAAAACATTCATCATATGGTCTCGACTATATGAAATTTGAAGGTTTGGGAATTCGAAATTCCGAACTGAATCCGCTATAGTTATACACCTGTACCACTGCAATGAAGCACAGTTTTCAAGTGATATGCTGTTCAAAGTGACAATTCTGTATCTGAGACAGGTCCTTGTGGATTGCACTACATACTGATTTGAGATGCATTACCTGCCCCAGTTTCTACCCTTCCCAACATACATGTTGCTTACCACAACAGTTTATTATTGTTTGCACTGTCAATACTTGTTTGGGATTTATGTCCAAGGGTGTTCCCAACAATACTGCTAAGGATTCTGAATTTTTTAAAACTATGATGAACATTTTGAATGATTGTGATATTTTATTTTTGAAAGCTTTGGTACATAATAATGAAGTTTTAATGGAACAATGTAAGACAACTATTGACATGCTTAATAAGGAAATAAGTGCTTATTTGTTGTTTAATGTTGTGGAATATAAAAATGACTATTTAAGGGTGTTACAGGATGTGGACAAATTGATGGTTAAAAACCACAAAGGAAGGTGTCTAAATTAAAAAGAGACCTATATGAATACAAGCAGGGCAGAGCTTACTACTGTGATACTAACAGTTATGATAGAGGGAATAGGACGTTGTTTTCTAGATATAGAGAGAATACCCACTATTCACTTTGGGATGGTAAAGAAGGGGGGACACTACACATACCAATAACAATGTTAACCATCAAGGTTATGAGGAAGTTAACAATGGAATGGGTAGCCCTTTAGGGGTGGAAGGGCCCAGGAGGTCCGAGAGAATACAAAATCTAACACACCAACCATCCTATGAAGAAGTGATGGGGAATTACCACCCACCTCAATATGGAAAAACAAGGTACATGAGGTAATAATGATACCTCCCCCAAGTACCATTACCCAAATGAGTTATGGAGGTACATATGGGGATGAATTTGGTTTGACCCTGAATATGGAAACTGGGTGTAACACGGAGAATCCCAATGGGGGGAAGGTTACTATCCACACACAAAGGAATTTTAATATATATAATTATACAGATTTATTTATTGATGAGAGTTATTTCTCTCTGTTTTTAAAAGGTTTTACATTTGAGCCAGTTAAGAAACCTAAACTAGAGGATATCATTTTGGATATAAAACTATTTACAAAGAAACTGAATTTGGAACATATATTTAAAGGTGGTTCTAATACCACCAAAGGTACCAAGTTGACAAAGAGAAGTACGTATAATCCACCGTTGCAGCAGGATATACAAAACTTTGAGATGTGTGCAACCAGTCTGATAAGAAACGGGTATGGGAAAAATAAGGAGGCTGGTTCTAACCTGTCTTTAAAAGAAAAGAAATTACTTAAGGAATTGAGTGAAAATGATAAAATTTGAGTTATGAAACCAGACAAGGGGGGTGGGGTGGTGTTGATGGAACAATGGGATTATATGCTGGATATATTGAATACTGAATACAGGTATGTAGTGGCATCTAAGAATGAATTTAACATTTCTTATAAAAAGATTGATTTAACCCTGGAGGACAAATTGATGCAGGGGTTGACTGATATGCAGTTATACCAGTTTTTAATGGTACCAAAGCCTGTTATTCTGGCTATTTTTGGGATTCCCAAAATGCACAAGGGGTGGATAATCCACCCCTGAGACTCATTGTCACCTCCCAGGGATCAAAAACGCAACCATTAGCTATTTATGTGGATACAAAATTAAAAAACTTTTATTCCAGATACCCACACATTTTAATTGATTCATAGGATTTTTTGAATAAAATTGGAACTACTGAATACAAAGATAATATTATATTTCTAACTATTGATGTAAAAAATGTGTTTTCGGTGATACCCCACACAACAGGCCTAATGTGGTTTGAGGAGATGTTAGTTGAATTTGGGTTTATAACATCTGACGAGTTTAAACTAGTTCTGGAAAACATGGAGATGGTATTAAAATACAATTATATCCATTTTCAAGGAGAATTGTATCACCAAATAGATGGTGTTGCCATGGGGTCTTCTTGTGCCCCCATATATGCCAACATTATTATGTTACACTAGGAAAAACATTTTGTATTTAATTCAGAGTATCATAAACACATTCTTGGTTATTATTGATTTTGGATGATATATTTATTTTATGGCAAGGAACTAGTGAGAAGATCCCAGATTTCAAGGAATATTTAAAGCACACGACGGGGCTTTTACAATTTACACATGAACTAGGGGTGGATGAGACCCATTATCTGAATGTGAAGTTATCCAAATATTATACTAAAAAAGCTTATAGTTCTGGTATATATAGAAAAGAGTGTTTTTCTAACTCATACTTGCACTATGAGAGTGACCACCCATATACCCTTAAACATAATATTATAAAGGGCCAAATGGTTAGAATAGCAAGGATGACATCAGACAAAACAGACTTTATGAATGAAATTGCCTATGTCCACACCCTGTTTGGGGAAAGAGGGTACCTGGACAATTTAATTAACCCCATCAAAAGAAATGTAGTACAGGTGTGGGGATCCACCTACCTACCACTATTGACTAGTGGAGAAATAGTTGGTGCCAAAAAGGTTTTGGGGGGGGATAGAACAGATTGTATCACAACTACCATATTTGACACTAACGCACTTTGCTAATAATGGGTGGGTGAAGAAATGTATAAACGATACTTGGGATATGTTTAGAAGGATGCCCACCAAGGTGGATTTTTTCCAGAAACCACTGAGATATAGTTTTAAAAGGAATTATAACTTAAAGAATATACTAGAAAAGAAAAAGGGAGTGAGTAGAGAGGAGCATGTCCCGAACTTGGTACCTTCAAATGTGGTAGGTGTTCCCAATGTCCCTTTATAGCAGGAACAAAAGATCTAGATATACCCAGCATTTGTTACAAAGTTAGGAGTAGGGCATACTTTAGTTGTTATACTAAAGGAGTGGTGTATTTTGTTTATTGTACTGTATGTTGCTCATAGTACATTGGGAAGATGGAGCATAACTTGAGATTACGTATATATGAGCATATGTAGATATTAACAGAAAAAATGAGAACAATGCCCTATACAGACATTTGTTAACATGTAAAATGACCGATTACAAATTCTGGGTACTGGAAGAAGTGAAACAGAATGGGGGGGGGGGGTGATTGGGAGACCAGATTAGAATTTTGGGAAATGGTTTGGCAGTTGAGGTTGGATACATGCAACAGCCCAGGGTTAAACGATCATATATCTATCACCCCAGCTCTTAAAATACTAGCATCTAACCCCAAAAGATCAGATCTACAATAAATACACAAAAGGTTACACATTTACATATGGTTTGGTATCCATTTCTATAGCCATTTTTTTACACACACACACACACACACACACACACACACACACACATATATATATATATATATATATATATATATATATATTATATTTATTTTATTTTTATACTATATACTATATACATTTTATACATACATATTTATATTCATTTTTTATATTTGTATTTATATTGATACATATTTATAAACATATACTAGTTTTTCATCTGTTTTTATATAAGTGTATTATTCATTTATTACAGTAATTTATGCATCATAGTAGCTGAGCAATACATTTTGTTGCTTTCAGAGATGATAGGGTCCCTGCAAGTTAGGTTTTATCATTATTAGGCTTCAGGATGGCAACATTCTGTATACAAACTGTTCACAGTTTTACAAACTGTTTTTAAAATAAGTATCATGAATCTGTCTTATACCACAACTTGTATTTTTATTGTAATTTTAAGTACTATCAAGGATAGCTGCTATATTTATATGTATTAAGCACTTTAATAGTTAATAGTTAACACGTGATGAAATTAATCGATTGGCCAATTAAATTAAATGTGGTTTGATATAAAATGTGCATAGCTTTTTGGATGTTGATTCTGATGAAGTCTCCCGAGTGGAGATGAAAGCGCTTAATCCATTATTCATTTTTATTTTTATTTATTTATTTTTTTGTGTGTGAATAAATTCTTATTTTTGGATTTTTCACGTGTTTACTGGTGAAGTGAAGTGCTTGTGATCGACCTGTTCCCCTGAAAAAGAGTAATATTTTGGAGGGACAGCCTTTATTGGAACCAACAGTTCGCTTGTTTTGTTTTTTTGTTTTCTGTGGTTTGTGCAACTTGTACTTGTGATTACGTGTTCCTTAATTTTCTTAATTGCTCAACAGTTTTATGTGGTAGTTTCCCATTAACCCTGCATTGTTACTATGATACATATAAGGCATGAGAATTTGTACACTTACATGTTTGTTCAAACATCACAGTTAATTAATTTGAAACATATCCTGCCCATGTTTTATTTCCCCAGTATAGATGACATCAGCAAAGTTCTTGCATGTCGTTATCTGCATTAAATGCAATCTCCTAATGTATAAACTTTCCTTTTCAGTGGTATCATATCTGTCAACTGTCCCCAGTTTTCTGGGATGCCTCTCATTATGACTCAGATTTTTAGCTCTGTCCCTCTCATCTCATTTTAAAACTGGTGACCTTTGGATAAAAGGCTGTGAGTAATAGTTAAGTAAATAATGACAATAGATAAAGGTGTACTTCAGAAATGTATATTAGTTCATACTTTCTTATTCTGTTCACATCTCAAGTAGTACTAACATTTTAAAGAGTGTCTCTGACTTTTCCTGATTATTGCTAGATCTGTCCCTCATTCTGATGAGGTTTGTCTCTGATTCAGTGGACAGCTATGATTGTTATTGTTGGGCTTCCATTGCCTTTTATAGATTCCAAGTTGCCCTGTTAACCTATTTATTACTGTGCTGTTATTGAATAGTCACTTACTGAGCTTAAGCTTGTTAACAAAACAGTCTACATAAGCCCTGCTGCACAACACAGTGGCTGTGAGCATGTGCTCTGGGCTTGAGCGGGAGCTGCTCCATGTGTAAATTAGTTTGGAGTACTGCATATTCAATTAGCAATGTTGTCTGTCGCACTCAGACAGCGGATTGTGTTAGCTTCAGTGTGACATGTATGTGCACTTAATGAATCCCAGGGTTAGTAAGGTGCATTTGTATTCTCCTCAGTTTCCAAATCTCAGTCAAGTTATAGACCCAGAATGAAGACCCATATTTGACATGTGGCTTGATCATGACATTAAAAAGGGATAACAAAATATCTGCAAATCTTGATGAAATTTTGAGAAAAATATCATACCTTTGGATCAAAGCTAGTTTGGTAGGTTAAATTAGCTGTAAGAACCAGTGTCTGGAAATACACTATATTTTACAGTTTTCTTTATTCTTGGGGTATTAATATTTTTTATAGATATGTTTTTTATTTTTATTTTTGCCATTTATTTCTTTTAATGAAGTTTTTCACACACACACACACACACACACACACACACACACACACACACACACACACACACACACACACACACACACACACAGATACACATGCACGCATACACAGACACATTTCCTTTGGAGCTATATTTATTTATCTATATATTTAGTTACTTATTTGTGTATTTAATTTGTTTTATTTTGGGTATTTAATGTTTAGTTGTGTTGCAATAGTGGTTGTGTAGGTACAACTTGTGTTACTTATTAGTATTTATTTTGAAATGTTTATAGATGTGAATGTATGTAGGTACGTATTCACTTAAAATGTAATTGTATTGTATGCTTTTTGAGGATACAGTTATGTGCATATTGGAGGTTATTGTTTATTGCTGTGGACTGTGTCTTGTTGTAGTTTATGGATGTCAGTACTTATTGCTCTCAATGATTTTTTTGGATGGGCTATAGTGTGTTTGAATATACTTACTTGTTTACTTCACCTGAAGATACTATTATTTGTCATTCTGTTTTCTTCCCTTTTCCCTGGATCTTTGCAGAATGGCTTCATTTCATTTGCCCATTTACCTCAATCACTTCTTTCTCAGGGTTAGAGCTAGGAACCTAAAAGCCTAGGCAAAGAGTCACATGATGCATTTGTTCCTTAGCTGGAAGACCCAGTCTGCCCATTTGTTAAATGGACAGGTGAGAGTCAGACTGTAGTGAGAGGGCCCATCTGATGGACCTAGAAGACTGCCTTCTAACCTGTGGGACTCCTGACTCCTCACTGAAACCCCCTAGTGTTCCATTAAATTACTGCCACCATGGGAAGCATGTGTGCATCTACACAAATATCTTCCCTTACTAGCAACACTGCCTGCAAGTGCTGAATATGTCCACATTCCACAAGTGGAACACATACTGCTCCCTCTAGGTGTCACTCAAGTCATAAGCCATTGCCAGTTTACCATCAAGCAAAAGAATAAAATAAAATGCCAAAAACAAAAACAACATTTACCCTAAATGTTGAATGTCAGAAACACGATGATTGACAGTCGACATACCAGACTTCCAGTTTCGAAATTCTGTGTCTTGTTACATTTTAGCACTGGGGCAAGCCCCCTTGCACGCCCCATGTGGGAAGCTGCACCCCCCTACACCCCCTGCAAATTATACATACCAACTCTGAGATTGCACTATAGTGAGGAAAGGGTAAATTCCCCGATCCTCACTGTACCACGATCTCCATTCACAATGCTGAACTCATAATAATGAATCAAGCTTTACTTTCATTATTATGATTTTGTATTATTGCAGTTTGGCATTGTGAAACTTTGAAAACATACTTTCGGCTAGACGCTGTTCGAGAAACAGCCTTCAAAATTTTGATGGCAAGCCGCCATTTCCCCCATCTCCCATCAGGATCGTGAGTCTGCAGCAGCTGCTCAATACCATCATCCTTGCTGGATCTCCTCCTGTCACTAACTGAACACAGGTCACGTAAGCCACAGTTACAGCTTTATCCATCTATGGCATGAGGGCAGGCCTGGCATTTGTTGTTCTTGTTGTATTAGTTGTTATCTATTGTTGATGAATGCTTAAATTATAAATTGTTCTATTTTTTTATTATGTATTTATTTGGATTTTATGTGTCATTGTTTCTTTATCTTGATCA
This sequence comes from Protopterus annectens, assembly GCF_019279795.1. Taxonomy (NCBI): domain Eukaryota; kingdom Metazoa; phylum Chordata; order Ceratodontiformes; family Protopteridae; genus Protopterus; species Protopterus annectens. The sequence goes on along the minus strand of NC_056731.1, from coordinate 876,865,051 downwards.
TTTTGATTGCCATGTTTGTGTGGTTGGTTTTTCATTGTCATTACATATCTTTGTATCATTTCTGCTATGGTCTGGCTTGGCTATCATGCTGACTGATCTGTTGTCATGAATTAGTCTTGTAATGAGATTATTATGATTGATATGTTTTCTTTTTTTCATTTATTGTACTGTATTAATTTAAGCTTTGCAGTAGCTGATGTGTATTTCTTGATTCAGTGGAACTCCTTCACTGCTGAATTTTAGTATTCAATTTTGTCTGAGCTTTTTATTAGGTGTTTTATGCACAGTGATTCATTATTTTGTTATTGTGTATGGGCTGGGTTCCAAAAAGCCATTGCAGTTTACAGCCTCTGCCATACCTCTCTTACTAGACTAGCGAATTAAATTAACTCAACCAACGAGGCTGTGCTTATCCCAAGAAGGCTGGATTCACCTACTTCAATAACTCATAATGCCTAGGCATCAAAATGAATGGGGCTCTGCCAGCCCAGACAAAGTAATGATATTCACTAACTTTCCATGTTAGTGAGTCTCATTATCTGTTCTGTACTCAGTGTTGAAAATGTCCTGCTGTAGGTCTCAAGGTGCAGTTTCTCCATCTGTTTGTCAGACCTGGTATTGTAGATAGTCTGTCTGGAATAGCAGGTTCAGCATACAGGTGGAGCTGCAGGGCTGTGAGACAGTCCAGATCAATATTTCCACTTGTATGGCAGAATGATGAATGAAGGCATGGTGGTCAGCACAGATATCATGCCTGCATTCATGCCATTCAAGAAGAGTGACAGGTGGGCAGGGTCACTAGTCAGCAAGAATTTAGATCTGTTTAAAAAAAAAAAAAACAGTACAGCAAGCCATCCCCAGAGGAGTTTTGAGGACACCTTGTACTACACACAATTGTAAATGTGTACAGTCCTATACATGTTCCTCTATCACCTGTAGCTTTCAGTTCACCTCCACTACTTAATTCCACAAATAGGTTGAGATTCTGCCTCACCAATAAGGCTGTTCATTTCAATGGGCTTTGTTACTGATAGGGCCTTTTTACTTTGAAATGTTTCATCAATGTAGAATACCATATTATTTCAGCACTGTGAACCCAAGTCTCCTTTTAGAATATGGCATAGGGCTCCATGAGTTGCCATTAGCATAAGCTGAATGGGGAATGGCAGAGACCTATTTTCAACACCAGGCATGAGTTACTCCATGTCCAAGTCTTCTTGGAATTTAGACTCTATTTTGTTTGCTATATCATGTTTTTTTGTTATGTTCCAAATTGTGTAGATCCCAAATAGGGGTTTATTCCATTTATCTGTAGACTTTGTGTCTATAGCAGTGTTTATGGTTAATAGATGTGGTGATGTCTGTGTATTTAAGTGGTCTGGTATCTTTTACTTGTAAAGTTCACATATCTTGTGAAGTTAATTGTTGGGGACTTTTGTGCATTCTTGGGGAGGCTTCAGAATCATATATTTCACTGCACAGCTCTATTTCTAGCAGGCTGCCTCAGTGCTCTGGGGATGTGATATACATAAACCACTATAACATTACAGTACTATGAACCCCAAGACAAGTAGCTTTACAGCAATCTACTAGTTAATTGCACATGCAAATGTGACAGTGTGAGGTATGACACCCCTGCACTGATCCAGTAATCAAGGAGCCTCAATCCTCACCACTGGCAACAACTATGGGATATACACACTGGGAGGATGCCAAGCACACACAGTAAAGTGCAATTTCTCTTAAGAGTACACAGAGATCACAGTCAGTCTGGGTCTGGTTTCTCCCTCTTTCTCCAGATTCCCAGTAAGACTCCTCACTGGCACAGCTATAGAGTTGAGATCTCAGCCGACTGGCCAAGCCAAGACCTCCAACAGCCTCTCTTTCCAACCAGTGCTTCATGTCCCTGCCCAAGTAGTTGACATACACACACTTTGAGATTTGATTTATATACAAGCACACACACAATTGGGGAAGGCTGGCACAGGTTTACTAGCTATGCCCCCTTTTACCCAGACTATAAGGTAGTTCCAGCTGCCATCAGCCACCCTTATCAGCTACTATAAGGTCCTTAACAAAGGTTGTCCAGTCCTACTGTGTAATGCTACTATTAATCCAAACGGTAGTCTGGCCAAGACTTGCAAGGCTATTTAGGAGTGGCCTGTACAGTGTCACCAAATACATGTGCAAATACTCTAAGAGCTTAAATATGTCTCACAAATATCAGCCACAAAGATAGGTTTAAATATACTTAATAATAAATAATAAAAGAACAAGACAATAGTCAGTAACTCAACACAATAACTTTAGAGTTCAAAATCACAGGAAATATTTTAAAACAGCATTGCAAGACAGTCTCAAACAAATACAGAAAACATCTAAACTAATCTTTCCTATATTCCTATCTATATCTAAAAGAGATACCATGCCCTAAATCTTACTTACAGCAAGACACGTGCATATGATGATGATGATGAGTGGATGCTCTTGCTAGGTCCAAGGTAAAAATACAAAATGCACAGTCTCTCTCTCTCTCTCTCTCTCTCTCTCTCTCAAAGAGTTTTTAAATTAATATCAAATATTACTGCTGGGTTAGCTTGGATGAAACCACTTTTTGTCACCTGACTTCAGTTCCCAAGCTAAACCCCTTTGTCAAAACTAACAGAATTTAGCAGCTCTCTGTGAGAATAAATAGCCTTCAGATGTTTGCACCTGCTAGAGGACATAAAACAATAAAACACTTTCAAAACAATGCAGAAGGCACCCTAGTTCTAGACATCCTGTCTCCTTGCTGCATTGAAACTAACTTTTATAGCACAACTGTAAAACAATTTAGTTTCAACTTATTGTCTTGAGGTTTTGTAAGTTAACCCTTTTATGTTCTACTTCCTACTGTTAAAAATAATATACATTTGCCCAGGTATATAGTTTATATGCATTTCTGTTCTTTTGCAGTAGGGTACACTGTGGACACATCTTTGAAGCTCAATACTGTACAAACCCTGTTCAACACACTTCTGTACCAGTAATTTAATACACACATAACATATAGTTCTCTTACATTTGTAAGACAAGCATATGAATCATGTTGATATTCACAAATTACATATGATTATTTACAAAATTCCAGATAGCTGGGCTGGCAGCATGACATGAAGCATGACTGATGTACATTAGCCATGTTCACTGCCCTGGAGCCTTACTCTGGGATTGAAAATGCATAGCAGAGTGACTTGCAGACATTTTCTGCCATGCTACTTTGGAACAAAGCAGTGGACTGAATGAGCTATTTTATAATACTCGCCCTTTGTAGTAAATAGCAGTAGAGGGGCAGGGAGCATCACTACTGGTAAGTATTGTTAGAGTGTGTGTGTATATGTGTGTGTGTGTGTGTGTGTGTGTGTGTGTGTGTGTGTGTGTGTGTGTGTGTGTGTGTGTGTGGGTGTGTGGGTGTGTGTATGTGTGTGTATGTGTGTGTATGTGTGTGTGTGTGTGTGTGTGTGTGTGTGTGTGTGTGTGTAAGGGTGTAGGGGCAGGACTGAACTGTATCAATGTGTGTGTGTGTGTGTGTGTGTGTGTGTGTGTGTGTGTGTGTGTGTGTGTGTGTGTGTAAAAGCATGAATGGTACTGTATCAATGTATGTGTTTGTGTGTGTGACTGCCCATGTTTCTTTGACTGTGTATGTTTATGGGGCCATATGTGTGACTGTTCATGTATGCATGTGTCTGTGTCTATATATGCTATTGCAAAGGTAATGATGGATTCACAGGGGGAGTACCTTCCCAGTTTTTGCAACAGCAACACACCCCCGAAGGAGTTTTGGTGATGGCTTACACAGCACACACTCATGTGTGTAGTTCCAGGTATGGTGTACTCCCCCGACACCTGACACATTCAGTACAGCTTTACCTATATGTGGAACTAAATACTAATGTCAGTTTTTCTTTTCATCAGCTATTACCTGCAGCACTAAGTTCTACATGTATGCAGAGCTTCTGCTTCACAGAGAAGCTCATTCATTTGAATGGGCTTAACCTCTGATTCAATTTTGTACATTGGCAAGCCTTACCAATGTACAGCATTGACATATTTTTGCATGATAAGTGCAGTTCTTCTTTTGGAATAAGATGCAGGACTCTACTAATCCTCATTAGCATTTGCTGAATGGAGACTGTAGAGGCCTTTAAAGGCCTTTCTATTGGTCATGGGGGTGGAGCAACCACACAGTATGGTGTGTTACTTCAGGCGCAAGTCCTTTTGGAATCTGGCTCGTTATTGTCTTATTGGTTTGTTGTCATTTTTGCTAAGTTTCCTTTTCTTTTTACGGTATTTTCTGGTTGTTACTTTTTACCATTTTATGTTCATTTTTATTGTACCCTTCATTGTTGGCTTATATTGTATCTGTTTTTGTAGTAGTGTGCTGTAATTTGTTTTTTGGCTGGTGTGATATTTTGTAGTTTTGTAATATTTTTTCATAGTATTGCTGTTGAAGGTTTTTCCTGACTCTTGGGTGCATGTTTCTTTTTGTTTTTGTATAATCCTTTTTATTGCTATTGTTGTCTGCTCTATGTTTTGTACAGTCTATTTTTTTTTTGCTATATTCATATTATTCTATTCTGGGCTTTTGGTATTTCTTTATGAATGTCTTTTGCACTTTTTCTTCTTATTGTAGGTCCATTGTTGTTGCTGTTCTTGCTGTAGGTTCTGTGATGTTTTGTTGTGTCATATGTCTTCTTCTGGGAAGACTCCACAATTTTAGATTACTTTAATGAGTTTTGAGATATAAAAATTAAAATTTGCTATATCCGAGTTATTATGTTGTTTGTTTTTATTTTCTGTGCATTTTGCTATTTAGTCCTGGAGCTGAAGGAAGAAATCATTGGGTTAGAAGATAATATTCTTAATGCTGTTTGTTTCACCTCATTAAATGGGTCTTACCAGCAGATGCTGGATCGAGTACAGTTGATGGAAGAATGAATACAAGCTACAAAAAAACGTAAGTTACTACGTGATTTGGGAGACTTTCAAAATAATAACATTTTTTCTTGGCCAAGAGAACAGACTTCATTAAGAAACTTTGTTACTAGTTCTCAGAATAGACAGAAAGCCTCCTTAGACACTTTGGATGATTTTCCTATTACACCTTTAAATGAAACTGCAGCTTGTAGTATACAAGCTGATAAAAGACTAGAAACAACTAGTGACACGCCCACTGCAGCAAGCAGTAGAGAAGTAGGTGCTTCAGTTGCAGTGAATGTTGCTTGTGCCTCTCCCCATTCAGATGGAATTACCAAACAGACTAATAAATTATCTAACAAAACAGTTGCGAGTATATTTCAAAAGCGTTTTGTATTAGAGCAACCTGAAACAGTGAGGGGCAGTTCTACATCGAGGGGAAGACAACCGACTAAGCAGTTAGTAAATGTGGGCAAACGCAAATACAACAGCCCACAGAAACAAGCAAAAATGTCACACAAGTAGAGCACACTGATGCTCATGTTTCTTCTTTATTTAACTGTTTGGATTGTGTTAACACAGCAAATGCACGTACTATAAGTAATGAGATAAATTTGGTGTGTTCCAAGCTTGCTGGACAAAAATTGTACCGTGAAACAACTGGAAATTACACAAGGTACTTTAAATTTAACTGACTTGTGCTTAGACAAAGCGCATTATTCCCTGTTACAAAAAGGGTTCAGCTTCATTCCTTCTTCAAAGGACAATATTGTGGGAGCTTTGATTGAGCTGAAACAGTTTGTTAGGAATCTAAGCTTAAAACTTATGTTTAATAATGATTTCCATGATGTTGGTATTTGCAAAAGGCGTAGTACTTTTGTACCTGAGAACCCCCCAGTAGTAATTGCTTTCCATGATTTGTGTGAGAGGGACTTACGAATCTTGTATGAAAATAAAAATGATGCTGTTAGCAAAACATATAATTTAAGTTATGAGGAATACACAGCCCTTATGAATCTGCAAAGTAATAAAGATATTGTGATTAAGCAGGCAGATAAGGGAGGGGCTATTGTAATTATGAATAGGGTAGATTATCAGAATGCTGTTTTGAAATTGTTAGATGATGCTGATGCTTTTAAAACTATTGTGCATGCTGATGTGAAAAAATGTATAAGTATGGTCAATATGACAATTTATGACTTACAACTTTCTAATGATATAACACTTGACTTATTTCATTTTTTTACTGTTCCTTGTCCAGTCGTCCCACAATTATATGGTTTACCTAAGATTCACAAGTCACTATCTCAACCACTGATGAGACCTATTGTTTCTGGGAAGGGGTGGTTGACTGAACCTATTTCAGTCTATTTACATAGAAGGTTGCAGCCTTTATTAGAAAAATCTGATATTATCTTGAAAGATACACCAGATTTTATTAGAAAACTAAGAATATGGTATAATAATATGGGCAAGGATGTAGTGCAGAACAGTAGGCTTTTACTGATAACTTTAGATATAACGTCCTTGTTTACAGTTATACCTAATGAGTTTGGGATAGAATCAGTTTGTGAGTTTTTAAACAACTCTTCTACATTTGTAACAAGGGATATTGAGACATTATGTTTATTATTAAACCTAGTTTTGAATAATAATATTTTTTTATTTGATAGTCAATTTTATATGCAAAATACTGGTGTTGCTATGGGTACACCCGTAGCCAACACGTATGCAAACTTGGTACTTTTTATATGGGAAAAGAAGTTTGTCTTAAATGACACTAGTCCATATGTCAATAATATATTATTTTACCAACGGTTTGTGGACAATTGTTTCCTCATATGGAAAGGTGATGCGGCTGATTTGTTACAGTTTGTACACTTCTTGAATGAATCCACTACTTTCTTAAAGTTTAAAATAGAATTTTCTGATGTGTTCATTAATTTCTTAGATCTTAGAATAGGGATACAGGACAACGTAATGTATACTACAGTACATAAAAAAGTGGTAAATGCATGCAGGTATGTTCACTATACCAGCATGCATGCATCACATGTTTTTAATGGTATAGTTAAATCACAATTCAATAGAATATGTAGACTTAACACGAATGATAGTCTCTTCATGTTGCAGCTGAATGAAACCATTAATGAATTTAGAAATAGTGGTTATCCAGACAGCGAATTAGAAACATCTAAAATGGATACTATAAATAATAGGCATTTAGGTTTAAAACCTTTATTCCTTATGGATGAACACCAGAATGAAAATATTGTAGCACATGGAAATCATGATACCCTAAGATATGTTACTACTTTTAGTTGTATGACTAGGTTTGTAAGGAACATTATAAAGAAAAATTGGGTTGTTTTATTAGCATCCAGTGAAATTAAATCCATTATTGGTGACAGACCACTATTTTCTTATAAAAACATGGCAAATTTTAAATGTAAGCTTGGTTACAAGGATTTTAAAAATTCAACTGAAGTGAATAATATTAATACATATGGAACTTTAAAATGTCTCAACTGTAGTTGCTGCCCTGATATAATAGATAAAGAAAATAGCTTAGACTTTAAGCATCCGGTAAGTGGGATTATATACAAGTTTAATCTCATGGCAACATGCATTTCAACTAATGTGATATATTTAGCTACATGCACGTCTTGACAATGTTTTTACGTAGGTAAGACTACGAGAAGATTAAAAGACCGTATCATTGAGCATAAGTCAGAGATACGGAGAGGGAATGATAGGAATGCCTTATATAGGCATATATCCTTATGTGGCAATCAACACAAGTTTAGATTTCGCGTTATTGATAGAGTGTGTGTATCCATGGGGGGGGGGTGACATTAACAATCTATTAGATTTAAAAGAATTTGAATGGATTTTAAGACTTTCAGCTGACAAGATGCTTGGTTTGAATGTTGCTGTCACACTAAAGCCTATATTAGTGAAATTACAACATTCAGTACTGAAATAATTGTATTTTAAAGTTTATGTGTATATATATATATATATATATATATATATATATATATATATATATATATATATATATATATTTTTTTTTTTTAACAAAAACTCTCATCACATGATCTTTGGCTGCTGGTCATTTGCTTTGTTGGCTTCTATTTAAATGTTTGATTTTATCTGTAACCTGTATGAGTATTGATAAAGGGTTTGTACCTGAAAGCTTTGCTATTAAACGGGTGTGTTTCAGCGTATTTTGGTGTTTGCTTATTGCTTATTTCTATCGTTGGCAGCTGGTTGGACTAGTGTTTTTTTTATATATGTCATTGCTTGTTATTTTATTGTTTACATTGTTTTTATTTGCTGCATTCTTTAGCAGCTGCCATTTCTCTCTTCTGTCGGTTAAGAATGAAATAATTTCTGTGCAACTTGTGTTATACCAGTCCAATGTCTTTGTGACAATGCAGTTTTCTGTCTCACCTTTATGAGATAATTTTACTATTATTAGTATATTTTCTTGTAGTTTTAGTTGTACTTGTAGTTTTATTGTGCATTATGTTCAGATTGTATTACTTTTGCATCCTGTTAATTTGTGTTTAATTTGTAATATGCTTTCTTATTGCCAAACTTTTATTCAGATAAGCTGTATTCATTAATTTTTCTTATTATTACTTTTCAGGGTTTTTATTAATGTTTTTATATATTGACATTAGCTTTGTGAATTTTTATGTTTTGCTTACATTTTTACTATTTTAAATTTATGTGTTAGCATCACGTATCTTAGGTCTGATGGTCTCACATTTTCGTATTGAAGTGAATGGAACATATAATTTTTAAAATTATATTTCTTTTATATACTATGACTCAATGGGTTTCGAGTCACCATGGAACCAATTCATTGAAAACAAATGCTCAATAAAATTAACTCAATAGAAATGTAACCATTTTTATGGGGGTAGTCTTGCCCCTCTGCACTCCCAAAACTTACATATTTCAACACCATGGTCACAGAAACACAGCAAAAAAGAAAATATGGCAGTGATTTCTTATGGAATGCAGTAACTGAGGTGTTTAAATAAACTTTTCATGTTGTAAATCTTTTTTGGTTTACAGTTAATTATATTTTTGTTTATACTCATATTAAATGGGCAAGCCATTTTACAGAAAAAAAATCAAGATTATAGCATATTACTTTATATTTAGTTTTACTATCTACTTAGATTTTTTTCTCTATAACCATATCTACAAAGCATTCAGAGCAATCAGTGGTAAATTACTTCTTAAAAAGAACAACTTCTTATTTACATTGTGATGAAGAAAACGTAGCTGTATTGCTGAAGACTCTGAGCATAAATGTAGAAATGCAGTAGGAAAAAATCCTCGGTTCCACCACAGCTGTAAAAATGTTAAAAACAAACTTTAATCTTCAATAAAAACAACAAAAACAGGAGCACAGTAAAATTCCCTGATAAGCACTTTCGGCTTACTAGCCTTCATCAGATCATATGTCTTAGCTGTGCTCACCCTGAATTTAAAGACAGAATAAACCAATCAATGCTCCAGACACATAGTCATAACTAATGAAAACTCATTAGTTTGCATATAGCATATCCCTTTGTCTTGCTGTGAGCCAATCATTATTGTATCTCAAGGTATCAAATGTCTGGTATCCTACTGGCAGAACTATCCAATAGCAACAAAGTTAATGATTTGTATACAGCATAAATCCTGCTTCTTGTTATAGCCAATCATATTTATGCCTTCAAATATCCAATCTACAATTTTCTTGTCCTGTAGCAATGTCCAATAGCATCGAAGGGACTGAATTCCTTTGGTTGCCAGAACATATTGTTATTCAGTTCATTCAACAGTATGCAGTACTTCACAGAAGCAAGTAGCGCATATGATACAGTTTTATAAGTGCAATAACATTGGTGCTCTTGCATATAAATTCCTGTTATATGCGTATTACACAGCATAGCGAATTAATACATGTATCCATGTGGTTTTCAGAGTAACATACTCTATGCCTACTGAAGTATTCTTAGCCATTTACTCCTTGTTCTATAGAAAATACTGCCTGGTCACAGATTCAGCATAAAATAATGCACCACATGTGCTCCAGACACATGTCTTTGTAATGTGGGAGGAAACCTGAGTACCCGGAGAAAACCTACACAAACACAGGGAGGACATGCAGACACAGAAGGCAATCCAGCCAAAAATCAAACTGGAGACCCTCTTGCTGTGAGGTGACAATGCTACTGCTGCACCAGTGTACCATCCATTAATTTAGGTAGTGAGGCATTGTGAGTTTAGTTTCCTGTGACATCACAGAAAAAGTTTTCTGCTGGAGGAACATTTTCAGGGGCCTTACTTATCAACAAAATAAAATGCAAAACAATACAGTTTTGTACCCAAAACTGTATGATTTGGTATTGTATATATTAAGGAGGTTATGTCCAACTCCAAAGGTTTGTTACTTACACTTGCTTAAGAAAATGGCTGATAAACTTTAAATAAAGCTAGAAGGATGGGTAAGAGGATAATCTCCATCTTAGAGAAGGAGATGAAGTCATGGAAAAGACATTCACTGAGGTAAAGACTATAGTTCACATGTCTAAAGCATAAACAAAAGACAGTTTACAAGAGGATAAATACAGTGCTTCAAAGCTGCATCAAAAGTTATGTTTACAAGAGTCCTTTGGACTTCACTAAAAATGCAGATGACCACAGTCACAGAGCAGAATTACATAAAATCACATAGTATAAAGTTACAAAGAGTAGCAAAACAATAAAGTACATTTTACCTTAGATAATAGAATCACATGAAATGAGAAGAAAATATTCTGGAATGGATATACTCAAGAAATATATGCAAGGGCATTTTTTCACTGAAATAATGTATAGATGGGTGAAACTATTTCCAGTGGAGATGTTAGCATCAAAAAAGGGGTCTATATTAGAACACCGAACTTTCAAAATTTTGAGTGGTCTAATATCAAACCGTATGAATTGAAAATTTAAAACATCGAACATACAGAACAGTGAATTTTTTCCTAGGGAAAAATTTGCTGTTCCAAAACACATACACACAACACAAGCACACCAAACAAACAGCAATCCACACACATACACCTAAACTCTTACACCTAACCCTACACTAAACTATACATACACCACTAACTATCCACTTACCTTAACCCAAACCCTAACCCTAAGGTCCATCAATATCGCACAGTCATCTCACCCGCACCCTAACCCTAACTCACCTATCCCACCCTAACCCTCACATCCACACAATCGCACACTTACCTGACCTGCGCCCTAACCCTAACTCACCTAACCCGCCCTAACCCTCACATCCACACAATTGCACACTTACCTCAACCCGACCAGTAACTTTCCACCAAAGCACTGAAAACACTGAAGTAACAGAAATGGACAACCAAATTCTTTCCCTAGGAAAAAATTTGTTTTTCTGTTTCTTCGATATTTTCAGCATTTGCTGACAACGGGTCGATATTAGAACATTCGAAATCTTGAAAGTTCAGTGTTCTAATACATACCCCAAAAAAGCACACAAACTTAAAAATATCTGGCATTCAAAAATATTATTGGATAGAAGGATAACATAAAGCATTAAAATAGCTGTCCAAATGCAGGAAAATGAAGAATAAAGCTGAAACAAGAGCAGGTATGAGTATCCCTTGGATTTTTTTATATATCTCCTAATCCTCTGCACACTCAAAGTTTGTTTTTATTTACAGGAATGTAGGATTCACTGTCATTTTCATGTAGGTCATGCCCCTCTAATAGAAAGAATGACTTCAAAAAACAGGTAATTTGGTTGAATTATTGGTTAATCTGTCTGGCCTGAATGGTATCACACATCTTAAATGCAGAACTTTCCATGTTTTCTGTTCCTTTCATAATTTGCCTGTGCATGCACACAAAATGGATGAACAGTATAACTGCAGGTTGTAAATAGTGATGACAGAAAGAGAGACAGTTGTTACTGACTTGTCTTGTTATTTGTCCGAATGTCCTACTAGCCTAGATACTGACCCAGAATTGGTCGCTTAGTGGATCAAGCCACATGTTACTGCCTCTGCCAATTGCTTTTCATAGCTGCATTTCTGCATGCCTACATTGTAGAAGGGGACAGATGAGAATTTTTAAATGGCTTTTCATTCTCAAAACACAGTCAGATGCTTTTCCTTCTTTGTAAGGGACATGAGTGAAAATATTAATTTAATATCTGTGAGACAAGACAAATAATGTATGCAAAGAAAAGCTTAATTTAGTTTCCTTTTATTGAATTTGTGCAAATCTGTGGAAAAAGTTAACTGGAGCAAATAAGCCACCATAAAAGAACAGAGAATCCCATCAGCTGATGTCATGAAACTTAAGTACCTTGTATTTGTTTTCATGCTAAATGCCACATCAATAATCATCACCATAATCATAATCCTTCTGTATATCCCACAAAATACCATGTATTAGTCACTGGTTAGAAATGTCATCGCCACATATCTTTGTTTATATTACCAACACTTCCTTCTTAAAAATGCGTTGAAATGTAATGTTTGCTTGTGATACTTTGTTGTGTGACATTTATTCACAGGAAACACATGACTCATAAACAATCAGGTTTATTAAAAAATCCTCATACATTTTAAATATCCATGTTTGTTTTTTTATGATGAAACGTATAAACCTTACCAGTGGTCCTATTAAGTATTACAAACAGTGAAGCGCACAACAAGGGACAGGAGCACATAAAACAGCAGAAATATACATTGCCAAAGTATAATAAAAATGGAAAGCAAATTTTCACTTCCTTTTTGTTCTCAATTGATCATCAGTTCTTTATTCTAGTTACTTATTTGCTCTGTTTCCTTGAACCATCTAAATCCAGGCATGTCAAGGAAACCAGAAAGGTGATATGGTATATTTCTGGCTTGAGTATTATAAATAATTCTTGCACTGACTTGGAAAAAAAAAGAAATTGTCAATTTCAAATTTGATAAAGGTCATCTTCTATGTTACAACCACACAATATAAACTTTCTGTGTAGTATAACCATCTTTCAGATGTAGTGTTATAATTCAGTAATGCCAGGCTCTGTGATACTGAAATGAAAGTAAAGACGATGTCAGTGTGCTAGTCATTATTATAGAATACAGTTCATCTATCTCAAAAGGACTGCTTCAGTAAGTTGAAATAGCTAACACAATGCATAAATAAAGGTAGCAAGGGGTGATTTACATTTGTGAATAATATGCAGTGGGAATGGTAGACACAAATAATACACAGCACGTTTTGACTTATCATGATATTATAATGAAAGTGTTTTTTCTGCCAAAACACACATGCACATTTTAAAAATGCGCTTTTTCTCTCAATTTACCAAAGAAAGGAAAACATTGTTTTTTACCAAAAATAGTTATTTGCCAGTTTTCCAAGTAATGGTCATCTCTAAGGCAGTTATATTAAGTAGCAAATGATGGGGCGTCATAGGCATTGAGGGTCCACATGGCTTGCCCCTTGCATAAGACACACATTGTAGACAGATATATGTTTGTAATTTTCTTACTGACATTTTCTACATTCAGGGTAGACTCTTTCCATGTTTTTAGAGCCCTGTAATGTCATAATATAAAAGGGTAGAGGAATATGCTTCATTTCTGTTCTCTTTTAAAGGACCTTTTTGTACGGCTCTATTGATTGCATAATGCACTCTTTTATGAAACATGTTGATTAGTCTGTTCCCATGAAGGCTGTGGCCTTACTGTACACCTAACCACTATGTACCATTTTTGTTTACTATTTAGAGGTGTTGGTAATGAATTTAAGAGTAGAAATCAGAAGTTCAATAGAAGCCAGGGGTAGTAGCAGTCATGGAAAATAAAGGGCCACACAGAACAACTCTGGCTTTATTGAGCATAGGAGTCACACATACCTGGCATTAATTGAAGAGAACAGCTGTGTCAGAAAGGACAACCCTAGAAGATGAGCATTGCATGTGTTAATATAACAGATGGGAAGAACCTTGACAATGAGCACTGTAATTTTATGTACAAGAGATAGGGGAGGTAGATACTAGACAGTGAGTACAACATGGTATGACAATGAGCTTATCATAATGTCAATGTATCATGGTGGATAATTTTGTTGTATAGTCTTAACTTACTTTTTAAACTGCTGAGACCATAAGCAGTTTGCTGTAAAATAGTCAATAGATATCCCCATTTATGAAGTGTTTTCTGCCGCCCTCTCCCCAATGGGGGATCAGCCCACTGTGCAAAATAAGTTACTCCTAAACTGATCTGCCCATACAAATATAGTCACACTCTATGGGGGTTGTCCCTTGCACTGCCAGTCAGTTATAGATCCAGCAAATCATATTAAATGATGCTTTTTTTTCTGAAAAGCTCCAAGATCAAGTATGTTGAAATGTCATACATACATACATACAAATATTTCAAGCATGGGCATTAATACCCTTATAGCTTGCCAATATACCAAAACACTTGTTCCCATAATAAGTAACCAGGCTGTTCTTAAAAATATCTAAACTAGCACTTGCTTTAATGTAATTTGATAGTCTGTTCCATGCATCAGCTACTCTGTCAGAAAACCAATTAGTACACTTCTCATTCCAATAGAATCTTCTACATAGGTCATCTAATGATTCTCTAGTACTTTTTGATAACCCCAAACATTCCCAGAGATAACTGTCTCTAAATGCCCTATATACCTCAATAAGATCTCTTAGATATCTATAAGAAACACTGTACAAGTTCAGATATTTTAGTCTTTCGTAATAACTTAAATTTTCACATCCATGGATATCCTTGGTATATCTCTGTTGTACTCTTTCCAATTTACTCATGCTTGTTTTCTTATAGGGTTTCCATCTTCTTATTCCATACTCAAGTTTGGGGATAATGTAACTAACAAACAATGCCTTGATTATTTTTGATTTCTTAAACTTAATAAATCTTTTTATACAGCCTATAGCTTTATAACTATCATTAACCAATTGGTTGATATGATTAATAAATTACTCATAGTTGAATCTACCCATATACCCAGGTCCTTAGAGGAGTCTACAGTTTAAATCACTGTGTGCTGTGTTAAATATTCACCATTTAGTTTATGCCTACCAAATCTCATGTGCTTAGTTTTTGATGTATTTATCAGCATATTATTCTCCTGTGCCCAAATGGTCAATTTAGTCAAGTTATTTTGCAGACATGCCTTATCTGTAACATATGTAATCAATTTACCCAATTTCAGGTCGTCTGCATGTAGACTGTAGAACACCTCAGATGAAAAAGTTAGGTCTGAAAGATACAATCTAAACAAGTAAGGGCCAAAGTAGAGACTTGTGGGACACCTTGACTGTAACCAAGGATTTTGCCTGTCCAGTTGCTGTATGACACTTGCCATGTCCTATTCTTAAGCCATGCAGCTATCCATATTATCAAGAGTACATCAATACCTAGTTGTACTAATTTAGTGATCAGTGTTATGCGTATGACCTTGTGAAATGCTGAAGTTAAATCTATATAAATTACATCACAGCATAATTTTTCATTCATAGCTGTTATTATACTGCTCTAGAACATCATGTTACAGGTGGTAATAGATCTGTTTTCAACATATGCATGCTGATATATGGTTTCAAGTCCAAACCTATCCAGTTCTGACAATAACTTATCCAATATTACCTTTTCCAGCATTTTTCCACAGCATAGAAGTAGATTTAAGAGTCTACATGACTCTGGGTTTGTCCTACTCCCCTTTTCCTTAAAAACAGGTTTAATAAGCACATGTCTCCAATCCTGAGGAATCCCCCATATTTATATGACCTAGTGAATAGAAGATATAATGGTACTGTAAGTTCTTGCTGAAGTGTTCTCAGGTCATTGTTACTAATTCTGTCTCTGCCCTGTGCTTGTTTCGATCCAGTTTGTGCAGTTCTTTTCCAATATAATCTAATTTGATTCCAATATCTGGGGTTACCTGGATGTCACTAGGACAGCTTACCACCCCTTTTGTGGAGCCAAACTGTTTTGCATAAGATTTTGTAAATATATCTAAAATCTGTTCTGTCTGAGAATCATTTTTAGAATCTACACACAGTTTATCAATTTGTGTGTCTTTACTCCTTCCATATCCTATGTATCTATAAAAAGGTTTTCTTTTATGCTCAATATTTTTATATACATTTTCTTCAAATGTTTCTTGCTCTTGTCTCACAATATACTTAATCTGTTTGTCCAGCTTGTTTATTTCAGTTTTCAAAGTTGTAGTTTGACCTCTCTTCCATTTCTTATATTTTTTTGTCTCTCACCTTAATCAGATATCCTGTCCTTATGGAAATACTGTATACGCCTGATGTATGCCTAGATCCTGATGTTAAGCATTTTTTTATTTTTGATTTTTTGCACTCAATTTCTTTTTCAAAATTTTCCACATTCCATCTGCAGTTTTTCCACTGAACACTTCACTCCAGTTAGTTTTACATAGTGACTATTTTGCTTCCATATAATCGGTAATTAACCTTCTGTGCATTGGCTTAGATTTCAGTTTGGCAGAATTATCTAGCAACAAATTAACCTTTATAACCCCATGATCACTGCACATCAATGGTGGTAAAACTTGACTTGAAGTTACAGTAATTTCTTTGGGAACACAAACAATTTCTAGTATGTTCCATCCCCTGGT
>NC_056731.1:876720880-876843380 GCF_019279795.1 Protopterus annectens | reverse complement strand
ACTAGGCTATCGGCCCAATTCCCTGGCTATTTCTTCCCACACTATATAAAGCTTGTGGGAAACTTTCCCACCCAGAACCTACATGCATCAATACAAAAACATGGAGCCTTCTCAAATTCTGTGCTGGCTTTTTGATAGTATGAGACATGGCATAAATCTGCTTTCATAAAGACACATTTTAAATTGTTCATATTGTGCTGAACCTACTAGTTGATACTAGCCATTTAAATGGGAAGCATATGATAATGTATAACATTTCGAAATTTCATTTGGAGAAGAGACATGGGGACATGCAGGAAAAGCAGTGACTCACCCAGTCTAAGAATATACTGTTTGCTCTAATAGGACTGATTTATATTTTACTTTTTTAGTTTGCTTCCCCAACCCTATGCAGCCTTAGACTGTTTCTCCCTGGCTTCACTGCTTGTCGTCCCTGGATCCCCCAATTGCTCCCACATGTAACTTGGATGTGACCCTTTGCAATGTGGACACTTGATTCCTCGGGGAGTCATTCTCAGTGGTAACTGTGTACTAGGCCTAGAAAGTGAGGGACCCAATGAGAAATCAACAAGAGTGAAGCCTGGGAGTCATGATTGTCAAGGATGCCATTCATTGGCATCTAAGTCCGAGGAAGTCATTGTTCCACTGTATTCGGCATTTATCAGACCTGCCATTGAGTACAGTGCCCTCTTTGGTATGTACATAATCAGGCATATCCAACAGCTAGAATGCCCACAGAGGTTCTTCACTAAAAGAATACAGGGCATAAGTAAAATGTCATATGCAGACTGCCGTAAGGCCCTATCCCTGTGTTCAGTCACGTACAGGCTTTTGAGGGGAGTTCTATGCCTGGCATACAGAGCATTGTCAGACCCCATTCTCATGGACCTCCTGCATATCCACAAAACAAACAGCACTAGAATTACCCATTCTAAAGACTTATACCTTGTCTGTGATATAAATAGAACCTGCTGGAGCGATAGGTATGTATTCCAGAGACTACTGCGTTTATGGATCAGACTCCCCATCCATGTGAAGTAGAGTTCCTCCCTAACCCAATTCAAGTGCAACTTGGATGGGAAACTGGAAATCCATCCCTGGTTTGGTACCTTTGTCTCTAATGGACACAAGTATCCTGTAAATGGTTCATCTCCCAAGCCTATGCTTACACTTATCAAGGGTATCAAAACTTGTCAGAGATTTGGGATGCATAGGCTTAAAAAGGTCCTTGTGGTCATTAGCCAAGTAAACACCTATGAACCTATTTGCCCCAGCTGTAGGAGTGACTACAGCAGTGACATCAGGATGTTGTCTCCACCTCCCCAACATTAACTTGAGATGAACTGCGAGGCTACTGGTCTCCACCAGTGGTCAAATAGGCATCAAGTTATCTTTACCCTCCCCCCACCCAGTGAAAGGAGAGCTGCCTATTGACAACTTCATCTTATCCCCCTAGTCAGCCTTAGCTGTAGCCTGAGTCTATTACCAAACTTGACTAACCAGTAGTACAGATGACCACCTTGTCTCTGCATCACTGGGCTAGTCCTACTAGCACTTCATTTACTTGTTTAGACTTGTGGAGCTATTCCAAGAACTGATCATATGCCTGGCACTGGCATAATCGTAATACTGTGCTGGGGTAATAAGCAGTGTCAAAGATCCTATAATGGTTATACGTCAGACAGCAAATAATGTTGTTTTTGGGATAGGGATAGCCACCCAGTGGTATGAACCTTGGCTCTAGATTATTGTCACTGTTAAAGGGACACCACAACTCCAGGTGCAAAAATGGAAAAAGAAGTTGTGGATGGATGGATGGATGGATGAATGGATGGATTGATGTGGAATCAGGCATTTATTCCTCTATTTTCATAATGTTTATCCTTATGCAATGTAGACTTAAAAACAGACAGCAAGACTATGCATCTATTGACTTGCATGAGTCATTGATAAGAAGCAGAATTGTATGACTGAAATCACAAATGATGAGTTCAGATGAAGATTACAAGAGAAGCTGACTTGATACTATGAAAAGTAGTGCGACTAAACACAGTGCATTGCTTGTGCCTGGAGCAGATCAACTTACTTCATTTGGAAGTCGTCGTACTTATGCCCACAATGATTGCCAGGTATGATGATGCTAGCTTTTATAGAAAGTATGCTAGCCATCGGAGGTCCAAATTGCAGGCCTTCATAGCCCTTCTGACAGGGACTTTGCTTCAAAGTGCATTTTTTAAGACATTGATTCTTTTATTTAAAACAAAACAAAAAAATGAATAATCTAATTTCAAAGTGTGGATATAATGCTGACAAACTTGTTATTGTTGCAACATTGTCATTTTGAATTTTTTTCTTCTAAAGAGCTACTTAAACTTCCCACTATCAGTAATTCACAATACACACCAACTGATATTCACAGAAAAAGAAGAACCAAGGTCCAGATCCACTCAGGAAACATTTTATTGAGCACTTTCGTCTCTCTAATGGAATGAAGTAACATTACCCAACATCCTTATGTACAAGACATGCAAATATCACCTGAACAAATAATTAAGTTTCTTAAACCAACCATGCCAGAAAGCAGTAAAGTATAAAAGCATACCAGGGTTCATTACTGTCCCACTAGCAGTGTTTTCTTTCAGTGTTGTTTGTCTATGGAAACCTTGATTGTTCTGTGTTCTTTTCTATAACCAGTAAAGTTCAAAGGGCATAGAAACAAAGTTAATGAAGATGCTATAGTCCGTATATTTAATTTCAAAATGTTTTACTAGTCATTTAAAAAGACATTTCACTCAAATGTGTTGCAATATGAAGTACATACATTAATAATTTAGTTTCTGAAATCACGTTTTATGTTTTCATTTAACTTTTAAAAATGTCATATTTGTAACATTTGATGAATATATTATATACTACTATATTTATAACATTCCATGAAGGTCCCTGGATTAGAGAAACATTACTTTTTTAATATTTCAGTTATAAAGGAATGAGAAAGAATTAAGGATAGAAAATAATATAATGGAAATTAATAGAATACGCGCCTTCTCATATTTTGTTCTGTATTTTTTTAATTTCAATATAGATAGGAAATATTTTTCTGTACTTGGTAATAGTGTTGAGTGCAATATTAGTATAACGATAATTTTAGACAACTGTAAGTATTGGTAATCTTTCTGCCACTTAGATACATCAATATATGTTAGTTTATAAGTTTTTTTCACTTAATTTTAATAGTAACGTATTAATAAGATTTATAATAAAGCTAATATACGTATTTAATATTACTTATTTTATTATGGGTCTACTACAAGGGCAGGTGTGCTAGTAGCTTGTGACATACTTACTTATTCCACTTGTTCGGTAAGTGCCCTAACTCCAACCAGCCTGACCATACTTAATTACCAAGCCCTTCCACTATCTGACCATACTGAACATAATCTTATCAAAGTCATAATTCTAACAGTAAAACTTTCATCCACTCCCTAACCCTAAATCTCTACTCTTGCTTCCTAACCCTAAACTCTTCTGCCATTACCTAACCCTAAAACTTCCCTTCTGCTCCCTAACCATAAATTCCCTGACCACTCCCTAACCCTAAATCCCCTCCCATTTCCTGGTCCTAAAACTAACCCTCTCCCTAAATCTAAATCTAAATTCTAATCCCAGTCACTGCCTGACGCTGCAGACTCTGCTACCCCCCCCCCCCATCCCTACCGACTGCTACACTAACCTTGCCCGCACCTGGCTACTGTGTTTGGGCAAACATGGTGGATCCACTAACACAGCACTGCTGCTACACCTTACCTGAACATGCAGCTGAGTTTGAAGGAGAACAGCTGGCTGTGCAAACTGCAAGATGCCTGACACTGGCTGAGAGGCATACAGTTTTCCCTGTTGCAGCTCTGACAATGTTCATTAATACTACCCTAACACTAGCATTGCTTATTACATAAGATAGTGTAACATATTGCATTGCATGATAATTGTTTTCTCAATACATGATTCTAATATGAAATGCCAACATTCTGAAAGGTGACATTCCAAAAGAACAACAACAAAATGTCCTAAATCCAAAAGGGCAAAAAGCTCCTTTTTTTTTCTTTTTTCTTTTGAGGGGGGCATGCCTTCCTGCACCACCGACATCCCCCAAACCTATAAATACCAACTCCACAGTTACACCATCCTGAATAGAGAAATCTCCCTAAAGAAGTGAAACACTGCCAATGTATGCTTAGGAATCACATCGGCAATTACTTTGTATGGGAAAACACATTTGGCATTATGCTGTTTGTCCTTTTTTTTCTGCAGGCTACTTGCACTAGAATAGTTTCACCTTGAGTATTTGTAAGGAAGCCTCAATACACAATATCATTACCACTGTTTTGTGTAATCCAAGTTATAGCATTATCTGTTGCAATAACATTGCAGCATTTTGACCATGTACTGACAGATGCACTGTTTTGCACTGCAGGCATAGTATCTATGTCTTTTTATGCTGTGATACCATTTTGCTCTGTATATAACAATAATAGTGCTGTTTTGGGAAATACATATTAAAGCACACAGTGACATAAATAAATTCAAAATAATTTGCAAACTGACATGTAGAGGTGGGGCTTTCTTGTTTTGCTTTGCAGATAATCATGATGGAAAAGGAATAGACAGCATTAGTAAATATCAACTCAAGAACAATACTTGACATTTTACTGTTGAATTAAAAAGAAGGCTTTTCAATTGTGCTTGGGACATCTTGCTTTCATCATTACAGTAACACATATAAGGTACCCCGGAAAAGAGGCAGTAAGCCTAATGGACTAACCCAGTCAATGAAGTATAAATCAAATACAGTTTTCCCTTTTTGGTTATGACAGACTAACATGCACTATTTAAAAAATACTATAAAAAGCAACATTTCAAATTATAATATTAAACTAAAAATAAAAAAAATCTACACCCACGATCTTTAAGAAACAAAAAGGCAGCATATTTTCATTTGCCTAAATAGTACAGGATGCCCTTCCTCTGTTATGTTAATGCTAAATGCATTGGAGCCATACTGCATTACTGCTGCATAGCACAATTATCAAATGCCTTACAAATCCATTAGCAATTATCAGTGCAGAATGATCGATTTGAGGTTGCCACTGCAGTTCTGTAACACTATTAACTACTTAGTACAACTTTCAGTAGCATTTTCCTCTGTAAGAAGGTATTGATTACTTTGTATACAGCCAACAACAGAACTTCACTAGGTCAAATGATCTTCTTGAATTTGTTTTCAAAGCACTACACTGCATACAACACCTACCCTGACACGTTCTGACCACAGGGGAGAAAAAGGAAAGTACTGACAAGCTGGGGCCAAGGGGTAGTCAAGTAGATAAAAAGGACAGGTATAGCTGTGGGACGACTGAAACAGCGAAACAGGCAAACAAGCGCAGTGTCTGCTCAGTGGCAGACTTAGAAGTCCCCGTTCTGTATGGCTTTTATGCGCATTATGTATGTTTATTTTACTGCCTATTAATATATTGACATTTTAAAGGCAGCTTGAGCATATTTCTTCCAGCTGTTTATTATAACAGAATTCTGTTTTACTTTGGATCTAATTTGTCAAAAATTATAGCTTATATTAAATTAGCCCCTTTAATGAATCTTTTTGAAGCACATGGAGTACTTTGATTATTCTTGTAAATTGTGAAAAGGACAGCCTTATTAAGCAACTTTCTAATATAAGAAAGACATTTAAGAAAGTTTTGCTAAGTAGCTTTCAGAGTTGGTTTGCTGTAGTCTCATACTAGAGCATAATGCTGACACCACAGCTGAAATGCACAGTGCTGTAACATTTCTTTTTTGTGTGTGACACCACAACATTATTACAGCTTTTAAAGTTGTTACAAAATAAATGATACACTTCACTTCTGCTCACTGTCTGTGAAGTAGGTGTAATTGGTGTTAACATCTTTCAAAGCTGGAGAACATTTCATATACCTATAGCTTTTTTTCTTCTGTGCCATATTTCACTGGGGCAGGTAATCTCGACGTATTACAAAGAATTTTGTGGCAGCACTAACTCTGTTACAAACTCATGACACACTCAGTACTTCTATGCTTTTTCCTTTTCTCTATAATAGTACTGCATTAAACAGGTAATCCCTTATGTACTACAAAGAATTATGATCAGGTTTTCTGTTCATAAACAAGGATGTCCAGATTTGACTCTCAAACTTCACTGCACTCTTTTCTCAAGATGAATTTTTGACGTTCATTTCTCAAACATATGACCAGTTGCAGATTAAGTGTACCTTGGCACCATGTCTATTTCAAACCAAGGGCCCCCTACACACAGTTTTAGGACCACACATACATGCACATATTCTTTTTTATTTACCTTCCTAATTGTGTTACATTATATTTCTTGTTTAATATGTCAACATTTGTTAGAGTATATTTTAAATCTGTAGTTTTGAACATTTTTTCCAGTATGTAGCGAAACAAAATTTCCTAACCAGTAATGACAAAATTACCCATTTCAGAACATTTTAAACATACAAGGTCATACAGACTGCTACCCTTATAATCCAACAATGTACATACTTGTCAGTTACAGCCACTTTTTGTTTACTGATTGTGATAAAAATGATCATAGTAAAGTATTCCAGTTAGTTTTACACAAACACACAATAGTCCTGTAAAGACAGAACAATGACTGTTTAACTTCATTAACTCAACATGGTCAGTCATTTTTATACACAGACATTTCCCAGATGCAGCAGCTCTAGCCACATTGTTGACACATCCTTCTCAGATGCCTGTTTCAAAATATTTATAAAAATAATAATGACAAATGAAACATATTTCATGTTTAAGTATTCCAACTTAATTCTGACATATGCACACTAGTTCTTCAAAGCCAGATAAAAGACTGTTTAAAGTAAACAGATGATTACAGTATAAGGTATTTTCATCCACAGATACCATCAACCCACACCAGCCCTTATAGCCACTTTGTTGACAGTGTACAGTGGTGTATTGCTATGAAGAAATAAATTACACATACTTTATTGGTAGCTTTACATGAACTAAATGAAACTGTGTAAAAATCAATAGTGTTACCTCATAAGACCCAACTAAGTATAGCACAGTTTAAACAGAAGAGTACTGTATTTATGCTGATACATAAGAATTATTAGCCACCTAATAACCTATGCTCAGTCAATATGCACAATTTCTACAGAAGTAAAAGCCATCTGAATAATTCTGCATTAAAAAGAACTACTACTAATGTAGATCTGTTTGAAAACACCTTTGCATTTCAGTGCTTCATCTACAAATGAATGTCAACAATCCTTGAATAATAAATAGTACTCTGGAACAGGCTATCCATCTATGTCAAGCAAAGTTCTTCATTAGCACACTTCAAGAAAAATCTTGATGAATGGATGGGAAATAGGAAATACACCCCGGGGATCACTTCTGTGTCTCTGCTCAACAGTGGCACAGGAAAATAACTTTCTTGGGTGGTGTAAGCCAGGGAACCTTGTTGGCTAGGCTTACATAGGCCCTTGGGCTGATAGCCTATTACCTACCTATGAACCTATGAAATAGCATTAAAAATTGGTTTGCTGAGGATTTACCATAACATTTCCTGAACTAGATCAGCTATGTAATGGAGAATGACTGGCAAAAAAACCCACCACAGTTTCAAAGGTAGTTACATGCAGTGCAAGTGACCATTAAGGAGCCTAACCTAAACTCTCAGTTTCCCCAAGCACTGTCTGGTTAAAAGACTTTCTCAAGATCAAACATCGTCAGTAAATGATGATGGATAGATTCATACCCTGCACCTTTGGCACAGGATACAGCTTATTACCAAGACAGAGCTTTAATTCTTTGCATTATCTGCCAAACAGAGAGACACGTTTTCATTAAATGCAGAAATCCTTTCCAATCTGATCTTGGAGAGAAGACAGTATCAAAGTAATATGCAACAATGACTACATAATAGATGCTGAAGATGAGGATGTTTTGATCATCAGTCCAAATAATGGAGACAATACTGACCTGACAATGTCAATCCATTCAAAGTTGCTGGATGCTGTAAAAAATGTATTGCAAAAATACATGATCAAAATGCAAAATGTTTCGACCATATCACACAATCTAGGCCTATCAATGAATCAATTAATTCTTAAGTACAATTCTCCACCACCACCTCCCAAATTGTCACCTTCGATCTACTGCCAAAAATCTACTTAGCAAAAAATCTATAAGCGCTAAAGTTTAAGTTTAAAAAAATATTTTATTTTATTTATTTCAGTTTGATTACCGGGGAAGTCTACTGGGCCAAGAAGTACCCATTTTCAGTGGAGGCCCGGGGAGAAAAGCTCCAAAAACAGTACAATCAAGGTGACATACAGTAATAGATGATAATACAATGTCACAAACAGTTAGGAATATGTGAGATACAGTAGTAGGCAATACAGTAAGGATTACATAAAATACAATCATAAAAGTACAATGTCCAAGATGTAGAGTCTGCAAAGTAAAAAGGTAAAACTTTTATTTATTTTTTTTTTTTGCTACATATGAACAGTATTTACATACTTACATAATATATATATATATATATATTTTTTTTTTTTTACTTTTAAATTGCAGCAACTGTAGTTGCTACAGTTTAGACTACACACGGAGCACTACAGCATTAAGGTTTGACTGCAAATGTAATACCGATTTTTCAGGGATGGCATTGCATTAGTGATCAGAATCAGCTGATTGCACCCACACAATACTTTGCACCAGGGCAGTTGCCTCTCTCAAATACTACGAAAAAGACCACCACAGCTACAAAAGTAAGAAAATTTAATACACACTTAGTGCCTCGGCATAAAATGCCTTCCAAGAGTAAAAAACATCATAATACATGCACTTAAATACATCCACTAAACACCTTAATTGGCAATCAGCTCAATAAAACAATTAATTATTTAAATTACATATTTCCAGTTACACTCTCTATTAAGCCCAAAGGGCTCCAATGTGCCATACTTTAAAATAAGCAATGTTTCCTTCTGCAGCAGTTTGTTCTTAACATTTTTATGTTCCCCAAGTAATACATCTACCTTCTCCAACACACAACCTTTCAGACCATCAGTCTTAGAATTACGATAATGTAAAAAATGGGCCCCTAAAGGACTTTCTAATATCTTGTTTTTTATGTCCCTAATATGTTACAATTTTTTATTTCAGATTTTACAGCAAAACAGTCAACCATTTGTTAAGCAGAATGAAACAAAACATTCTCACATTTAACAGACTTAGCATGAGCAGCAGTAAACTCTCTAGCCTTGAAATTCACATGTACTAGAAATCTATTTAGCAGTTCATTAAACTAAAGTGAGATGCTGGGATTCACAGTGAAACAGCAGCTATATGAATGGTGCAGGAATTAAAAAAAACAAACAAATATGAAATTCATTTGTTAACAGCTTGGGACAATACATTGGACACAAGAGTCTATTTTCAGGGGCAGCCCAGGAGCACTGTCTGATGAAGTGACTGGGACAGAGTCACACGGTACTAAAGCCAAGGGAATCACAACTTGCACTTTAGGAAGCAGCTCTTTAATAGCTCATAGCCTTATTTATCTGCACTAAGTACCAAACAAACTGTTGTAATCCAGCACAGTGCATTTCACATCCTTATTCTGGTAAATAAATAAATAAACATATAAATAAATAAACAAGTACATGCATTCATAGTTAAAATATTAACATTAAACTTGTTGACTTCATGCGGAACAGTTTATTCACTCTTATGAGGATACTCCTGTTTACTACAACTGATTCCTTCCTTTACACCATAGCCACCTGTACTTTGGGATGAAGGAAGCAAGTATTTACATACACACACACACACACACACACACACACACACACACACACACACACACACACACACACACACACACACACACACACACACACACACACCTGTGAATATCAGCTTGTATGACTGAGTAGACTCAGATGATTTCTTGTAATCAAATGAATGAACAAATACATAAAGATGACTGAGAACTGTATTTCAGCTTTATGTTCTGAGAGCCATGCAGACCAACCCAATGGCCACCAAAGTCCACCCAACCTCTTCTTGTATACTTAAAAAGTTGCTAAAATAACCAGCTTTACATTAGCAATCATTTTCTGAAAGAGACATCTAGTCTGAAACTCACATGCCTGTCAGTGATTAGTGACTGCAATCTGCAATAATTTGCCAGAAATCCACAAATTGTACAAGGAACAGACAATATACTTTTGAATGTCTTTGCTAAGGAATTCTTGACAAAACTGAAAATAATAGGGTGAGAGTGCAAAGGTTCAAAAAGGCACACTTTTTAAATATTATTTAATGCATTTCTTAACCAAGTAAATGGCCCAAGAACACTGTCTGACTGACTTGCCCAAAGTCATACAGTAGGCAAATGGATGTGGAGGGATTCAAACCCCGTACGTTTGACTACAGAAGCAGTTTGTTAACAGCTCAGAGTCTTAACTGCCAGAAAATTAATTTAAGAAGTTAACAGAACAGGTGGTGCATGGACATATATTTTCTGAACAATAAAAACTATGGAATTTTAATGACTGGCATTACTGACTGACTGTAATCCTTAGTAATTTACCAGAAAAATATGTTTTTACATTTATTAACCATGTAATCCCACTAGACAAATTGTCCCCTTTCAAGGTTGGCCCAGAAACACTGGGTGGTTAAATGACTTGCTTAAAATCACACAGAAGGCAAATGAAGATGAAAGGACTCAAATCCTATAACCTCAGCAGAGAAAGCAACTCATTTACAGCTCAGAACTTTAGTCCTCTGTGCTAACTAGCAAACCATTTAATGAGGAACAGGAAGTCAAAATCAGAGATGTTCTGCAAAACTAGAGTCATAAAAAGACTGAATAATCTAATTCACTTAAAAAAAGTTAGCAGAATAGGTTTTGCAGCAAGATGTATAATCTGAGCAACAAAAAATATAAAACTCAAATGACTAGCACTCCTGACTGATTTGTAATCTTCAGGGATTTATCAGAAAATGTGGAGTGCAGTTGATTAAGTCTCTAAGATTATTAACTTGTTCATATATGATAATGCATCCCATATGTAATTGGAGCTTTTCTCCCCGGACCTCCACTGAAAATGGACATGTGTCCAGCTAGGCTTTCCTGGTTAACAAATGTAAAATAAAATAAATAAATAAATACATAAATAAATATCTTAAACAGCTGTACTCAGTTGGCAAGGGTATATGGTATGACTTTTTTCTACTTTAATTTCCCTACTGTATGACTTTGAATAAGTCATTTAACTAGACAATGCTCCTGAGTTGTCCCTTTATGTGCTGAAATAAAAGATAGCAGACAGAAAATTCATTTTCTGGAATCCTGTGTGATTTACCTGATTATTATTTCTATTTTATTTATCCTTTGTTGATCAGATTAGTCCCACCTGGCTAGTAACATCTTTTCAGGGTTGAGCTGAGGTGGTATGTATACTACTAACGGAAACTTGGCCAGGACATCAGGGAACTTCTCTTACTCATTGTTGTAAGTGGGAACCATTTTGCAGGAGAACGTCCTGTTTCCTTTCCAGTTAGAGAGGTAGCCCAGAGAAACATGGAGGCAGATGGAGAGAGAAAAGAAGATAATGGAGTGGTGGGAGAAATGGAGGAGAAAGCAAATACTGAAACCAGAGAATGTGTGCAGGATTCTGAGGAGATGTTTCAAATAAATCTGTTTGATGGAGATGAGTAGGAAAATGATGGATGCATAATTACAACCCTCCAGTTGGGAGGGTTTCAGGATGATTCACATAAATAAATGGTGAAAGAGTGTGCCAGAAAATGAAGGAGACATTTCCTGGGGGATGTAACTGAGAAAATACAAAAGAAGGATGCAGGGACAATCTTGAAGAATAGTGGTGAGATGGAAAGGAAAACATATGCAGAAAAAGTAAAAGAAGGCAAAAGTGGAGTAGCAGAAAAGAAGACAGAAGAAAATTAAAAATGGAAGTATATAGTAAGGATTCAAAGTAAAGAAGACAAAGAAATTAACAGATATGAAGTGTGAGACAATATAATAGCTCCTTTGGGTGTAAAAGTACATGAGGTAAGAGCATTTATTTTTATTAAGAAAGAGATATTTTGTGACATTATATTTGAGAATGTTTTTTTCAATGGAAAATTTCTTGGAGAGTATGAAACAAAGAAAGACTGTAATCCATGGAATCTTTACTGATAAAAGCATTTAACAGGGAAACAAAAAGGAAAATTCATGTACAATTTTGAACAAAGATGGAAGGAGAGACTTTGAAAGGACATTTGAAAACTTTATGTAAAGAAGTACTGGACATTACAAAAGTTTATGATAAAAGCAATTTGTGGACTGGTGGATGGGACAGTAATACTGTGTTAAAAATAGAAAAATAAAACAATTATACATATACCAAGCATGATACATGTGGATGGGAATAGGAGTGTCTTAAAATGCTGAGGACAACCAAAGACATGATTTTTTTTGTGGAAAAGAAAGACATTTGGCAAGTAACTGGGATAAAAGAAAATGTTATATTTGTGGGAAAATGGGACATGATACAAAACGTGTGAATTGAAATGTTATAAAAGTAACACAATTGGGCATTTATGTATGGCTTGCAAAAATGATTCAAAGATTCAAAGAAACGTTATTGTCATTTAGGAAACACAAATGCTACGTAAATGTAATTTCGAGTGTCAGCTCTTTTACAGGAGAAAGCAAACACAAAAAGACAGACATGATGGCTATTAAAGAATAAACAAGAACTATATTACAAAAGTAAATCTCTAGGTAGCTGACACACATGCTTGTACACTATTTATATACACTGGACAACACTGACTACTAGATGATTAATGCAGGAAAAGAAAAGTACACCGTACACAGAGGTGAAATTAGGTGATATTGTACATAAGGAAGTGATTGGAATTGCACTTGAATGAGAATATATTAATTTTAGCAATAAATAAATAGAATTACTGTATGAAAAAAAGAAAAGAATGAGTGTAACAATCTGTTATTGTTTTGATACATCCAGATTTATGTCTGCATTAATGAGTCTTATTGCAGTTGGATAAAAACTGTTCATGAATCTGGAGGTCCTACAGTAGGTACTCTGTAACCTTCTAACAGAAGCAAGTTTAGTGAACCAGCCATACACTGGATGAGAAGTGTCACTCAGTATCTTGCGCGACCTCTTTTTACATCTCATTTCAAAGAGCTCCTGTAAGGTAGGAAGGCTAGTGTCCACAATCTTTTCTGCTGTTCTTATTATTCTTTGACGTTTTTTTCCTTTCAGCTATTGTGCTGTTACCAAACCATACAGTGCAGTTACTGGTGATAATGCTCTCACTGGATCGTCTGTAGAAGGTATTTAGAGTGTTCATAGAGAGCTTTGCTTTTCTCAGCCTTCTTAGGAAGTGTAGTCACTGGTGGGCTTTTTTAATTAACTAGTCTGTATTTGTACACCAAGAAAGATCCTCTAATATATATACCCCCAGGAACTTTGTAGCTTGGGCTCTCTCCACTTCTTCACCATTGATCTTGACGGGCAGGTGCATGGCAGAGCTCTTTTTGAAGTCAATAATAATTTCTTTTGTTTTATTGACATTCAGGTCCAAATTGTTGTTATTGCATCATTCAGTCTGGGAGTTGACCTCATTCCTATACCCCCTCTCTTAATCTCTACTAGTGATGTCCCACTCACTAGGCTGAATAAGGAGAAGGTAACAGTCAGCTGCCTGTCAGGCGCCAGGATCCACCACATAATGCATGCACTCAGGTCCCTCAACAACAGGTACAAATATGACTCTGTCATTGTACATGTGGGTGTGATTGACCTGAAACGTACCTCCCTGGACTACATGAAAAGAGACATGGAGGAGCTCTCAGATTATGTAGCCCAGGCGGGTATGACCATAGCCCCGAGCAGCATCCTACCATCACCCAGAATGATGCCACAGTACAAGCAGAAAATGCTTGATTTCAACAATTGGCTAAGTTTCTGGTGTCATTCTAATGGGGATCTGGGATGACGTGATTGACAGACCTTGATGATTTTCCAGAGATGGCCTGCATCTGTCACCCCTGAGCTTCCAGATAGTGGCCCATGCTCTTGCCACCCCTATAGTGCCTTTTTTAGGCAGTGTTTCAAAGACCAAATTACCACCGTAACAGCTACAAACAAATGCAATATGAGGGTCATGCTGCTCAATGCTAGAAGTCTAAATCTCAAAATGCACTCACTTGAAACACTCCTTAAAATGTAAAACAACAACATTTGTGTTGTAACAGAGACCTGATTCAAGGTAGCAGAAAGTACCCCTGCACTACCAGGCTATAACCCATTCCATACTTTTGGCCCCAGAACTTGGACCAAAGCTCAAAAGGAAGTGGTGTTTCCATATTCATAAAGGATGCACACACCTCTAGACTGGTAGCCCAACATAACGCACCAGAGATACTTCAGGTGCAGCTAACATTGGGTAGGACAGCGATTCCAGTTGTAGCCTGTTATAGGTCCCCAACCATGTCCCAAGACTCACACTCCATGTTTCTAAGCACCCTGGAGAATATTAGGGTCCAACCTAACACTCTCATACTGAGTGGCTTCAACTACCCCTCCATTAACTGGGAAAACTGCTTATGTACCAATACACTTGCCCAACATTTCCTATAATTCATTAATTCCAATGCCCTGGACCAGCTCGTTCTTACCCCCACTAGAGGTAGCAACATCCTTGACCTGGTCATTACTAACATGGGTGAACATTACTCTACACCAATAGTCAACTCCTCCCTGGTTAGAGCCGACCACAAACTAATCACATTGTTAATCCACATCCCCCCCCCCCCCCCGTAATGGTAGCCACCATGACAAACTTCTCCAAAGCTAACTTTGGGCTCCTAAAAACAGAGGTGGCTAACTTCATGGCACCCATGCAAATGGAGAATAGTTGCATGACTGCTGAATCATACACCAATGTACGAACACGTACACAAATGCATGAATCTCGCCATACCCAATAGAACCAAGATGCTCTCCTCCAACAAAAGGAAGCCAATCTGGTGGTCCCCTGCCATTAACAAACTCTACAACAGAAGGAGGAAACTGATGCGGAATAAAGCAAAGTCCCAAGACTGGAAAAACTCCCTTATCAGCCTCAACAAAAAGTTGAGATCTCTCATCAAATCCTCTAAAGCTAACTATGAAAACAGAATTGCAGCAGATATTAAAGACAACCACAAGGCCTCTCAATAACACAATACCCAGATTTTCCCTGAGCTATGCACAATGGTACCTCCTATACTGAGCCAACAGATATTGCCAATATACTTGCCGACATATTCATTGCCAACTTTACCCTACCAAAGGACCAATCACAATTCCAGCAGATTGCTAGGCACCCAGTATTACTGCTGTACAGGTTAAAACAGCACTGTCCAAGGCCAAGAATACAGCTTCTATGGAACCTGACAATATCCCTGGCTGTGTTCTACATGAACAACAGAGTGAACTGGCACCTTACCTGTGTACCCTGTTCAATCACAGCTTCACCTCAGGCTTTGTCCCTACCAAATGGTGCAGTGCTACAGTCATCCCTCTCCACAAAGGAGGAGTGACTACAGATCCTGGGAGCTATCACTCCATTATCCAGATGAGTTTGATATGCAAAGCTATGGAACGCATCATCATGGACCTAATAAACAAGGATATAGGGAATCTCCAAACTCTGGATCCTACACAGTTTGGTTTTGTGAAGGGTAGATCATGCCTGCTCAACTTGGTCGACTTCTTTGAATCAGTCAACAGAGCTGTGCATGAAAACAAGGTGATTTATACAGCCTACCTTGATCTGGCCAAGGCCTTTGATACCATTCCCCACTCAGGAATCATAGAAAAACAAAGAAAAAAATCGCCAGTGCGTACTGAATGTCCAGGCAGGAAAAACAAATACTCATAAAAAGAACCAGCTGGACAACCATGGCAATAACCTCCACTTTAATAAAAACACATATAAAATCAACGAGAGGACAAGCACTTTCGCATATAACATATGCTTCTTCAGATCCTATAAATTATTTCAAACATCACAGACAAACTGGAGCCAAAATGACATCATCACTAACATGGGTATAACTCAGCATAGATCATTTCCTTGATTTATGCCCATTTAAAATAGGTTTAATACTAACACAATTATTAAGCCCTGGATGCCTCTGTGCTTGCATCCTGAGAATCCATCTCAGTTCCACCTGTTCCAAATGATTATTAATATCACTACCCCTCAAGTTCTTATACAAACACTGTATGACTCTAAACGAAAACTGATGACTAGGATACTCTGACAGATGTTTTGCTAAAGCATTACTGGCATCTCCCTTCCTAATATTGGAGAGATGTTTATAGACCCTGTCCCTCAGCCATTGAATAGTTTTTCCCACACAGAAGCAAGGTGAGTGGTGGTACTGTCCGCATAGAACCTAGGTTTAAACTCAAATGTTAATGTAGGATGATGGAAAACTTGTACTTTAGTTATAACCTTACATACACTACAGTGTCTGCAGGGATATGTCCCCAATCATTGATCTCTACATGCCCCTCTTCTTCTCCCATTACATAACAGCTGTTTGAGATTGTTACTGTTCCGGTATATAAAACTAGGTGCATTCTCAACAAGGTTGGCAGTTTCATCATAGAATCAGAAAAACTCACTAAGCTAGGCATCAAACCCAATATCACTAGGTGTGTTGCAAACTGGCTCACAGATAGAACCCACAGTGTGAAAGTAGCTGACTCCAAGTCAGACTGCAGACCAGTCATGAGTGGAGTCCCACAGGGTTTGGTCCTGAGTCCTTTCCTGTTTGGTATCTACTTCTCTGAAGTCCAGGCCAACACAAAGGGACTCTGGCTGACAACGTTTGCAGATGATTGCAAGTTGGGAGCTATTATTAACTCCCCAAGTGATGTTGACATCCTACAGAAAGGCCTAACTGAGAGCAATGACTGGTGTCAGAACCATGGCCTTAAGCTCAATGCCAAAAAATGTGTCGTTATCCCCCTTGGGAAAAACCTAGTTCCCTTGAATTACTGCATCGATGGTGGTCCACTAAACACAGAAGGTGTTATAAGAGATCTGGGAACACAGGTTGACAGCAACCACGCTTTTGACAACCACATTTCCACTGTGGTCAGAAAGCCATTCTATGTGGCACATCTCATTAGCAGGGGTTTTGCATCCAGGAAGAAATAGATAATTGTCTCCCTCTACTCTTCCCTCATTAGGCCAATCATCGAGTACAGTGCCCCATTTGGCATGTACCTCACTAGACACCTGCAACAACTGGAGAGGCCACAAAAGTACCTCAGAAAGAGGATCCTAGCCCTTAAACACTTGTCCTATATGGACAGACTCAAAAAACTCAAACTATTCTATGTCTCACATCACCTATTAGATGCAATCTCTGCTTGACTTCCAGAGCCATGTCTGACCCAGCTCTGTTAGAAATGCTACATCTAAAGAAATCCCAATCCCTCTGCACCACACACTCCAGAGACCTCAACCTTTTTACCACAATCAAAAGAAAATGCTGGAGGGACAGGTTCATAACCCAGAGACTGCCCATGCTATGGAATAGACTTCCCATACATGTCAAGCAGTGCACCTCACTGGCCCTCTTCAATAGAAATCTTGATGAGTGGATGAGAAATACAAAATTCACCCCAGGGATCACTCCAGTGGCTCTACTTGACACAGGTACTGGGAACTAAGGTCAGGTGGCACAATGCTATAGTATTCCTATGAGCTAGGCTTGTAAAGGCTCCAGGGCCATTAGCTTAGTACACACCTATGAACTATGAACCTATGAGTCTCACCACTGTGGTGTCATCTGTGAATTTGATGATGTGGTTATTGCTAGCTTTCACAGGTAAGGATTGTGAACAGTAAAGGACTCAGCACACAACCCTGTGGTACTCTGGTGTTGATTGTAATACTCCCTAAAGTGTTGTTACCAGCACAAGTCCTTTGTAGTCTTCCAGTCAGGAAATTGAGGATCCAGTTTCACAGCCCTTTATTTATGCCAAGGTTGATTAGCATTTGTGTAAGTTGCATTGGAATCACCATATTGAATGCTAAGCTGAAATCTATGAGCAACAGCCTGGCATAGCTGTTCTTCTCTTCCAGATGCTCCGATTTGAGGTGAAGTGCCACTGAAATGGCATCAGCAGTTGATCTGTTTGCCTGGTAGTCAAGCTGCAGCAGGTCAAAGGATTGGGGTAGTACTTTAGTCAAATGCTTTTTAACCAGTCTTTCAAAGCATTTCATTACATTTGATGTAAGGACCACCAGCCTGTAACCATTTAGGCAGGTGGGGTTGGCTTTTTTGGGCAGAGGGATTATGTTGTTAACTTTGAAGCATGCTGGTACTTTTTCTGGACAAGCGAGGTATTGAAGATGTCTGTCAGGACTATTCTGAGTTGGTCTGCACAACCTTTCAATATTTTCCTCAGAATGTTATCAGGGCCAGCAGCCTTCTTGGGGTTCACTTTTCTCAGTGGGTTCCTTACAGCCACAATACTAAAGTTGAGTACTGCCTCTTTTTGGTCATTGAGAAGCTTTATAGACTCCAGGTTGTTTTTCTCTTCAAATCTGCCATAAAATGTGTTTAGATTGTCCATGAAAATAATAATAATCAAAACTAAATAATAATTAAATGTAATAAAAATTTAAAATAATAATTAAAATTAATAATAATGAAAATAAGAGTAAAGAAAAAGAAAAGGAAATAGAAGAAAATTAACAAAAATATGACATTTTAGAAGTAGCAGAATAGAAAAAACTGATGAGAAAAAAATAATAAAGAGGACATAGAAGATAGTTCTGAAATAAGTGATGAAGAAAGCATAAATTGGGTGGTAGTAAAAGAAAAAAAAATTCAATTGGTAAAAGGGTAAAAGAAAAATTTTAAAGGGATAAGTACAAAAGAAAAAAGAAAGGAAATGGATAAAAAGTATATATACAGCTAATGACTGGGGGTTAGTATAACAGTTAAGGTGTTTGACTCACAGACACAATGTGCAGTGTTTGAGTCTCACCTTTGGGAGGGAAATTACCTAAGCTTAGAATGTTCTATTAAGAAAGCTAGCCCAGTAATTATCTATGAACTTATGAAATCACGAAATTATGGAAAAAGGAAAATGAAAATTCTAGAGTGCTTTCTTTAAATTTGAATGGTGTTAAGAATATAGTAAGAAGAATGGGGATTTTGGAGTGGTGTAATACATGTGAGATAGATGTAATTATATTATAAAACTTAAATAAAGAACAATTACAAACAGAGAAACTATGGGGGAAAGATAATCTGGAATTTTGGAAATGAGAGATGTTCTGGAATAGTCATATTCTGTATAAATACTGTAAAGATATTAGATGTAACTTGAGCAAAAATGGGAAGATTAACCATTGAAGATTTAAAATGGAAAGAACAAGTATACATAATTATAACATTTTATACTTATACTAACTGTAAAGAAAGGGAAAGCTTATTTCATCAGAATTTAGACTGCAATGATAAATATGAATATTAGTATACCAGGAGACTTTAATTGTAATTTATGAGGTAAGTGTAAGAAGAAAGGAAAGGATAGAAAAATGTAAGAAGCTATAAGATGTCATAAGTTAAAATTTTGGGACAAAAATTCATGGACTTACAAAAGGGGTATTATAGAACTGAAATAGATTGTTTTATAGTATCAGAAGGTTAGTTATATTAGAAGGGGCGGCAACTGAAACAGGATATTCTGATCAGCTTGTAATATGGCTAGTGATAAAGGAAAACAAGGAATATATAACAATAGGTAAAGGAATAAAAAGAATAAATGAGTAAGCATGGAATGGAGAAGGAAAGGGATTAGTAATACAGTTATTGAAATATCATATTACTATGGGAATATTTCATAAAACTTGGTGTGAATGTTGGATGATATTTAATGAAAATATAACAAAATATTTTTACAGTGGCAATATGATGTGAGAAAAGTAGAAAAAGAAAAATATTAAAAAAAAACAAAGCATTGAAAGAGTTAGAACATAATGATAGAAAGTATATTAACAAAGAAAAAAGTGATATAGAAAAAAAAAACAAAAACAATTAAAAAATTGTTTTATAAGCAAAGATATTTTTATGGAGAAGTATTGAGTTATTTTAGAAGATTAGTAAAGGGAAATGGTAGTGTAATGACAGAAATAAAACATGTAAAAGGAGAAATAGAAAGAACTCAGGAAAAGATTATAAATAGAATAGTGCAAGTAATGTTTAAAGAAAAAAATGAAGGCAGTGAAATATGGAGAGTGAAAAAGTTATCAGAAAAAAAGAATAAAGAGTTGGAAAAGGAGATTTCTTTTTAAGTGACCTAGATAAAGTAATATATGTGATAGTATTTGAAATAGATTAAAAAATGAAGGAGGCATGGTATATAACACCTAAAGGGTTAAGAATTTCAGTTCTGTTAACATATGCAGATGACATATTATAATAATTGCAAAAAACAAAGTTTGGATAAAAGAAGTAATGATTTGCACAGATGAATGTCTAGAGGTGATAGTGATGGCTTTAAATGCAGAGAAAAATAAAGATTTAGGTGATGTAGTAAAAATAGTGGTTATATAGTTTACAATGAATGAAATTTCTGTGTTAAGTCTAAAATCTGGGAATAAAGATGTAAGTAAAATTCAATGGGGAAAATAGAAGAAACAAACAAACATGTCTTTTTTGGAGAATATATAAATTATCATCCAGAAAAAAGACTTATTTGAAAAATTCCGCACTGATGGGAAAAAATAACATACTTAGCAAGTGTATTTATGTTGCCAATGGCATGTGAAAAAGGAATTATTACAGATATTTTTCATTTATATGGAGTTCTGGATTAAACATTGTAAAAAGAGGTGTTTTTATGTAAATAAAGAGTAAAAATATTTAGGTTAATTAACCCAGTGGTACATGCTGCTTCTTTAAAATTGTATAAAGTATTAAAGTGGAGAAATGAAAATGATGAGAGATTAGTAGTAAACTTATATAAATATAATTATGCTAAATTTTGGGGCATGGTAAAAAAGAGTAAAAAAGAAAAAAGTCTATAAATGAAGAAACAAAATGTTACCAAGTAAAAATATTTTTGTAGAAAATAAAAATTGACGATATAGAAAAGGGTAGAAAATTATGGTATAATTATATAATGATAAAACATGACTATGTCAAACCATAGGAAAATCTAACTGAAGAAAACATTAAAGCTATTAAAAATAAGAAACAAATGGTGTAATTGGAAAGTAGAATGTCAAGATATTTTGTGAAGACTGGTGATAGGTATATTATTAGTAAAAGGAGATATACCATTTAAAAAGAAAATTGATAGAATCTGTTTACAGTGTCAAGAAGGAGAAACTATGGAACATGTGTTTTTGAAATGTAAAAGAGTAAAAAGTTATGGTGAAGCTATGTAAAGGAGATTTTTTCAAAAAAGTGGATAAAATAAACATGGACATGATTAAATATGGATATCGTAAGAACAGAAGTAAATAATATATTAAAAGAATAGATAAAAATGTATTTTATGTCATATAGATTATATGGAATGAAAGAATAAATGAAATTATATTTATTGGTAAACAGATGTTAGCAACAATATTAAGTAAACTCAAATGGTGGTTACAGAAAAGGAGTGGGGTAGTCTAATATGGATAAAAATTTAGTATAATTGTAAAGGAAATCATAAATATATTTAAATATATTGTATATCTATATATTTGTATATTTTAAATATTTTTAAACATGTTAATATGTCATAAATAAGAGTTATTTTTATATATAAATAAAGGACCCCTACTCTTTTCAGTTGGTACCATGGGATCTTTTACACCCACCTGAGCTACAACCAACTCAGGCAGATGAGGCCTCACATTAACATCTCATTTAAAGGATGACACACTCAGGAATGCAGCACCCCACTTATGCTGCACCACAGTTTTAGCAGTCTACCAGGTGTGGAAATAGAACTCACACCCTTTTGCACCAATGGTGTCTGCTACCTGTGGTGCCACTGACACTGCGTAGTAGCTTTTTTGGGGGGGGGCTTGGCTTTCTCATTGACATTTTTCTTAATCCTTGGAGGATCGCAGTTCCTTGTAAAATAAATCCTTGGAGGCGTTACAAATTATTTTCACAGATGAACTTTGGAACACAGACATATAGACACATACAACATGCATATCTTGACAGTCTTATACCTTGTTTTGGCATCTTGGCAGGGCACAAGGTTAGCAGAGATAATGTAGCATAATGAACTAGTCTTCTTCACTATTCAGGCAAAATCTCCTTTTGTACATCAAAGTAGTATAAACTGCCTAAGGGCTCAAATCCACTTAACATCACAAGGATTTGTGAGTAAACAATCAAATAATGTCACACAACAGATGTAAAAAATATGAAATAAAAGCCTGGACATTTTAGACTAATTATTTCTCAGAACAAGTTGTGAGGTGATGAATTTGGAAATAGTCTTATATGTAGCCTATATAGTTCTTGCCTATCACAACTTTACATTTTAAATGACAAGCAATAGCATTCAAAATATGCAAAATATGCACTTGGGACAATAGAAAGTTAAAATACCCTTATAAAACTAAAAGCATTAAAGGTTAGTAAATGTGTTGTTTTTCATGATATAATATTATCTAGCAGCATAGTTTAGACTTTTCCTACATTGAAGAAACCCAAATTATGAGGAAGAATAGAAACATTGTGAAACAGCCAATCTCCCTGACAAAATTAACCCACTCCTTAGAATATATCACAACCGCAACTCTTCAAGACTTCTGTTTATCTTTTAAAGAACTAATATGAAATATTTGATAAGCATTAAGTTCTGTCTCTTGAGAGTTAGAGATTTATCTCAATGTCCTCCAATGTCCTTCAAGCCAGACATAGAGTGTGGTCTGCAAAGAATCTGTTAAACTTAGATTATCTTCTCATAATATAATTTGTGTTGACCCAGAAAAGCAAATATGAAACCTTCCAAGTAGCCATAAGTAAAGTTATTTAATTAATTATTAAAATTTCAAGAAAGTAAATATTTATTTATTTATTTTATTTTTTATTTTACATTTGTTGACAGGGATAGTCCAACTGGATATATGTCCATTTTCAGCAGAGGCCCGGGGAGAAAAGCTCCAGGTAACATAGATAGAACATAACAGATATGAGTCAAACATATTTACAAAGTCCTCTAGTAGGTACTCACAATATACACAGTGTGTAATAGTGTACAAAAACAACAGGTTGCAGCAAGCTATTATGAGCAAGAGATGCATACAATATTAATTTAAATAAGGCATTGAATAAGTAGTGATTTTATTATTTATTTAT
Source organism: Protopterus annectens (assembly GCF_019279795.1). Lineage (NCBI taxonomy): Eukaryota > Metazoa > Chordata > Ceratodontiformes > Protopteridae > Protopterus > Protopterus annectens. The sequence continues at coordinate 876,819,853 of NC_056731.1, read as the reverse complement.
TTATTTATTTTCAATTTGATTACTGGGGAAGTCCACTGGGCCAGAACGTGCCCATTTTCAGTGGAGGCCCGGGGAGAAAAGCTCCATAAGCAATACAATAATGGTTACGTAATGTTAAAGGTAAAATACATGTATAAAATTCATACAGTAAGGAAATGCAAATGTATAAAATGTACATCATAAAACACAGTTAACAGATAATAGAGAACAGTTTACAGGTATTTCCATTCAGTGCAGCATGATCAACTGCCTGTAAAATAAAGATCTGAGGTTTCTTGTGTTTTTACATTAGAAGAGGGGGGCAGTTTGCATGCAGATGTTTTAATTAAGTAAGGTAATAACTTGCTGTGCAGACAATAGAAATACTGTGATATTTACAATATTTACAAACTTGGAGTCAGGTGAGAGAATTGCTTAATCAGTGACTGTCAGCTTGTCTATTTTACGAGAATAGAAATATTAGTTTGAGGGAAGAGTGGAGCAAGGAGTATGAAGAGCTCATTGGGGAATTCCCTTAAATTTAGGTAGGGTGTAAGCAGGAACATTTCTTTTTGGATGACAGGTATGAGAAAAGTTGGGTCTTGAAGGTTTCTGAGTTTGGTATAGTCCTAAGTGAGGGAGGGAGAGAGTTCCATTTCTTGCCTAGAGAGAAAGAGAGAGGAAGCTGGCCAGCAAGACTTTTGGGTTTGTGGATAGAAATTAAATGTTGGTGTTCAGATCTCAGAGATCTGTTTGGCATGTATGGGGAAAGGATGTTTGTTAAGGCTGGGCATTTATCTGGGTAGAATATTAATTTGTGAGCGGTGGTTAGTTGAAGATAGTCTAGGTGGTTAGAGAGTTCTAGCCAGTTCAGTGATTGTAGGGTAAGGCAGTGGTGAGTAGACGTTTTGGATTTAGTTGCAAATTTAGAGATCTTATTATAGCAAATTTCAAGTTTTGAGGTGTTGGAAGAAGACAGATTAGTTAGAAGAGGGGCTCCATATAGTAAAAAAGGTAGAAGGTAGGTAGTTGCCAAGGTATGCCTAGAGGAGTTGGAGAGAAAGAGGTTATTCCTATAAATCAGGGTTAGTACAGGGACAAAGCCAGTGCTCTTTAAAATACAGTTTGAGGCCTTTTTTGAAGAGACTTAAAGGAGGTTCGCAGGTAAGGTTAGATGGAAGTGAATTCCAAGTTTTACCAATGACGTTGGCAAACAGGGAGTCACTGGCTGAGTTAATGGCTTTGTGGGTTTGGACCAACTGTTTATTGGATGATTGTAGTTGCCTTGAATTACTGTATGGCTTTATGACAGTTTAAGATTGTTATATTAACTTATAATTGGGTAAAAGAATATATTTCAAAAGGCCAATGATGGCATCTGAAGACTCTTCCACTAGCTTTTCAAAACCTCTGCTAGTCAATGTGATCTAAGTCAGAAGAAAACATAGAAACACATCTCAGTGACAGATAAAAGGTGTATTCCACTGGTCACTTACAAAGTACCTTCACAACAGAATGAAATACTTCTAAAATACTTCTTTATACACATACACACTAATGTTGAAATGCTAGAAATACTGTTCTACTAATTAAAGATCATGGGATATATTTTCTTGGGATCCCTATCAGATGATCGAGCTTTCAGAAACTCGAAATTCATATGGTCAGGACCATATGATTAAGTTTTTGAAAACGTGAAGGTTTTGAATGGAGATCTTTGTGCAGCATGGATCAGGAAATGTACCCTTTTCCTCACTGTGGTGTGATCTCGGGGTTTGTATATATACTTTGCAGGGGATGTGAGGGGTGCAAGGGGGCTTGCACCCCTGCAAAATTTACAAAAAAGTAGGTTGTTTTCTTTGTTGATGTTCGAGTATTCGGAAAAGCAATCATATGGTCCCAACCATATGAATTTCAAGATTCTGAAAACTCAATCATCTGATAGGGATCCAATTTCTTGTATTGTAATCCCTGGCATTTTCTTTTAACATCTCTAAATCTAAAGGTTTGTGAAACCATATCAGGGAAAATAAATCTTTCCCATCATCTGTTTTCATTTCCCCTGTGAAAGAAAAGGAGTTCACAAACATAAATATTAAGAATAAATTCTGTCTTTATTTGTAGCTAACAAAATTATCTTCCGCACAAAATATGAAAGTGGACAATAGCACTGTATATTAACTAAGTTACTTGTTACAGGAACATAATCTTCAGGAATCACGTTAAGCATTTATTTAAATCCTCAGCTATTTAGTAAATGAGTTCCCCCTCTTTCTAGAAGTTTACATCCTAAATGGAATTGTACTTTTTTTTCCTCTACTTCTGAGCATCCAGATCCTAATCCCCTTAAAAAAATAAAAATGGGCACTGATTAAAAGTAAGACTGCAGTTTATGGGCGGTAGTCATAGTCATTGTACTCGGGCATAAAGGCATTCTGCTCAAGTCACTCTTAAGAGCAGTTTCTGTGTGAGTCATAGAGGCCAGTTGCACTTATACATGGTAGCTTTCAGTGAACATATGCAAAGAAAGGTATAATAAGATTCAAATGAAAAATGCTGCAGAGCTTCTTAATAAGTTCATAAGTTCACTTCCCACCATTTGAGATTCATAACTATTTTTGAAGGTTTTGTGCAACATCCACAGAGGCATTATTAAAGATGAAACCACACCTATTCTATCTCTTTGCACTTGGTGAAGATGTTTGCTACTGCTGTCAGCCAAACTATTTTTTGGTGTGAGGTGCTTGACTTGGCCAAGCCAAAACTGCTTGTCCCCAGTGGAGCTCAGTGACCAAGAAGACGATAGTGACAAAAAATAACACATTATAACTTTGATAATCAAGAAATTCTTGATAGATTTAGAATGGACAAGAATATCTTAATGGCTTTAGTGAGTATGTATGGTTAACAGACAGGAACTGGGGGATGTGCGGCCTTCCTATACCTGTGGATATTATGATATGTATGGCCCTCACTATACTTGCCATGGGAACCTACAAGTAATAGACTGGGGATACATCAGGTATAGCTCAGGCTTCTACCGCGAGGATATTTAATCAGTTCCTCAACATACTATTAGCATATGTGGATCAATATATTTATCTGCTAGTATCACCTCAGGACTGGGCCAGAAACATACATGTCTTCTATGGGATGGCATGATTCCCTGAGGTAATTGACACAATAGATTATACTCTTGTTGTCTTAAGGCCCCATCAGGACCACAGAGTGCGTAGTACCAAAATAAGAATGGCTACCATTACATCAGCTGCCATTTAGTGCGTGATACATGGTGTGTATCACTAATATGTCAACCAAGCATCCTGCCAGTGCCCATAATTCTCATATCTGGCACACAAGCTCATTCTACCACCTCTTCCTGCATGATAGAATGCCCCTGGTCATCTTGTGGAAAGTTTTATTATAATTAAGTAATTAGTTATACTTTGGTTAATGTGTTGTTTAGTACAGCTTAGTACTAAACCACCCTTCTCTTGCTGCGTCTCCCACTCCCCATTTTCTTTTCGTGTGTTTCCGTGATGATGCCAGCTATCCACTTGAGTGCAGAAGAAATAGTACTGTGGGTAGTATGAGTGTCTCTGATGTGTAATAACTAGTGTGTATGTATGTGGGAGGGGTTTATTATCAGGTGTGGTAGAGGCATGGCCTCTATGTGATGTCTTAGTGAAGCATTTACAGGTTGCTTGATTTCTTGAGACATTGTCTAAATTTCTGTATGGATTAAGTTGTTTTTAATTTTACTTGTGGTCTGTGGAGTGGTGTTTATTTTTAGAGTGAGCATAAGGAGAGGGAGGTTTGTGACCTCAGATTATAAGTGGATGTTCTCTTAGTAAGCTGTCTAGGAAAGAAGAGGAAGGTTTCTGGTTGTAATTGTTTATAGGTAAGAGAACATTTTTCAAAGGATAAGGCCCCATCAGGACCACAGAGTGCGTAGTAACAAAATAAGAATGGCTACCATTACATCAGCTGCCATGTAGTGCGTGATACATGGTGTGTATCACTAATATGTCAACCAAGCATCCTGCCAGTGCCAATAATTCTCATATCTGGCACACAAGCTCATTCTACCACCTCTTCCTGCATGATAGAATGCCCCTGGTCATCTTGTGGAAAGTTTTATTATAATTAAGTAATTAATTATACTTTGGTTAATGTGTTGTTTAGTACAGCTTAGTACTAAACCACCCTTCTCTTGCTGCGTCTCCCACTCCCCATTTTCTTTTCGTGTGTTTCCGTGATGATGCCAGCTATCCACTTGAGTGCAGAAGAAATAGTACTGTGGGTAGTATGAGTGTCTCTGATGTGTAATAACTAGTGTGTATGTATGTATGTGGGAGGGGTTTATTATCAGGTGTGGTAGAGGCATGGCCTCCATGTGATGTCTTAGTGAAGCATTTACAGGTTGCTTAATTTCTTGAGGCATTGTCTAAATTTCTGTATGGATTAAGTTGTTTTTAATTTTACTTGTGGTCTGTGGAGTGGTGTTTATTTTTAGAGTGAGCATAAGGAGAGGGAGGTTTGTGACCTCAGATTATAAGTGGATGTTCTCTTAGTAAGCTGTCTAGCAAAGAAGAGGAAGGTTTCTGGTTGTAATTGTTTATAGGTAAGAGAACATTTTTCAAAGGATAAGGAAACATTTTAGCTGAAGATTTTGCAATAAAAGTGTGCAGCGTTAACTACTATGTTGAAGATGGTGGCAGTAAACAAGATAATTAATGCAGTGTGAGTGTCTATGATAGGCCACAGGAACCACAAAAACATTTTGAAACTCAAAGTGGGAAGCATTATTTGGAAACATCATGCCAGTCAACAGTTTACCTTGCTGTAGCTCTTGCCTCCAAGTCTGTAAAATGCAGGAATATTGGGCATAATGCTTGTCAGTGTTGCATTTTTAGGAAAGTTTGTGTGAGATGTGACTGAGTGAGTGCTACCATTTCTGGCATACTTTCTAGCTGGACACTCCATTCACTACATTCTATGGTATGTATCAATGTTAAAGGGCTGTACATGTAGTAAGTCAAATGCTTCAGGCATACTTTTCTATAAATACGGATAATCGACACAAGCACCTTGTTTATGTTATTGATGTAATGTCATCTTTTTAGATGTGACAACATACTGTTTTGTCAATACATGATAAATTTATAGAATGGTAACTATGTGACGTGAACATCTGAGTGTGCATTCTAATTCTTTAAATTTAATGTTTTTGAATTACTTTGCAAAAATGTTAGGAAATCGGAGCATGAAGAATAGTAATTGTCTTGTATATTATGTAGGCATTATTTGTATTGTTTGCATTTATATTTGTAAATTAGAGCAAGACAAAGAGGGCTGCCCTGAGTGAAAACTGTTGGAGGCATAATCATCACTATAAAAGAGGTACAGATCAGTCCCTGTAATTCAGTGGTGTCATCAGTCAATCACTGTTGTTGAGTGTGAGTGCTAATATCACAGCAACTGCCTGTGAGGTAGCAGTTGTTGCACAGAGCTAGTATAGGGGGTTGATGCCAGAAGATTTGGAAATGGAGACTAGGACTGGATTAATGAATTATGAATCAGGCATTTTCCAGTAAGCATAGCACTGACTGTGGAATTTTTAGTTGTGTCAAAGTCAGGTGTTGTTTTAACTCAAACTTTCTTATTTATCTAAAACAGACACAGTGGTGGGTCGCAGCATGGTGAGCTAAGGCAATCTTAAAAGTTCTTTTGTAACTTTTGCCTGACTTTTGCTAATAATGTTAAATGCAATTTATTATGGATGCACAGAATACAGAGCAGCCTGTAGAGTAAATAAAGACTGTATGAAACAATCCTGGCATGGAACAGAGAGACAGTGAGTTATGCATATTAAACCAGAACAGAGAGTAACAAAATCTCTACAGTAATAACAGATGTAGCAACAATTATGACAGAAATGCATATCTTACACATTTTCTTGATTACATTTCGGGTTTACATTATGGTGGAAATGCTGTGGGGTAATGAGAACCAGGGCAGGGAGGGTGGGGGAGGGGGAGTTAAGAGGTGTTAATAGTTGAAAGAGATTAAGACTAGAGGTTAAGAGGCCCTTTGGTGATGTAGCCTGCATTGTGATGAGTACAGTTTGATTTGGTGTGGAGGAATATTTTAAGTTCAGCTCTGAAGGTGGGGAGAAGGAATTATAGATCCTTTAGGTGGTGATGAAGGGATTCCCATTGTTTAAGAGCAAGGATGGAGAAACAGTGGTTCATGCAATGTAGCCTGGTTTGTGGGGGTTGAAGAAGGGTGTGTTTGTGAGGTGGCTGTGGTTGTAGAGTGTGTGTGCGTTCTGTATAAAGCTTGACAGCTCATTGTGGGAATGAGTTAGACTGGAGAAGTCTGAAGATGAGAGAGCCTGGTAGCAGGTCTACTCTGTGCTGCACTGGCAGATATTTGAGCTTTCTGAGGGTAAGGTAATGGTGCTCATAAGAGGGTCAGTTAGCAATGAAACAACATGTTTTGTTTTCAGTAATTAGTCTGGAGGAGTTTTTCTTATGGACATTTCCTGTTATGGCTAGTCAATAGTTGAATTGGGCCAGAAGGAATCCTTTGCTTATAACTGCAATGTCTGGGTTGGATAGGTAGGACATGATTTTCTTAGCTTAGCTTACAAGAGAAGTAAGTTAACTTTAACCCATGATTTCTCAATATGGGTATGGAATGTTAATGACTGGTCTAACTGTAAACCAAGGTATTTGAAGGAGTTAGTTGTTTCTGCTGGTGTGCCACAAAGTGTAGGGATATTGAGTGACTTTCAAGATTTTTTTACATGTTTTGGTGGTGCCAAATAACATACTTTTTTGTTTTTGTGGAGCTAAGTATTAGTTTATGGTTAATGAGCAAGGAATTGAGAGAGTTAAGATCTTTTTGTAGTTGTGTTTTGATTGCTGAGTAGTTGTGGTTGGACCTAAAGATCACCATGTTATCAGCATGGAGGATGAGTTGTAGGAAGGTCATGAAGTAGTTTCTTAATGATAACAGAGGAGACAAGAGGAACTAGTAAAGAATCTTTGTGTACTCCCATTGAAACAGATGTGAGTTGAGAGAGAAGAATAGCGTAATCTAACTGAAGAATCTGTTTGACAAGGAAGTCCTTGAAGCAGATGATGAATGTGTTACTAATGCTGATGTTCTGAATAGAGAGAATGAGGAGATGGTGATTGATTAGGCCAAAGACTTTTATGAGATCAATGAACACTGCTTCTGTCGAGTTAGCTTAGTCCATTTTGAGGAGAATGTAAAGATCTTTGCACCAAAGTATAGTCAGAATCCATGCTGTTTTGGGGTAAGGAGATGGCATTGCTGAATGTAGCTTGAGAGTTTGATATAAATGTTTTTTCTAGCATATTTCCAAGAGTGGACAGGATGGAAATAGAATAAAAGTGTAAAGAGTTTTGAGGTTTAGATTGCTTGGGCAGGGGGTAAAGAATGCTGTTTTTCAAATGTTTGGAATTATATTTCATGCCAATCAAAGGATAAAGATGTGATGAAGTGGCTGAGTTAGAAATTTCTTGCAGTGGTAGATAAATCTGGCAAAAGTGTGGACTGATCCTGCTGGGAGGGGGTAGAGTCTGTGTCTATGTGTCCAAGTAGTTTATCGATTTCTTTGTATGAGATTTGTTTGAAGAAGAAAGAGGTGTTGAAGAGGGATCTAAGACAGAGAAGAAGAGAGTGGAGATGCTGTTGATAGTTTGGGGAGGGTAGCCAAACTCTCTGGCAAAGTCAAAGCAGGTGGCTGCTCCATGATTAGTTTGGATTAGGTTTAGAGAGGATTTGTTGTCAGAGGATTTGCACTGAATGATCAGATTGCCCTCATGCAAGATATGTTTAAGATTATTTAAGAGGAAAAGTTGCATGGTTTTGAGACGGTTTATTTTGTATTTGTTTGGTAAAGGTAGCACAATTGTCAGTGGTTGGATTGTTTTTTGACTGTTAGGCTTCATTTTTTAGCTTGAGGAGAGATTTAAGTTCTTCAGTGAGCCACAGGGTATGTTCTTAAATAAAAAGGTGCTTTATTATGAGGAAGAGTTTGTCCTGGGGTTGGTGGAGTATTTGGATTAAAGATGTAGCCACTGTGTTAGGATCTTGGCTGTTCAGTATGGTCAATCAGTTAAAGGTTGTCAGATGTCTTCTTCAATTTGGTGATATTCTGTCTGTAATGGAGCCTGAATAAGATCTGTTTGGGGACATTTTGGAGACAGATTGCAGAGCTGAAAGATGAATTGTGAGTGATCACTGAATATAGGGGGACTAATGAAAATATTTGAGATAGTTGCTCATTATTGATTAGTAGGTTAAGAATTGAGAGGTTGTTGGAGTGCATATTTGAACAGGTGAGTTCTTTGATTAGTTGCAAGAGGCCTTTGTTAGCTGAAATTTGGAAATGTTGTTTGGGATGGGGGCTGAGAATTTAATGCTGAAGTTCCCCAGCATAATCAGACAGTTGTTTTTTGCTGTGGAGTCCTTTCTTATTGTAGTTGATCGCTGAGAGACTATTTCATATATTATAGGTTCATAGGTTCATAGGTAGGTACTAGGCTATTGGCCCTGGGGCCTATACAAGCCTAGTCAAAAAGATACCCTGGCTTTCACCACCCAAGAAAATTATTTTCCTGTTCCCTGTCGAGCAGAGCCACAGAGGTGGGATTTGGGATTTGAATTCAGGTGGAGATGAAGGAGGAGGGAAATGTGTTGCTGCTTCAATAAGTACGTTTTTATTTTTCTTAGTGTTGAGTTTTAGGAGGACCCAGTTGGGGTTTGTGTCTGCTTAGTGTTGGATTTGGTTAGGATGGTGGGCTTAAGATGGCTTTTGTAGAGTAGTAGACAGTCTCTTTCTTTCCTATTACCAGGTCTTGCATCATTCTCATAAGATGAGGCTACCTCATTTGATCCAAGATTCAGTGACAGATGTAATGCAAGGTTTTATATGGGAGTCTGTGCAGTTTGTATATTGAGGGGCATGGCGGTAAGGTCTGGGGTTAGTTTCAATGCTGGCACTGATAAGAAGTATTAGAATGGTTGGTTGGGGTGAAATTCTGGAGATATCTAAGGATTTGATGTGGACTTTATAAGTGTATATTTTATGGTGCGGTAGAGTTAGGCACAGTAGAATGTGTTTATGGGGGAAAGTTAGTAGAGTCTGGAATGGAAACTGAGAGCGATTTTCTTATTGGATGGGCATAGTAAATTGCTGGACAGAATGCTAGATTGTCTGGGGTTAAAGATGAAAGAGGTATGGGTTTTGCATGATGGGTGGAAAACAGACTGACTGGGGAGAGGTACAAAAACAAGTAATGCAGTGAGAAAGCCTGGGGGGTGGGGGAGGGGTCATGGTTGGTATATGTAGTGATATGGAGTTACAAGAGAGAGTAGTGATTGAATGGTGGATTGAACCAGAATGTATTGAATTAGTGATTTTGCAGAGTCAGAAAGAAGATTGTATACTGTGGTGTTCTGGTAGCTAAGTTGCATATCTTTAATGGGAAGCAGGGTTGCCAGATTTCCGACTGGACAGGTAGGGACAAAGTGAAGACTAAAAAAAAAGGTCTTTCATACATAACTGAATGACAAGGACTTATACTGCATACAATCACTTTTTTTAATTAGATGTATTAATCAAAACAAATATGCAAATAAGTACGTACAATACAGTAGTACTGAAGCAGGAATCACAGTTATTATACATTACAAACAGTCACATATTGACTAGATACCTTCTAAACATTTTAGTTAAATTCTAATTATAAACATGTATAATCAAACCACATACATGGAATTAACTACATATACATAATAGTCACACAGTAACAATAATAATAACAATAGTACAGTAGTACACTTTGAACATTTGCAGGAATCACAGTTATTATACATTACAAACAGTCACATATTGATTAGATACCTTCTAAACATTTTAGTTAAATTCTAATTATAAACACGTATAATCAAACCACATACATGGAATTAACTACATATACATAATAGTCACACAGTAACAATAATAATAACAATAGTACAGTAGTACACTTTGAACATTTGCAGGAATCACAGTTATTATACATTACAAACAGTCACATATTCATTAGATACCTTGTAAACATTGTAGTTACATTCTAATTATAAACATGTATAATCAAACCATATATATGCAAATAACTACATATACAGAATACTCACACATTAATAATGATAACAACAATAACAGCAATACAGTAGTACACCTTTGAATGAATATTTTGATTTAAATCCACAAAGTTATATCATAACAACAGTTTTATTACAAGTACTTTTCACAGCTTTTTAGCTTGTTTCAAAATATATTCACTATCTTTAGTCGATAAAAATTTTCTAAAGTCTTTACAAGTGTAATTAAAATTTTGTTTGACCATTAATTCAGCTTCCACAGTCTTTAACAATAATCTGTTTCTCTCCTTTCTCCAGGCTGCACTCATTAGACTAAATATTCTCTCACAAATTGCATTGGAATGTGGAATTGAGAGTATGTGGGCCATGATTTTGTACAAATTATTCCAAGCAGGATGATCTTTAAAAAATATTAGCCATTTCTCATCTATTATTTTTTTCTCATTTGCTTCAGTCATACTCAGTACAAACTTGTTTAATAAACAGACATTTTCATATAGAAGGTCAGTATTGCAAGTAATATTAAATAATTTTGTCAATTCTTCAACTGACGGGAATTCGATTTTTACATTTGGTTTTAAGGACAAGACATTAATGCATTGAAATTTGTTACTTTCAAAGTCAAACCATTTCTGTAAGTATTTTATCGCTGTGTCAAAAAATGTCTGTGCGTCATTTTTGAAACAGGTTTTTTTGGTGTCTTCACTGCATTGTAATAACATTGTTCTAGCAATGCTTCCATAAAAGGCATCATCTTTTTTTTGACTGAATGACTGCAATACGCCATTCATTATTTCAAAAACATCAATTATTAAAACATCATTGCTTTGAAGTTTTGTTAACGCATTCTGAATAATAGTGCATGCATTTGCAACAAACCCCAGGTATGCTAATGCAAATTCATCACTGAAAAACAATTCAAGAATTTCAGATTTGGATTTTTGACTCAGAAAGTACAATCATATTGGCTCAATTTTTATTATCCGCTCAATTGCAGGCATCAAAGTGAGCCATCGAGTCAGCACATGGCATAACATTTCAGACCACTCTACTTCTAGCCATTCGAATAATTTTTTCAGTTGTACGACTTTTTTTGTTGACAAACTAAATTCATTATAAATTTTTATAATGATCGACTCTATATCAAAAGTTAAAGTTTGTGCAGCTTTTTTAGCAGTATTATGTAGTATGTGACAATTACACCCAATTCCAATTATATTTGAATTAAGGTCTTTTAATTCTGTAAAGACGCTTTGTTTTTTACCAAAACTGACATTAGCATTGTCGGCGCAGAAAGCTGTTACATTTTGTATTTTTAAATTATTATCTTTTAAAGCCGTTGTTATAGAATCTGCTATACTAACTGATGTCTCGCTTTCCAGTGAGTAGAAGATTAATAATTTTGTTTGAATGCCCTGTTCTTTGTGAAAATACCGTACAATTAATGGGAAGGTTTTTATGAATCTGGGAACAAACAAGAAAAGAGCAATCCTGCACAGTCACTGGAAATGTAAATGTGTGAATGCTTCACAGTGTGAAAACAAAAAGCTGTTTCTGCAGCAATAATATCATCTTCTTCCTTTGAATTTTTTGTCATGTTATTTTGGTGGATGTCGAAGCTGCTGAAATATTGTTGGTGTGCGCAGTAGACTTCATATGTCGTTTGATGTCATTTTCGCCACCATGTCCAATTGAAAATGACATATTATTGCACATCAAGCATATAGCATATCCTTCTTGTCCTTCTCGTAACCAGGAATATTTTTTCATCCAACAGTGTTAAATTTCACAAGCCTTTTTATTTTCTTTGAAGGAGTATTATCAACATCTTCGGAAGTACTCATCTATATAATGATGAAATGTTTTTACATGTTAAGATATTTTTAATAGAATGTAGAAATCGACTATGAACAAGCAACAAATACCATGCTGGGTGTTGTAAACTCAACAAAAATGTCGTAAAATAACACCACTAAGCACAGAGACAGAGTCCAAGTTGATTTTACTTTTTAGTGTAGTTAAACTGCAATAGTCGCTATTCGATGTTTCTTTATGTAAAACTGGTTTTGAGAGCTCAAGTGTAGTACCAGATGCTTTACAACAAAAGGCAGAACTCCTGAAGTATCTTGATCCTTAGAAATAAGTTCACAGACTTCTACATAGAAAAACTTTGCAAAACTCAGAACAGCTTTTGCAGTATCAGAGGAGGTTAGGATGTACCTCACCAGATTTGCATAACTGGAGCTGTAAACACCCTAGAGGCTTCCAACAAAGAGAATTCTACATTTAAAATCCCTAAGACTAAAAGCACTGTCTCCCTTGAGTGTCTTACAGACTCTTCAGAGGAAATCAATGCCTTGCCTTCCACACAGTAAGGCGACCCAGCAGTCAAAGACCTTTTGTACCTTCACAAATCAAACAATCCCAAAAATATCAGAACATCAGATCTAAACCAGCTTAGTTACTCAGAATTTTCAAAACCTCTGGAATAGACTCGCTCTTCAGATAAAGCAGTGTAATACACTACCTTCTTTCAAATGGGACCTGGATAATTGAATGAGTATTCATAAATTCAACCTAGGCATGACTGGCACGAGACAACCCTCCTCGAAAAGGGGGGTTACAACAATCTAGGGGGGGGAACTGACATGGCATAATGGTTGCAAGACTCAGTAGCCTTAGACTTCTTGTGATAACATTAAATGCACTTAAATGGGGAAGACATCCCTGATCAGTATCAGCAAGAAACTACATTCCCTTGTAAAATCATCCAAGGCTAGCTTCGAAAGAAAAATTGCCATGGACTCCAAAGATAACCACAAGGCATTCTTTAGCTATGTCAAGAATCTAAGTGGCAATTCTCAGATCTGCTCAGAGTTGGTGCAGAGAATGGCACAAAATACACTGAACCGACCGATATAGCCAACATCTTGGCATACAGGTTCAGTGCAAACTTCACCCCCCTCTCACCCCCAAAAGGGCCCATAACTATACCAGAAGAATGTAGTGCCCCTGAAATCACAGTCACTCAGGTTAAAAAACAGCCCTCTCCAAAGCCAAAAACACAGCATCAATGGGACTGGATGGTGTCCCAGGCTGCGTCCTACACGAGCTCAAAGTTGAACTAAGCTCTCACCTAAACACATTGTTTAAACTCAGCCTCTCCACAGGCTACGTGCCCACAGAGTGGTGCACAGCAATGGTTATTCCGCTCCACAAAAGGTGGAGTTGCAATGGACCCCGGGAACTATCGCCCTATAAGCCTGACTAGCTTGGTATGCAAAGCTATGGAGTGCATCATCATGGATCTCATTAACAGAGACATTGGGAACCTCCAAACACTGGACCCTACCCAGTTTGGCTTTGTTAAGGGCAGATCATGCCTCCTAAACCTGGTGGACGTCTTTGAGACAAACTAGCGAAAAACAAAAAGACAGCTTGGAAACACCAAAGCAAATTCTCTCTCAGTTTAATTCTCTTTTCTGATGAAGTCTTGCCACATGTGCAAGATGAAAAGCGCTTTGTTAAACTGAAAGAGAATTAAACTGAGAGAGAATTTGCTTTGGTGTTTCCAAGCTGTCTTTTTGTTTTTCGCTAGTTTGTCTTACTTTGGTTCCTGTCTGTTGGACTTCTTTGAGACAGTTACCAAGGCTATAGACAAGGGAAGGGTGGTCCACACAGCCTACCTAGAGCTCCCAAAGGCTTTCGACATAATTCCCCACTCAGATATTATAGACAAGCTCACCAGCCTGAACATAAACCCCTACGTCACGACATGGGTTGCTAACTGGCTCACGGACACAGAACCCACATGGTAAGAGTTTGGGAGCTAGGTCTGACTCTAAACCAGTTACAAGTGGCAGTCCCCAGGGCTCAGTCTTAGGACCCCTCCTGTTCAGCATATACTTCTCAGAGGTACAGGCAAGCACAGGAGGATTATGGCTGACCAAGTTTGCAGACGACTGCAAACTAGGGGCTATAATTGACTCTCCGGCTGACACAAACATCCTTCAAAAGGGTCTCACTGAGACAGATGCCTGGTGTCAAAACCATGGCCTCAAGCTAAATGCCAAAAAATGCATAGTCATCCCCTTTGGAAAAAACAAAGTACCCACAAACTACCACATAGGTGGTAGCCCCCTAAATATGGAAAACGTAATAAGGGATCTGGGGACCCAAGTAGATAGTAACCTCTCCTTTGATAATGATTATAAAATCCTTCTATGTGGCCCACCTAATCACAAAAGGGTTTTCATCCAGATCAAAAGAGGTCATTGGGCCCCTCTACGCATCACTCATCATCAGACCCATGTCACCCATCATAGAGTACAATGCCCCATTTGGGATGATCATGTACCTTAGTTACAACAAGACACCTACAACTGCAAAGACCACAGAAGTACCTCACCAAGAGGATCACTGGCCTCAAGCAGATGCCCTATGCAGCTCGACTGAAGAAACTCTAGCTGTACTCGGTTGCATACCGCCTACTCAGAGGTGATCTCTGTCTGCCTGACATACAAGGCCATGTCCAAGTCCAACCCAGAATTGATGGACATACATACTCCACCTAAAGAAAACCATATCCCCTACCTATGAACCTATGTTTGCCAGTCTGGTCAGGAAGTTGAGTTGGTATGATGACCCTTAGGTAATGACCCAAACCAATAAGCAAACAGCACAATATAAACTTAACATACACAGAAGTAAAATACATTTCAATACTTAATCAAAATTAAATACATAATGTTCCACAGAAGAACATAAAAATAGATAGTGAATCGGAGATACACGATTCTTAGTTAAAGCATAATGTAAATACTTTGAGTGGAATCATATAGCATAAATCAAACAATTAACACAATTAACACTTACATCACCTAAATTTGACCTATACAAGTAACTACAGCACAGCAACAACTTTGTAACACCCTCCATATTTCATCCTTTCCTGTACTTTTTTCAAGGTACTCCATCCTTCAAATGCTTTAACTATCCCTATGTCTACTATTCCTTTCCTTTCTCCAGTCTAAGAAGCCCTTTAAATAAGAATTGTATCATGTCACAATGTGTTGTCATATAGAGTAATGTTTCATGTGCAAATTGGTTCTGAGAGTTGACCTACTTTATCACATAGTGGCTTATTAAGGTTAACATATTTAAACAGTATTGAGCTTTTGACACAGTTCTTTACTTTTTTTTTTTGCTGGTTCAGTGGTTAAGCAATCATTTCATGACTGACAGTCTGAGTAAGTTTCTCTTAGCGATGTTTCTTAGATGGGTAGAAAAATCTTACTGTGTGCGTTTCTAAGTTATGTTTTAGGATATTATCAGCTTTTTTTTTATATAACGCTGGCATTCAAAACGCTGCTTAAGTTATCAATTAGCCTATTAAGAGGAGATATAATATATATATATACTTAAAAAATAAAAAATATCCAGAGTGCAACAGCTAGAAGAGCGGATGAGCGAAATGCCAAATTAAATCCAAAGTTTATTGAATCCAACAGCAGGTATATATACTTAAATTACAACCATCTGCTTGCATATACAATCAATCGTATGCTCAACCTCAGCCTGTAATACTGTTGTCTTTTGGCTGAAAAGCCTGAACATGAGAATTGGGCATTTGGATCTGTGCTCCGGAGCCTGATTAATAGTTTAACACACAAATAAATAAATAGTCTCTCCATTGAATAACGTTATGCAATGCAATACTACAAATACAATATGTAAGGTTTTATCAACTCAACTCACTGTGTAAGTGGGTAGCTCGCTCATAGAGTCGTAGTAGCTAGCATCGATCATTCGCATGACACAGCAGAGCAGAACGGAACATCATGTAGCCTTATCACGCCCACCCACGCACAGGATGACGAGAAACTTGTGGGGAAAGGGTACGTATATACGTACAAGACAAGCTCACAGCCAGGCAACATACAGGAAGTCACACACACTTCATCGCCGAATTCGCCATCGGGATTTTTACAGCTTAAACGGGACCCGGGATTTCTGTGTTGATCTTGGGACAATCCCGCTGAAATAGGGACGTCTGGCAACCCTGATGGGAAGGTTAGCTAACATTGAAAATGGATTAAAATAGCATGTATAAAGTGGAAGGACTAAGGGAACTGGAGAATAGGAGGAGGGAGCAGAGCAAAGAGGGCATTATCTCACTGCAAGCTGGAATCAATCACTGCAGGCATGTGTAATAATGACTGGAAGCTACATAGCCTGCATATCTATGGCCCGGGTCAATTTAAATGGAATTGGACAACTGAAATGTACAAGGTGTTGCTGCCTAAAATAGTCTAGAGAAAGCAGGGCAATAGAGGAGTGGAGACTTTGCAATATCACACCCACAGCTGATTAGCAAGACCTTGTCATAAACTACATGTTAAAAATCCACATAGTATCACAGCTTTCTTACTATTTATAATAAATCGTTACATGCTTTGCTTGTTTTTGCAAATAGTAATGCAAATAACTGTGCACTAGAGATGAGTGTTAATCCTCAGGAGAGAAAAACAACAGTCTGAGGCATGCCTTTTACCATTGAGAAGGCTGTTTACCTAGGAGCTTCTTCTAATAGGTGAGGGAGTCCATGCTGGCTATAATATAGTAATAAGGCAGGAAGAGTCAAAGCAGAGAATGAGAGGTTAGAGGGATAAAGGAAGATAATACAGCAAATACAGACTTTAGAATAACATTAATCATACCCATCATCTGTTCAGAATTTTGCAGAATGTCCACATTTTTGTCTCATATTTTAGCTTGTTCCTCATACAATTTGTGGTTTTCTAACAAATCAGTGAGAAGTGATGTAACTAAATCATGACATGCATTTCAGTTACAGACTTCTATGTTTAAAACAGCAATATTTAAAATCTCTTTATTTTTGAGCCTTTGCCCATCATTATTTTATGTTTTGTCCAGATTTATTGCGCTAAGAGGTTGAGCGGTATGGCTTAATGTGGTATGCATTAATTCAATACCACATTGAAATTCAGTTTATAAAAAATGCATATCAAGTATGTGAGGTATTTATTCAGGTTTAGTTAGTTCAAGCAGAGAAAATAGTTGGGTAATATTCTCTAGCTATTTTTCAACCTGAGCAAATGCTTAACAGTTTATTTACAGACACAGAGCAATACCACAGTTATATTTCAAAATTATACATATATAAAACCAGCAGACTATCTCCCAGGCAGGAGCTTTCATCACACACCCACTGGTATATATAAATTAAAAATAATCCAGTGTTACACAATTATCTAAGCAGACATAGCAAATGTATCAGGAAACACATAGAAATCAGCTATTTGTTATTGCACTTTTAAAGATTGTAAATGAAATACATAAAATAACAATGTCAGCATCTGAGTTTTGGAGTGTATTACTGACCACAGCATGTTGTAGGAGACAGAGGGCCAGGAATCCCAGGATAAATACAGGAGAAACTAAATAAGAAAGAACTATAGGTGGTTTCTCACAGTTTAGCACATGAATGGCAACAGCCTGTTGGATTGATTGGGGGTGGGTGGGGTGGATACAAGCTGTGAAATGGCATTTACTTGTACAGGGTGACCAATCTGTATCCACGTCAGGGAGGCAATGAGCAGGAAGGAAAGGGAGTAGCTGACCAAGGATGTTGTACAAATGGGTAAGCAGACATCATACCAATTATTATTCTGTAAAGCACCTCCTGAAAGCTGGAGTCAGTTACTTCAGGCATGTGCATTAATGAATGCAAACTGCATAGTGAGTGCATATGTTGTCTGGTAACCGTCTGAAATGTTGAGACCCAATAGAGTGAGTCCTGAAATGCAGAGACTGAATGGCTGAAAGATCAGACTTAAATATACTAAATCTAAGATACCATTTTCCTGAATATTTCCTTTTCTCTGAGTTATGGCGATCTCATAGTTGGTATATATAAATTGGGGGGGGGGCTTGTCCCCCTGGAAAAAGAAGTTTAAATGAAAAGTGCAATTTTTGAGATTCAATCTTCTCCAGTGTTTTGTTTTCTGCCACTGAATAGGCTGTTTATCTTAGAGCTTCTTCTAAGAGGTGAGGGAATCCAGGGTGGCTGTAACTCATTTTTTGTTTTTGCAAACAGTAATACAAATAGATGTGCAATAGAAATGAAAGGTGATCTTCAGCAAAGGAAAACGCAGTCTGAGGCATACCTTTTGTCTCTGAGAAGTTTGTGTATCTCGGAGCTTTCACTGTCATACTGGAAATACACCAACCCACTATACTATTTTTCAAGGTGTCTTGAGATTCTTAGCAGCTGATGAGAGAGACCACAGCTTTGTAGAATAGGTTTATATTTAACTGCATCTCGTCCTTTGAAATGTCATGGAACATATCACTAACAGTTCTACCTTTGTTAAGTTTAATAAAGTGAATCTGGGAAAGTAAGTAGCACTGTTTCAGTATTGTGGCTTCAAATGAAGCAATAGTTGGATTAGAAAAACAATTTTACTAGATGACAGCAGCTAGAAAACATGCTTGGGAGTGAATGCATTCTGCTATCTTATGTAGAAGTAACATGATAACATCTATCAAAAGTTACTGTAAAAGCTGTTAGATCTGTTTTGTACAGCAAGATATTTATGTCAAGTTTCCATGTTTTCGGTAATAAGTAAACTTCACAAATGGAATGATTGTTGTGAATGGAAACATAAAAAGTTGAATCAGCAGCAAGTTTGTTATGCTCATCTGGAATAGTATCAACAGCAATTGCAGTTAATGTAAAACTCTTAAGCAGATTTATGGCCTGATACACAACACAACCTGACAGATAATGCAGAGGAATGAGACTATGAGCTGTTATTGAAGTGCTTCCTGTACCTCAGTGTTTGATTCCCTCTACCTCTGTTTGCCTGTTGTGTGATTTTGAACGTTACTGAACTAGACAGTGCTGTGAGTTAATTGAGAAACTGAACTAGGCTTCTTAATGGATTCCTTCACTGCATACCTAGTAACTACCTATAAAATTGAAATAGAGGGGAGATGTTATCCATTTGGGTTAGGTTATATTATGTCCATTTTAGATGAAAGGGGAGGATGAAGCATTGATCAAAAGGTGTCTGAAATGACATAGAAATTCAAGTCAAGAAGCTTGTGGCATAGAGTTAGTGTGGCTGGTGGAACATGGATTGATTAGAATGGTAACAACATTCCAGAATTGCTTAGACCTTCATTAGTACATGGCTTGTTGAGGTAGGAAATAACCATTTTTATAGTAATCTTGAATTTCTCTAGATTACCTAGTCTTTGTCATATAGATTTAGATTTTCACATGTCCTTTCTTGACGGCATTGATTTTAACTCGTCTCACTTGTTATACTTTACTAGGTCTTTGATTTGTTTTGTGATAAAAGTTTAGATTTCACTTGTCTCAAAGAGGAGTCTTGCCCTTCAGGGGGAGTATAGATAGCCCAGTTGATTCTACTGAGCATAGAGATGAAGGTTGTATAGTTGACTTTTTTAGTATTCCTAAAGACAGATTTTTTTGCATTGAGCTCACACTACCATACATAAACCTGATAAAGTTTCAATTTTCATGTGTGTCATATGAGTATGATATAAGCAGCAATTATAGTATATTATCACTATTTGTCACCTTGTTAGTCTGAGTGGAAGAGATTGTAAATTAGGCCTGTCCATATAGTGTGACAGAGAGATGGGTAAAATGGTCACTAGCATATATAATTCAACACTTAAGCTTCCTGGTATTAGTATTTGCCTTTTAATATTAGATATTAACCATGAAAATGAATTATTCACAATATGATTTTGGAGAATAGAATGGTACAAAGCCAAGTCAATATAAGCTTCTTGTTATTCTTGATCCTGGCAGTTACAGGGAGTGATTCACACTGTACTGACATGAAGGCTGACTTGCAGCAAGACTGCAGCTCAAGGGACCTGTATGTAGAATAGCAACACCATCACTACCTTTATGACAGCTGTCCTGCCATGTAGTTTGTAATTATGGAGAGGGATCTCTTAATCATTTGTGTGTCACAGCCAAGTTTCAGCTACTTCTAGGAGATCTGGTTTATTCTAGCTGTGAATGAGCATTACCTTTATTGTATATGCTACACTCATTCGCATGACTTAATTTTACACCTTTGTTTGCAGCCATAGACAGTTCTACAACCCATTATAAACCATTTTATCTGGAATCTCAGGTGAAAATGAGGTAGAGGTCACAGCAGATCACACTACCTAGATTAAGTCCAGGGATAGGGTCTGTATCTTCATATTTAGGAACTGATGCAGTTCCAGAACAAGGCATTAAGACAGTTATTGAAGAAGAAAAGTAAAAGCAGTACTTAAATTCCTACCTGCTGACCTTCTGGGATTTTCTTGAGTGTTTCAGAACTGCATAAAGCAATGCAGAATTGCATCAAGAATATGACTTAATAGTCTGTGCAAGTATTAATGAGAGGAAAAGTGTAGTGTACTTAGGACTGATGACATCAGTCAGTGAGTCCTGTTAGCCAGGACTCTAATAAAAGATCAAAAGTTCAGTAAATGAAAGACATTCTTGTTAATGGCTGATTTTAACTGGATAGAAGTACAGGAGTGCCTGGCTCTCAACTACCCCAGAATATGCAGAATGTGCTTGATTTTTGCATTATGTTTTTACCCTGCTTCTTGTAAAACATATTTTCTGGAAAATTGTTGAGGGCTGTAGTCAAATAATGACAGATATTTGAGGTTTAGACTTTGTATCCTTCAGAAAGTACTCGATAATGCAAAACTTGTTATTCTAGCATGTTTCTAAGTATGTAAGAATACCATTTAAAATCTAACTCTAATTCTGGAACATTATCCCTCATTGTTTTCTGTCTTTGTCACAGATTCTTGGGCTAAGAGGGTAAGAGCAATGTAGGAGGTGCTTAGGGCAAAATATACATTCAACTATCTTTGGAAGAAATGGCAGAATCTGTCCATTTGTTAGGGCTCAATTCTAAAAAGAGGATTGTCCAATGTATACTTATGCTGAAATAAAATAAAATGTTGTTGTTGTATCTTTTGGCTTTTCCCATTAGGGGTCGCCAGAGCGGAACTCCGGTCTGCTAATGATTGGCAGTAGATTTTTACGTACCGAGTTGCCAGCCCTGACACACAACCTTCAACGAAGGTACGCCCATTCACGCATGTCTCCACACAGAAGACGCTTTAGCTGAGAATCGAACAGGACAATGTCTCACTGTGAGGCAACAACGCTACTGTAGCACCACCACCGCAGTTAATATCACTTCAAAATATCTAAGTTCCTTATACATCTCCGGTGAGCACAGCTATCCTTCCAGAGTGAAGAACTGTGTGTGTGTGTGTGTGTGTGTGTGTGTGTGTGTGTGTGTGTGTGTGTGTGTATGTGTGTGTGTGTGTGTGTGTGTGTGTGTGTGTGTGTGTGTGTGTGTGTGTGTGTGTGTGTGTGTGTGTGTGTGTGTGTGTGTGTGTCTTTATGTATGTGTGTGTGTGTGTGTGTGTGTGTGTGTGTGTGTGTGTGTGTATGTGCACATCTGTCTTGCATGGGTGATGTTGAGCCCATAAGACAAAAAGGCAATGGTCAAAAATGACTGTGTCATCTAGGACCCCAAAATGCATTCTAGTCTCTGTAAAGTCATTAAAGCTGTTAACATATAGGTTCCCATAGATTGGTGAGTTCATGAAATTGGAACCCAAACATTCAACAGTCTGTCGGGCCATGTTACTACCCTCCAATAGTTCATGTCCTGAAAGGTGATTTTAGGCATCTATTAAAAATTACTGTGTAGGACAGACATGCATCTCAGTTTCAGTCTTGAGATCCTAAAGGTAGTTTTCTGAAAATTCTGTCACAAACTATTCACAGATGTCAGTTATGAATCAGCTATCATTTCTGTGAGCATTTACTTGCAACATTTTTAGGTTTGTATCAGGGGTAACAACATATTGGGCAGGATTCACGAAGGCTTGCACAGAGTGTAAGAGACGTGCAACACTCCATGCAAGCCTCGCGATCCAGGAACAGCCCTAAACTCCGTGTAAGAGACCAGCTTAAAACGTCTCTTACACGGACTGGGCGTGGACATGCTAAATACCTCACTTGCATCCGAAAGGTATGCAAATGAGGTATATTAGCGATCCACGAAGCAGAAACCAGTCCGTGTAGGAGACGTTTTAGCTGCAGAAATGTACTCAGTTGACAACTGAGTACATTTCTGCAAAATCCACAACGGAGCAATGTCAGCTCCAAAAAAAGGTTGCATATGATTCAGGCAGCATGCCAATGGCCAAATATGTGGCCATTGGCAAGATAACCCGATGCAAAAATATTAAAAATATGATTTTTTTTTCGGCAATCGCCAATGTTTAAACCCAGCGCAGACCCGCGCAAACGGGCTGCGCTGTATAAAACCATAAAAAAGAAGGTTATAAACCCACAAATGTGGGTTTCATGCAATACATGGAATGACAATGCAGGGACCAGCAGACCAAAACCAACATGGCCACCGTGTAGTGGTTGCTAAGGGGGGAAGCTGAGTCTAAGACATGTAACTAAGCATTAGTAGGCAATCTCATGTAAATGAGGGTTAGGATACTGAATCTCACAGTCACATACCAAATGAGCACAGTCTGAGTAGTGTAAGAGATACAAAAGAGAGAGGAATAGAGTAGGAGATAGGTGACATCACAGGGGGGGATGGTAGAAAGAAATGCAGTTCATTGGAGGCCAGTGTAACATGACAGATGACAGGCACAGATCATGGAAAGAGGTGTGCCACTAGAAAAGTCATGGAAAGTCAAGAAATGGAAGGTGTACACTGTTACCTACACCAAAGTTTCTTGCTGGCCGTGCATGCGCATGTGTGCGCACCATGAAGCGCGAGTAAGGCAGTGTGCACGCGTGTAAGGCAGTGTGAGCATGTGGGAGCATGTTGGGAGATGTTTAACACTGTTTGCGCGGGTGTGCGCGCATGTAAGGCAGTCTGAGTATGTTGGAGGCTGTTGGCAGACGTGTAACGGTGTTTGCGTGGGTGTACGCACGTTTAAACCCGAATAAGTAGATTCTTAACCGTGTAAGCATGTGTGCGCGCGTGTAAGCCACTGTGAGTGTGTTTCAGATAGTATGCAAGTTGCTCCCCCCCTGAGGAAACAGAAAGGAAAAAGCAAGCAACAGAATTAATAGGAAGCTAGCAGGGATAACTGCTGAAGCTAGCAGGTGAAAACAATTAGAAGCAGGCAATTACACAGGCAGAATAGTAGCCCAGCCCAGCACTTAAAACTCTGCAAACAGTAGTGCAGGATGTTTCCATTAAGAGACACTGCAAGACAGGAGTAAGCTAATAGAAGTGAAAACTGAAAAAGCTGAACTCAGAGCAGAAATATTAGGGGCTGCCATAGCTGTCATAATGAGACATAGGCGACTTGCTGAGGGTGGTGACAATGCAGATGGTGTCAGACAACCCACAGTGAGGAGACGGAGAAGAGTGTACAGGCCCAGGGTCACCTACCACGGGTTAAATGAGCTGGAGATAGTAGAGCGCTATAGAGTGGACAGAGAGCTCCTGCAGCAGATTGTTGAGCTGTGCAGGCCACGCCTCACACACAGAACCAACAGAGGGGAACCCATCCCAGTGGAAACCAAGGTATGTGTTGGCCTAAGAATACTAGCAACAGGTACCTTCCAGAGACCAACTGGCGATATGATGGGGATATCACAGGCATCAGCCTCCAGGGTACTACATCAGTTCCTGGATGCCATGTCAGCACATGTCGGTGATCATGTATATTTCCCCAATGCCCGTGAGGTATTGGCCAGCAATATGCATCTCTTCCAGCAAATAGCGGAATACCCTGAGGTACTGGGTGCTATAGACTGCATGCATACGCATCAAAGCACCAGCAGGTGAGCGGGGTAGGGCCTACATTAACCACAAGGGCTTCCCCTCCATCAACTGCCAGGTCATGTGTGATGCCCAGGGCATAATAATGAATGTGTGTGCTGGCTGCCCTGGGAGTTATCACGATTCCCACATCTGGCATTTGACGCAGCTGTACAAGACATTTGCCAATGGGGACATCCCACACGGACACCTAGTGGGGGATGCAGGTTATGCACTGGAGCCGTGGCTGATGACACCCATCAGAAACGCACACACACCTGAACAGGAACGCCACAATGAGGCACACGCACAAACACGTAATGTGATAGAGCATGTGTTTGGGCTGCTCAAGTCATGGTTCCGGTGTCTGGACACATCTGGTGGAGCCTTGCAGTACACACCAACTACATGTACCCAAATTGTCATGGTATGCACTATGCTACATAATATGATCTTGCGAAAACAGCTGCAGCAGGACCAGCATAGGGCCGGGCCAAACAGCCCCCCACCATTGCCAAGGCCATCACAGGCAGAGCGTGACTCGGAGGAGGAACAACCTGAGCCTGCCCCAGTAGGCAGAAGGAGGCGTGCCCAGTATGCCCTAGCCTTGGCAAAGAGGCAACGCATAGCACATACACTGGCACAGTAGGAACCCTGGGAATGATACCCCTCTCTGACTCACTCATATAGTAACAGGGATGCCTAACATGACACAACCTGCTCTCAAACATGTACAGGGAGTGTAGTATGTGCATCCGACAGAGGCAGCCCTGCAGCACCACCTGAGGCATGATTGCCATGTGTCAAGCAATGTAACATAATCTAGTATATGCAAACATGAAGACCCTGCCTAACATCTCACCCTCACCAAGCATGATGCCACACTATGAAGACAAGAAGATCAAGTACAATAATTGGCTGAAGTAATGCAGTCAGTCAAAGGGGAGCCAATGTGTCATAGGCTGGGAAGATATGCGGAGTTTGACATGATGCACCACCTGCTAGGGGTGGCATGCACCTAGCATGCCATGCCCCATGGATACTGGCAAAGGCTGTCAGTACCCACAACATGCCCTGAATAGGTAAGTCGCAAAACACACATCCAACCGCATAGATTCTACAAGGGATAGGAACCTAGATGTAATACTACCCCATGACAGATGTACAAACAGCAAGATGTGTGCAGTGTAAACGCACACAGTAAGGAGAATGTAGATACCAGTCCTGTAATGGAGAACTGGGCAAGGCTCACAGCAGCACCCTAGCACTACCAGGTCACACCTCATACTGTGCTGTACAGCCGCAAAACATGGAACAAGCTACAAAAGGAGGGTGACTAGCAAGAAATGGCAAGGATAACCACACCCCCATGTTGGTACCACAACAAGAAGCAGCATGGAATAGCCATGGTCAAATACCAATGGCTAAAACTGCCTCGCAGTAGATAGCCTGCTGCAGACCACTGTCCTAATACCAGGAACATCACCTGGCCTATGTCGGAATACATGAATATATCAAGCCCCCCAAACCACATTATATTGCTCGACTAAAAATACCCAGACATACACCGGTAGCATCATACTAGCACCAACACAGTAGGGGAAAATTACCCTGATTCCATAAACCAAACTGCCCAGGAACAATGTACTACCCCCACAAGAGGGGTAAGCATACTGGATGTGATAATCAGCAACATGTGTACTGGATGGCAAGATGAGAATTGTACCCCTCACTGGTAAGACAAGACCATAGAGTAAGCACACTGGAAATACACACCCGACCCCAGTCCCTGGCCAGAATACCACAGTGAAAAACATGTGTAAAGTATAGGTTGCAGCCCTCAAAACCGATGTTGAATCCACAAAAGGCCCTGTGCAAGTGCAGAACATGGGACACACCACAGAACATGTTATACAGGCATTCCGTGAACACAGCCAGGAATGCTTGGAGTATGCAGTCACAAATAACAACAACACACAATGCCATGCACGCAGACATCTGGCATGCTGGGCTCCAGCCATTACCAAACCATAAAAGAGAATGAGGAAGATACCACATGATAGAGCAAACATAAAAAGGGAAGTAATCACTGACCAGTAGTATGGCAACAACATATGTCCACACATACAATCCACTAAGTCCAGCCACAACAAGTATAACCTATGAATCCAGAGGCAATGTGATGCCAGTACCAAGTACACAGACAACCACAACACCCTCGAATAAATACAAACATATGTGATAGATGCATCCATGTATCCAAAGCAGAATTTGAGCTCCAACAAGCCAGTACTGTCAACACTAGTCAGGAGGAGAAGGTAACCACATACACCACAAACCCAGTCCCACATAGACCTACCACAACTGTAAACCAAACACATAAACACAGACAAATATTCCCGGAGGCCTCAATTACAAACACACCACACCAACAGATGCCTCCAAAGTAGATCACAAGCAACCACAACCTTCAAACATAGCACATGCAACGAATAGTACGCAAAGCTGGTGTGCCAAACAGTCACAGGCCCGAAGGAGAAACAAATGCCTGATACAGTCGTAATAGGTGTCTGTATAGGCAGAAACACAGCTGTCCCACTCACCAGACTGAACAAGGGAAAGGGTAGAGTAAGCTGCTTGTAGGTAGCCACAAAATGCCACGTAACACAAGTACGCAGGTCACCCCAAAGCAAGCAGAAATATGATGCACTCAATGTCCATGCTGGCGTGAATTACCTGAGATGTACCTCCCTGGTCAACAACAAATGAGACATGTATGGTCCCTCCGAGTATGTACCCCAGGGTGGGATGACACTGGCTGTGTGCAGCATCCAACCCTCACCAAGAATGATGCCACAGTACAAACACAGAATGCTCATGTTTAACAGCTGGCACAGTTACAGCTGTCAGTCCAAGAGGGTGTAATGTGTGTCCGCTTGAGATGTCAAGCATGACAAGCCATGCTGCTGTTACAGGGGTGGCTGTCAGCTGTTACCTGTGTGCATCTGGATACTGGATAAGGCCTTTGCCGCCTCCATAGAGCCGTATGTAGGCAAGGCCAAAAAGACTACCCACCACCCTAGAAAACATAAGTGGTAGGAAACATAAGGGTAATGCTGCCCAATGCCAGATGTGTAAACTGCAATATGCATGCCCCTGAGGCACTTCACATTATGGAGAACATTGATGCCTGTCCAGTGACAGAAGCCTGCTGCAGGCCTAGTGATACCACACCAGCACTACTAGGTTATAGCACATACCATGTGTTATGGCCCCAACACATCAAAGGAGGGGGAGTATCCATATGCAGCACAGACACCCATATAGCCAGGTAACTGACAATGCACAAAGCAGCGGACACCACCCATGTGCACATAACTGTAGTCAAAACTGCTGTACAGTCTGTAGCATGCGACAGACCACACTCTCACACACAAGAACCCCACCCAGACATCCGAAGACACTGGACAGTATGGATGTCCCACCAAATACCAGACAAGGTACACAAAGTACCACATAGGTGTCAAACCATTATGTATGCAAGGAGTCATCAGGGACCTAGGGACACAGGTCGACATTAATCTGTCATGTGACAGCCACAATGCCAATGTGGCTATGAAGACTGTTGATACTGGACACCGTATCATGAAAGGATTCACACCAACATCAACAGGGGTCACTGTGCCGCTGTACTGTCCCCTTATCAGACCCATAATCTAGTACAATGACTCATATGGGATGTACCATACGTGACACCTGCAGCGGTTTGGAAGACCTCATAGTTACCCCACCAACAGGATAAAGGGTGCGAAATATATGTCATATGCTGCCTGGCTGTAGACACCCCAGCTGACTGCAGTCACACACTGCCTACACAGAGGCATTGTATGTCTGTTGTACCAGGCCATGTCCAACACAGGAGTAATGGACATGCTACACCACAGGAAATCAAAGCCATTGGAGCTGTGAGAGTCACAGATGTCAACCTCAACACATAATGAAATAAGATGTGCTGGAGGGACAGATACATAACCCATAGGCTCCCCACACCCAGAAATAGGATCCCAATCCATGGTAGGCAGAGCCCCTCACTGACACCCCTCAACAGGAATATTGCCAAGTGGATGGATGACCGTACATGTATACTGGGGGTCCCCACTGTGCCATGACCAGACAGAGGCACAGTGAAGAACCTCATAAATGGCCATAATTGCACATAGCAAGGGGTGGTGAAAGAAACACACACTCTAGCTAGGCTTACCAATGGCCTAGGGTGTCTAGCCTACTATGAACCCATGAACCTATGAAGATACAACACGTACAGGACACTAAGGATAATCACAAGGCTTAACCAACTGATGGTAGGAACCATGTTGGGCATCCACAGATATGCTCCGAATCACACAGATATTACAAACAACATACCAAACACACACACATATTGCTAACATACAACCTGTCAGGTGCAGTGCAAACACCCCCCCCCCCCGAGTGCAAAATACCTATCCCAGCAGATGGTCCCCTGACATTGCAGATGCTGAGGTAACAGCCATCATCTGCAAAGCAGAACACACAGCAGCAAAGGTATGTGATGGTGTCCTGTGCTGAGGCCAACATGGACCCCAAGAGTAATGGAATGCAAAATCACACTACTGGCCAATGTCAGCCTTACCACAGGGTATGTACCCAAAGAGCAGTGTACAACAACAGTGGTCCATCACAACAAAGGTGTTGCCTGAATGGATACTCCAAACTAACACCCCAGGATCCTGACAAGCTTGTTCTGCACAGCTATGGAAAGGATCAGTATGTACCGCAGACAGAAGGCTAATGTGGACCTACTGACACCGGACCCAACACACTGTGGCTGTTGTAACTGCAGAACCAGCCCCTAAACATGTCTGACCCATTTGAAGCAGTCATTAAGGTCATTGATGAGGGCTATGTGGTCCACACAGCGTAGCTGGACCGTGCACATGCTTCTAGACAATACCGTACGTGTTCAGTATGGATATGTTCACCAGCTTAAATATACACCCCTATGTCAGTAGAGGGGTTGCAAAGCAGACCAAGGACAGAACTGACATGGTCAGACATGCTGCATCCATGCCAGACTACAAAGCGGATATGAGTGGCATCCCACAAGGCCTGGTCTTGGCCCCCCCACCCCCATTCTGTATACATGTCCCATAGGTATAGGCCAACATGGAAGGACTGTGACTGAGCATGTATGCAGAGGAGTACAAACAGACCGTATCCGACCCCCAGCTGACACAAGAAACCCACAAAAGGGCCACCCACAAACAAACAACTGTAGCCATAGCCAAGTCAGCAAGCTAATCGCAGAAATGTGTATAGACAACCACTGTGGATATACAGTAAGTGCCCACAAAATACCACACAGGTGTTAACCCATGAGGCACCTAACATGTAATGTGAGACCTGGGTACAAAAGGTGATAAATAACCTGCACTGGACAAACATGTGTCTGTAGTGTTCAGAAACATGTACCATATACCCACCCAAACATGAAGGCTGGCAGATGTAGATAAGGGGAAATCACTCTGGCTCTGCAGCCATCCTCCATCAGCATCACAACTGACTACAATAGCCCTTGTGGGATATACCGCAGCAGACACCTCCAACAACTGTAAAGTCCACAACAGTACCCCACCAGGGGTAGCAAATAGCCTGAACAGATGCCATGTGTTGCCTGAGTAAACAAACTGCAGCCCCACACACTGCCATCCTTCCCGGCTACAGGAAAGCTGTGCCTGATGTATGATGCCATGTCCAACCTGAAATGAATGAACATGTTGCACCTTGTACAATCTGAATGGCAGTGAGCTATGCACATGAGAGACCTGAACCCCAGCACTGACATACATAGGACAAGCTGTACAGAATGATCCATAACACAGAAGGCACCTCCACACTGCAGTAAACTCCTGGTACAGGTCAGCCAGAGTGCCACATATCGACACCCCTCAAGAGGCATCCTGATGAGTGTATGGGAGATGGTAGGCTACCCTGGGTATCACTGTTATGTCAGAGGTAGACAGAGGCACAGTATACCAACCATGACATATGTAATGGCAAACTCCAGTTACAATGTGTGTCGAAGGACAAACACACCCTGTGACTACCATCAGCAATGGCCTACAGAGCATCGCTAGTGTTTGCCAATGTCCACCCATGTTGTGGAATACACTAGCAATGTTGGACGAGCCTGGTGTAGGTAGTCCATATCTGAACATATTGCAACATGGTCATATGTGCACAACTGGCCCCTACACAGTCTGTCGTGCTCACTATGAAGATGTCAAGCAGTGATAGGACTAAAGCCCAGGATACTGTCCACTACAGTGAAATACCGAACCAGTACACTATACGGTACTACAGTCTTAGGTCATTATGAAAGGATGTTGAGAACTGTCTGCAAAGTATCCCATGCAATTCCTGCAGGCACAGTATAATCCCTGTTGTGGCAGACACGAAGCAGTTGGCCAGTTAGTACACAACGTGACACCCAGCACACAATCATAAATGTGTGATAATGACGAAGGTCACACACACCCAAATATGTGTTGGACTTCAGAGTACAACATATGGAAAGCTCACACTGGGCATGCTCGCACACTTTGATAAATGAGGCATATGTCAGACAACATGCCATGGAAAGGCTGAACTGGGCATGCTCACACACTTAGGCCATATCTCTGTGTAGCAGTTGGCCACACATATCTGGTATTTGTACGTGTCAGTCCAGGAACCAACCACAACACAGCAATCAGCCCAGTGCACACAGTAAATGACCACAGAGACATAAGTGATATAGTGGATCGTCATATGCAAACATCTGCCACAGATACACAAGTTGGTCATAGGAACAGGGAATGCTATGGCAATAAAGACCTGCAAACAGTAGAACAGCACAACAAATATTGTGCATCCGACAATTGAACATATGGGTGTAGAGGTCAATACTAGGCTTCTTGCCCCAGGGAATGGCAGCTCAGCCAGAGTGTGCTTGGCATCTGCATCACCAGGATAGTAGGCTACCATGCCACTGTAAAGTAGGTCACAGAAGGCGACATGTGAGGCTAGTGAGCTGTGCCTCTGTCAAGCAGGGGCACCGTGGAGGTCTCAGGGATTGAATGTGCTAAGCCACAGCCATGTTGTCGGTGTGTGCTGTGAGAGGGTTGCTGAGGATCTCTGACAGTAGGTGTCCGTCAATAACAGACTGAGGGGAGCCCTACCTGCATTCTCTGGACGATTCCACTGTCAACAATGTGTTGTAATGAGTATGTGTGAATGAAGTGCCATGCTGGAACCATCCACAGATGTCCTCCCTCTGTGGGCTACAGCTCTGCAATGTAGTAGGTCGCTCTGTCTGTTGAACGGCGCATATATGGCCGGTGTACAGCTGACAGGTGTCTTGTTGTGGAGCAGTCATGGGTATATGTGGGATAGCATGACCAATGCAAACTGTACACATGCTCATAGGATGCAAGTGTCAAAGATTATGCTGAGTGGCCAGTATAGTTCTCCAGCATGGGTCCTCTGAAGTCATCCACCCCAGTCTACACAAGTGTAGAGTCTGCTTGTGCTAAACACAGTTTGTGTGCAGTGACAACCTTGCCTGGGGGTGGAGATGCGATATGGATGTCCAGGGAAAGGTGGACATGGGCAGGTATCAACAATGGTGGTCTACCTCTGGTGTGGAACAGTGAGTACCCACGTTGCAGATGGACAGGTGCAACATGTATTAACCCATGTTGTTCTGGTGTGTGGTTCTGCCATAGCACATGGACCCACAAATTGTAGTGGCAGTAGGGTAAAGTAGTAGAGGCCTGAGTAGTTCTCACACACAATATGCCTGTACCTGATGTTAACAACTGGAATGGTGTATGTGAATACCTGCATATCCTGGCACTGTTCCCAGGGAAGCTAAGTGTGTGTCCTGGATGTGGGTGTGGTGTGCTGGACTGGTTGTGTTGTGTGTTACAGGTCCTGTGGTCCCAAAGCATGGTATAGAACATAACCTGCCAGTGCGATGTGCATATCTGACCCTGACGTAGGTGGCTGCAAATGCATATATATGCTATCCCCCACCTGACAGGTAGTACGACATCTACAAACCTCTGTGGAAATGAAGATGTCAGCACCCTAGAAATACTACAGGTGCAGAGCAGATGCCCAGTAATTCAGATAGTGCTCTCTGCTAATGCGTCGCCCTCAAGTGTCATAATATAGTTAGGTAAGGGTTTGAATCCTGCAAATGCTCAGTGTGTGTGTATGTGTGTGGGTGAGTGGGGTTTGTGTGTGTGAAAGGCTGTGAGAGGGAAATGTCCCTTTTGGCAACTGGGAGAACACACTACAGGATGCACACTCCCCTTTCTAAACACAGATGATGTCAGCACCCTATTAGTACAGCAGGAGAAGGGAAGCCTCCCAGTAATGCGAATAGCGAGCTCTGCTAATGCATTTCCCCTGCGTATTGTAATGTAGTTAGGTAGGAGTTTGAAACCTATAAATGACATGTGTGTGTATTTGCATGTGGGGAGTTTGTGTGTGTGCATTTCCGTATGAAAAACATGTTAGTTTTGGCAATCAGGTGATCACACTACCTGATGCACATTACCCTTTCAAAGTACTGATGTTGTCAGCACCCTATAAGTATAGCCAGAGACGAGGAACTATCTAGTAAACTGAACAGTGCGCTTTGCTAATGCGTCCCTCTCACGTGTCATGACTTAGTTAGGTAGGGGAATGAATCCTGAAAATGGCAAGTGTGCATGTGTGTGGGGGTAGTAGGGTGTGTGTAAATGCAAGTGTGAGGGAACAGATCCTTTTGGCAAATACTACAATACACCAGATGCTGCATACTCCCCCAGTGAACACAGGGGATGTCACCACACTATCAGCACAGCCAAACAGGGCTAGTTGGCTAGTAATGCCAATAGTGTGCTCTGCTACTGTGTCTATTACCATTGTCAGAGTACAGATAGGCATGTTTTTGTAACCCACAACTGTCACATTTGGTTGTGTCACACAGTATGACCTTGTGTGGGTGTTTGTACATAACAATGAATGCCATTGCCTAACCCAGCAATGGTATTGCACACATGATGTATGTGTGTGACACATACACATAAATACCTGTGACCTGCAGTAGTTACCATGTCTGACACATGCTTCATGTTGATAAATGGTTTTAGCAATGTATACCAATATGACTGTGTCTTACTGTGCAGGGTCCGCACGTGGTATGTCCCTGTACAGTGTGGGTGTCTATGGTGAAAGACCTACAGCAGGGGATACACATCTGGTCTGGGCCATATAGTGTACATGTAGTCGATGTACAGGTGCTGCATGTTCCCACCTGTTGTGGTAGTGGTAACATGTCATTCCACTGCAATTCGGTGACCACATGCTGTGAACTCTTCAACTAGAGTGTTGTAGCTACAGTAATGCTCACACACAATGTTTGGCTGGATGCAGTACGGCCTTATAAACACAGTTCATGAGACTGTCATATTGCCGGTGTTGTTATGGAGGATAGGTGGTCTTCCTGTGTATGTGAGGGTTGTGTGTGCCAGGCTATGAACCAGATGGCAGTCCGACACACTGTCAGCTGCACATGAGTAGAACCTGATGGTTTGTGCTGTGCCAACAACCTGGAGGTGTGTGTATCTGTGTTACCTTGGGATACCACCCCCCTATCCATGTGTGTTACATGTGTAGGGGACGACAGGCATGGTATGGGGCATAACCTGTCAGTGATGGGTAACACCTGTGAGCCATGAATCATGCATCTGGTACTGCACAGACATTGCAGTTCACCGTGCTGAGGGCAGTGTCTGGTGCATGCATCCTCCGGTGTACACTGCTGTTGTTGTGTAGCAGCACTGTTAGTGTCCTAACCTGTGTGATACCCACGGAGGTCGCTATGTAAACCATGTCCTGCAGCATAAGGCAGTATGTGTGTAACAAGGAGCCTTGCCATTATACATCGGGCCATGGGTGTCACGTGCAAGATGACCCGTGCACATCAATGTGGCTTCCCTAGCATGTAAGCACACGTTGACAGCCAGTGGATACCCTATGAATGACAGTGGAGACTGAGCATAATGTAGGCATACAACAGCCTTCCCACATATAGTGGTAGAATACCTGGTGAGGGTATGTTGGCAACCAACATCAGGCTCATACTGGCCTGTGCCACATGCTGAGAGATCCATTTTATGTTCCCTATCATGTAGTCCAGGGAGGTATGTCCCAGGCAGCCACACTGGCATGGTCAATGAGTGAGTCATATCTGTCCATGCCTCTGTCTGACCTGTATGTATGTGTGCTGTGGTGGACCATAGTGCCCCTGAGTCATATCACTGTGACCTTCACCAGATACAGCCTGTTGAGCGGGACCCCAGTGCAGCACACATGACAGGTACCTGACACGTCTGTAGCAGGTGTGTTGTGTAGCCCTACAGGCTGTGAGTGTGTGGCACAGGGGATGTGCGTGCCATGTGTGGCATGTGCTCTGTTCTGACGGAACATATGCCTGTGTGCCAGCTGCGGAGGTGTGTGATGCCCAGGCAGGCTGCTAGTCTGAGTCCCCACGTATGCCCCAGTGTGTTCAGCATGCTGTCAGTGTGTGTCAATGTCTGACTGGTATTGTCGTCACTGTAATATATTGTATTTATTTATTTATTTATCCTACATTTGTTGACTGGGATAGCCCAACTGGATGCATGTCCATTTCCAGGGGAGGCCAGTAGAAACAAGCTACGAGGGTAGCAGATACAGCATTACATAATACTAGCATTACATAGTACAAACAGATTATTTACAGAGATTACATAAGTAAGCAAGTCAAACATGTTCCACAGGTTAATGTTAGACCTGAGCACAAGCCAGGATTAAATTGAAATTACACAGTAAAGTGGTTCACAGAAGTTACACATTCGAGTTAGCCAGGCTTGATACATTGACATAGCCAGTTACGTGACAAATGTTGTTTGAGTCTACTGTTAAATGACCTAAGGTGGACAGTAGGGTAATATCAGCTGGAAGTGAGTTCCAGGATCTACTTACAGGGTTTGCAAAGAGAGAATCACCAGCTGTGTTATTAAACTTGCTAGTCTGAAGTAGTACTTTGTTAGAGGATCGAAGCGGTCTAGGATTGTTATAGGGGGTGATAATAATTTAAGTGCAGGAGTATTGTCTGGATTATAAAGGATTTTATAGGCCATAATCAGTTGGTTCTACTGTATTAGCCTGGGTATTGCAAGCCAACCAAGCTGATTTAGATTGATGCAATGATGTGTCCTAAAAGGCGGGCCAGTGGCAAACCTGGCAATGTGGTTGTAGCAAATCGAGTGCTTGTTAAGGACAGTCTTGTTCATATTTGAGAGTAGAGGGGATGCATACAGAAGGGCTGAAACAAGGTGTGAGCGAGCTATGGCACCTTTAGCTGGAGGGGCTAGGAAGGCTTTAATTCTGTAAAGTGACCCTAGCTTTCTATTGATGGCTTTGCTAATCTGGTTAACATGTATGTCACATATGAGATTATTGTCTATGATGACACCTAATAGTTTCGGAGATGGGTCAGGAGATTATTGTGCCATCAGTTGATGTTATGGTAACGGTGAAAGTGGTAGACCTACGTGTTGGTGGAATAACAGCAGTTTAGTTTGATTGGGATTTAGGATCAGACGATGTTCAGAAAGCCAGTTTGCTATTGTATTAAAGGTGGTCTGGGTAGCTGACCATAACTCTACTGGAGATGTGGCTGAGCAGATCAGAGTAGAGTATACAGCATATTGGATACAGCTGACTTTTGGGATGACAGTATAATGGTCGTTAATGACGATGGAGGACAGCAAGGGCCCTAGGATAGAGCCTTGTGGTACTCTGAGGGTGTTAGGTAGAAGGTTAGAGGGTTTGTTCTGCCAGAGGCCGGCCTGCTGTCGACCATGCAGGTAGGATTGACACCATTGGAAGGCTCCAGTATCTAGACAGTCTGTGCAGGGTGTGGAGTACAAGTTGGTGATCAACCATATCGTATGCCTTTGAATTATCCAAAAAGAGGGCTGTGGATATATAATTAATGTTGCAAGTATGGCTTATGGTGTTAGTAAAGGCTAGGACGCCTGACGTAGTGCTGTGATGAGGACGTAAGCCATGCTGAGTGTCTGCCATAATGCGAGTTTGGATTAGGTGGTGCATGACTTGTCTATGACGAAAGTTTCCATAATCTCTGCAAGTGGAGAGAGTATAGCTATTGGCCTATAATTGGAGACTTCAGTAGAGCTGCCTCCTGTGTGAAGTGGGATTACATATGACATTTTCTAGATGGTGGGAAAGTTAGATTCTAACATGGTTCCTTTGATTACCTTTGAGACGGGGTAAGCAATAGCATCATCTGGTTTTGATAGGTACTCGGCAGGGAGTTGATCAGCAGAAAGTGTAGTGGGTTTCACTGTTACAATCAAGGTATGGAGAAGTGAAGTGGCGACTGGTTGGCAGCTGGACGCAAGTAGTTTTCTAGGGGTGCTGCTTTCAGGACCAGGGGAGCTAGGAGGTAGATGGCTAGCTAGGGCCTGCAATGTCTCAGTAAAGGACTTGTCAAAGCTATCAGGAACATCTTCAGGGGTATTATCAATAGTAGCAGCAGGGATTGGGGTTGACGTTTGTCCTGGACATAGTATATATGACATGCCACCTGACAGGGTATGGCATTACTGGGTTCAGAGAGACCAGTCCCCAGATTGGCTGTGTGGTGGCATCCCACACATGTGTTGTACGTTCCTGGCCAAGGGTGATGGCTGACTGCATACATGTGGCAGCTGTGACAATGACACATGACTCACATAAACCACGACTGGACCATAGAGGCGATTCACAGGTTACCTTTGCACATGCCACCCTAGTAGTGTGATTGCCATGGTGAGTACCAACACATAGGGCCAATGGGGAACAACATACTGAAGGTGTGTATGTGTGGGTGGACTGCCACTGTTTCATAGCACTGACATATATGACTGCACACGTGGGTAAATGCCAGGTAAGACGTGTGCAATGTGTCACAGGCAACGACATGCGTGCAGGACAGACAGTGACGTTCTGTCATGTGTAAGGTTGACATACATATGGTACGCTATGCAGATGTCACTAGCAGTCTACAGAAGCACTGTAACTCTGCATTGCAGGTGTAAGCAGTGTTCCAGGGGACCCCTGCGAACATGCATGCAGACAAAGCTACAGTACACAGGGCTGGAAGTACTGCATTATACAACAAAGAAGGGGTAACAATAACAGTAAGTAACAATGCAAATATGTAGGCACTATCAACATGTACCCAGGAATACGCAGCACAGATGCCCATGGTAGAACCGATATTATGTCATACTTATTTGTGATCTGGACTACATTGGTACTGCACACATATCTAGATGCGTGAACATCCACATGGCATAGTCGTTGTGGGCATCTTGACACCATTACTGTACATGTCCACCATTGCATATCACTACTTGCGTTAGCTTTCCCCCTGTGCTACCCATGTATGCGGCTATCTGTTGACAACCTTACCACTGGCATGCAATTATGTGCAGCTGTTATACTTTGGTATGTACTATGGGTGCAGATAACAATTCAGGACATTCATACAGTTACTACAGCAGGCATGCTGGGGTACACACACAGTCATAGCAGCACACTGTACTGTTACCAACATGATACTACTAATACACGTCTATGTAGTCACCCTGTGCATCAGCAACGTGTTCCCGCAATGATGTTTGAGATTGCAGGAGGTGGCACAGTGTCATTATATGCACAGGGTGTGGATTAGGTATGCCTGAGTCAGCCACTGATACCACCAATTGACATGTGTGTGTATGTGTGTTGGTGAGGGGCAGCAGTACAGGGTGGGGCAGTGTTGGTGCAGTGTGTGCATGTATGTGGTTGCCCTAAGTGTTAACATTTCGCATGTGTGTATGCACGCACACAGTTCCACCTCATGGCTGCCATATACAGGGGTTTGTGGACAGCTACAGACTGCACCTGGCAGGCCATACAGATCAGTGTCTGTGTGCACGGACACGGTACCTGTGCCTGGCAGGGGTGCTACGGACCATATCCAGTACAAAGCCGGACTGGGTACTGTCATCAGAAGCAGGGGTGTGTTGACTGGACACATGTCTCTGTTGGGACTGTCCAGAGCCACGTGCACGTGGTCTCCTGGGGCGTTCCGATGACAGCACACACCCAGCATTGCTGGGGCTGCTGCTGGCACTATGGGGCGCGTGAGCCTGTTGTCGTCGCCGACTGCCAGCTGCTGCCGCTGCCGGCATACGCCACGTCGATGCCGCAAACGCCCACCATTGCCCTGGCTCATGGACATCTGGTTGTGGAACTGCTGTAATATGTCCCCACAACGTCTGTCTATGACATCGGCGAAGTTACGGATAGCATCCGCAATGTCACGTATACTGTCTGTCATGGCTCTGCGACATGCTCTGAGCTCCCTCAGACCCTGTCTGGTGTACCTTTCCATACGTGACTGAGCCTGCATGACAGTCCGAAACATAGCTGAGGTTGACAGACCTCTTTGGGCACGTCGGCCAGAGGCAGTACGCCCACGGATGCTCCCACGAGAACCCATGGGCAACTGTCTGTGTGGTACCATCGGAGGACCCTGCCCATGGCTGCTGTGTGGGGACGCATGTGCCACAGGTACCACATTACCCTGGTCTATGCCAGCTGTATCCTGTCTATCACCTAGGGACAATGGTGACAAAGGATGTACAGGCAGGATGACTGTGCGCAATGATGGGGTTGACAGCTGTGTACTGTCAATTGGCTGACCAATGGCAGACCCTGACACACCTTCCTGTACCATTACACATATATCATCATTACCAGTAGCCGTGGCACATGATTCAGGTTCCCTGGTGCAGGTCACCAGAGCAGCCCCAGAACCT
Source organism: Protopterus annectens (assembly GCF_019279795.1). Lineage (NCBI taxonomy): Eukaryota > Metazoa > Chordata > Ceratodontiformes > Protopteridae > Protopterus > Protopterus annectens. Next base: position 876,780,807 of record NC_056731.1, on the reverse strand, counting down.
GTGGGATGAAGACAGGAAACACAGTTTACAGTCTCCAGACATTGTTACCAGTGATGCACTTATACACACATGCACACATGGACACATGCACACAGGCACACATGCACACATGCACACATGCACACGTGGACACATGCACATGTGGACACATGCACACATGCACACGTGGACACATGCACACATGTTCACATGCACACATGCACACATGCACACATGCACACATGGTCACGTGTACACATGCACACATGCACACATGCACACGTGGACACAGGCACACATGCACACATGCACACATGCACACATGCACACATGGACACAGGCACACATGCACAGATGCACACGTGGACACAGGCACACCGGCACACATGCACAAATGGGCACAGACACACCTGCACACATGCACACCCTGCAGTATACACACAGAGCACTACTGAGTTACACTACTGTTACTAGCATTATCAGGACTATTATAGGTTATGTTAAACACACTCACCAGCATGGATGGCCTGTCTCGCTGTAACCCTGGAGTGACTTGCAGAAATGATGAGATTAATGTCAGTGGGCACATCTGTGCCATTGATATTGCATATGATACAGTGTACAGAACAGTCAGGTGTACTTATGGCATATTACCTGCATGCTCCATGTCGTGCTGCTGTGTGGAACCAGCCTCCATCATAATGCAGGTGTACTGCTGTTGATGTTCCGGGGCTGGAGCCGCAACACTTAGGAGTAGCCCCTCCAGTCTGGTGAGGGGGGGGATGTGTGGCCACCCCACCTCCTGTGGCAACCTGTTGCCTGTGGATATCTGATGCACACTGCCAGACACTTCGGATTAAATCACTGCAGTGATGTCGTACCTGCTCATATGTCCTGTTATGCGTGCCAATATCATTTACCCTACCGACAAGGTCTTGCCACAGTACGGCCCTCTCCTGCTGATTCTGACTGGTGCGGGAAAACAGGATGTCATACTCCCGCACCAGGCTCTGGTGGACCTCCTCATCTTCCACCACAGAGTAGGCGGGGTTACGCTGTCGTGCCATCTCCCTGGAAGAGAACACAGACAGGATATCAGCAGACCATGTCAGCAATATATGGCACACATACTATACATGATACTCATGTGTAGTGATATACTACTACTCCCATATGTTGCATGTGTGTGTGTCGTGGTGGATACACAGGTACATGGCCAGATATCAGTGCTCAGCCAACACCTGTGCAACAATACCTGCCACATTCCACACAACGTAGTAGCATGCCCCATCGGTCAGCACACACTGACAGGTGCAATGCACAACCTCACTCTGGGGTTCATCCCAAGGTACTGTATGTGGGACACCGTCCACTACTGTGATGTGGACAGACGTTACTCGGCCTGGATATACATATCCCACCACCACCACCAGCACAGTAGACTACTTTGATATGTATGTGATTATACAGTTATTCACTTGCTGGGACTGAGATGGTATCCATGCAGCACACTGGGCCAGTGGAAGCCACAAGCCACACTGCTGACCCCTTTGCAAATGCTTACCACGGACATGCCGCGGATTGCATGACACTAGCACACACATGTCTAACCCAGACCCTATGCACAAAGGTTAGGCATCCTGTCCGGTGGACCCCAGACAGAGGCAGATTGTATAACAATAGCAGGAGGCTACTGCAGGACAGAGCACATTCACATTAAGGGTAGGCATCTGTGGTCAGCACTGGTACTATGCTACAGTCCGTCATAACAACAGCCACGACCTACTCTGGGAGGGAAATGGACACAAACACTATGGATGACCACAAGGCCTTCTTCAGTTATGTTACACATATGGACCACATGCCTCAGATATGCTCTGTGTTAATCCACATCTACTTAACATTCACCAAACACACGTATATTGCCAACAATCCTACAGATATGTTCGGTGCACATATCCCCCCTCCTTCTCCCCCACCTTTGAAATATTTATCCCAGCTGGATGTAACCTCCCTATCATCGCACATGTCCAGGTGAGGGCCACCCTCAGCAGAGGAGAACACACAGCATCACTGTGACCTCGTGGTCCCCCTGGATGTGTGCTACCGGCACTCTGAGAGGACATACCACCACATGTAACACTGATAGTTTATCTTGGCCGTGCTACAGGATATGTACCTGGACAGTGGCATACAGCAACAGTGGTCCCACACCACTAAGGGGGCACCTCGACTGACCCTGGGAATTACCACATCATATACATAATGGGCCTGGTCTGCTACGCTATGGAATTATGCAGTATGGGATGCATATGCAGTGACATCAGGTACCTGCAGACACTTGTTCCCAGCCAGTGTGCCTTTGGGATGGGCTGATCCTGACTTTTGGGCCTGGCTGACATTTCAAAGCAGTCACTACAGCCATTGCTGGGCCAACACAGACACATGCTGCCAGGATCCTGGCCTATGACTGCTTGACATGTGATGTATGGTCATCCCCTTTTGGTGGAACTACGTACACACAACATATCACATGGACATACCTATGGATACAGACCTATGACACATTTGGAGGGTTCACAGTATGCACACTATTAACCTGCTACTTTGCATTACCTCTGTTTGTCGCAGCTAGTTGCATTACCACAGCTTCTGCTTGCTGCTGCTACTGTCAGTGCTGACAGCTTCAGGTTACAGAGTCACAGTGTCTGTTTTTTTTTTTGCTCTCTCTCTCTCTCTCTTTCTCTCTCTCACTTCTCGCTCTCCCTCTGTCTGCTTACAGACAATGCAATGAATGTATTGCATGTGGGGAGTGTTAGCACTGGATGCTTTTGTAGGTATCTGCATAGGTCCATGTGATGGCCTCTGCACCAATTGTAAGCCAGCATTTGCTAATTGCATACAGCCAGTTGTGTACTGATTGCAGTTCTCACTGTGATTTCAGGTCAGTGCTATAAAAGGGTATGTGGGATAGGCGTTGCCCTTTCAGATTGTGAGGGCGCGGACCATGCTGGTATGCTGTGGACAGTGTTCTGTGACTGTAAAGGTTAGTATCTCTCTCATGCTTCAGGCTGTGTTGTATATTCACAATTCTCCATTCCTCTCTCATGTTCCCTGTAGCAAGTGTGTATGCACATTGACTCCTACAACTATATATAGATATATTTATATATATATATATATATATATATATATATGTACATATGCATACATATATCTATGTACTTTAACTGACCTTATTATCTACAGGCTGCCAACTAGCATGGCTGTTTCTTTTCACACACTACTATTATGGAAATCCAGTAGTTTTGACATTTATTTTAAATGACATGCTTTGTGTACTACACATCCTATATTCCCTTTACATTCATCCCTACTTTTACATGTTATATTTATTTTAGCACAATGTTTTTGTATAAGAGTCATGGCTTAGTGGTAGGTTGTACAGGCTAGTGTTTCCAAGGTCCTGGGTTCGGGACTGACAGTGGGAGTTTATTTTTCTTTTGAACTGAGTACAGGACCTGTCAATCACAGTGACTAAGGCACTTTTAAGCAGTTGTAACCGGGCTAGCGCTGGTTTGCGCGGAGCTCACACATGCGCACTGGCGGTTAGCTCCACGCACACCCGGTTATAACCGCTTAACAGTGCTTACTCTGGCGCACACCCGCGCTATTTTCTTTGAAAGAAAAGAAAATGGGGAGACAGGAAAGTGGTGAAAAAGGGGTCACAAAGAGGGTAAGATAGTAGAGAAACAAGCTTGGGATGTGCAGGAGGGATGTAGGTAAGGCCCATAGCTGCCCATTTCTTCATCAGCAACAGCTGTGCATATGTATGTAATTTGGTGTGACATTTGAAACCTTCCACCCCTGAAAGAGGTGTCAGGACAACAATAATACTTGTTGTACAGCCAATTGTAATTGATAGGTTCCATGTCCAGCGGACATGTGTGCGGAATGGGCAGCTATGTATGGGGCGTAATTTTGTTGTGGGTACAGAGTGCCCTTTTTTTTTTCAGGTAAGAGTGGTATGTCAGGTGAAGGAAGTCGGTTCAGCTGGGGAGGTAGGTTGGGTAGGTAAACAGACAAGACAAACAAGACGCATACAGGGGCGGTGTATGACACGTGTGGGGGGGTTACACAATTGACGGGGACGGAGGTTTGGATATCCAGAGCCCATGAGCCCACAGATGGCAACAGTGGAACTGATATCCCCACCCATAGGTAGTTGCCACTGTTCCTTCACTGCCCAGGACGGGGCTGTGCTGGAGGCTGTGTAGGTGGGGCAACAGGCATGCCCGTTAGTTGCACCACCCGTGCCTCGAGCTGGTGTAGGGGCTCAAGGACAGAGTCCCGAATCTCCCTACGCACCACAGTCCGGACGCTACGGAGGGTGAGTGGTGGTTCTCCTCCGGCCACACTTGCAGAGGGGGGGCGAGCCCCATCCCCTGCAGTGCTTCCACCCGCAGGTGGCACAGGGCCACCGGAGGAGGGTCCGGACTCGGCACTAGTGCCAGGTGCACTCGCCAGCTGAGGTGGGAGAGGTGGGTCCGCTGGAACCCGCCTTCCCTGTCGTCCTATGTTTTGCATTATGTCATGACAGTTTGGGTTAGTGACGTATAACACCATTCACAATTAGTTGTAACAGCATGCATTAGTATTCCCATTAACCAAACACCCAGATATTCACACCATTGAACAGCGTGCATAACACATGCATAATTTGAACAGAAATACACAGTCCAACAACATGCAGGGTTAATTGATGGCAACGGGCCATCAGGTGTGGATGTATGAACAGTGCAGATGCATCAACGGACATGCAAAGATATATGACCCAACAGGACAAATGTCCAGGGGTGTTAATTGTGATTGCACATACCATTTTCACGTGGAATGGGTTATATGTGGTTATAGGGTGGGGTAAAGAAAGTAATATTAACACCTTCGAATAACAATACATATGCTGTACATTTCTAATAGCTACAGTTATATACACACTACTGTTCTAACTACAGTTTCCTATATGATAACTATTTCACCTTGCTGATAGGACTGTTACTGCAACATCAATATACATTTTAGTGTTCTTCATACACATTCATATCTAGCTTTGTTCAGCTACATCATCTTGCTACTTTTGCTTTATATAGCTGTAGACAAGTGTGGATGTTTGGTATATCAGACAATCATCCTATCTGCGTATTTCAGACTGAGAGCAACATATCCAGATTTTGGGATACACATTCCACATGCAGCAACACTTTGAACATATTTCGCTGTTTGGTTTTGAATCTCACATGCATTTCATTCTGTCTTGACTGCAGTATACTTTATTCAGGGGTTATTACTACTGTATTGCTGGATTCATGACACTTTCTCACACTCTCTCACTTGCTTTCATTTTACTATTCAGGATGGTACTTCTAGGCTTTATTGACATGTTTTAACAGTAGTTATTACAATCCTTTCCAGCAGTCTCACTTCTGTCATGTTTCAGTATTTCCACAGGGATATATTTCACACATGTGATTTCATCATCTTCTGCAGCTATACTTTTCAGCCTGCTGCAGGTTGTGTACTATTTTCTTACAGGCAGGGCATTTTTATTTCAGAATATATGTCGGACAGTTTCATGTTTAGGTTACACTTACAGTCTGAAAACTCTTGTAATCAAGCAATACTTGCATACACTTTCACACTGTTACTTGCAGATTTTATTCCTTATTGACTACACTGCACTCTTTTGCTGACTGTCATACTTTTATATTTCTTTACAGTTACTGGTAGTGGATTACTGACCTGCCTGGTGGTGCAACCGCACCAGCCTATCGCCATAGGCTCTGCGGTTCGCAGAACGGACACCTGCAGCTATAATATAAATGAAGTAATATTGGAATACACATCTCCATAATATCAGCTAGTTTAATTTTTTACATACATAATTAAATGTTACTTACTCAGTAGTGGGGCATTGGGTGTTTGCCGGGCCTCCTGTATCCAAAGGTTCAGTTGGTCCTGCTTGCATCTCTTCAGGTCCGCATGGTGGTGACGGACCTGCTCACCAGTCCTTGGAATCTCTGTGGCACTGGTGAGATCATGAGCCAACCGGTCCCACGCCTCAGCCCTGTATGCTTCCCAGAGGACCTGGCCCTGCATGAGTTGGGCCTCATGATTGTGGACTAGGAGCCAGGCCATGTACCTGGACTCCTCAACACCCCACCTCTGTGCTCGAAAGCGACTACCCTCTCCTACTCCTGACATTCTGCCTGCAGGTCTGTTCTACAATCGTTTATGCTGTGTATTCCCACCTATGGGGCTTATATAGTCCGTTTTTCCTGCACATATCTGTGATTGGCCATTTTGGAATTGTATCAACTTCAGTAAACCTGCATTGTCATGCTGTAGTTTGTATTCATTCCTATATATTAGCTATTATTGCATTTCTAGGTACTGCTGTCATGGCTTAGTGGTTCTGTACCTTGACTATGGTGTATAGTATCCTGGGTTCGAACCTAACCACTGCTTTTTATTTTTCATGACTGTCTAGACATGCTGAGGGGTGTGTCTGTGTAAAGGCAGTTTTGATACGGCTTGCTCAACGTTGCCCTTCGGTTAGCTTGTTTGCGCGGTGCGCAGCTCTGCGCAAACGGGGTACACTGCTTTAAGCCTCATTTGGCTATCGGCACGCATATTATGCTCAGCTCAGTTAGGGGCACATAGATATAGTGTGTTAAACCACTGCTCAGCTACGGGCACTCATTTTGCACCAGTTAAACCACTGCTCATCTACGGGCAGATGCACTCACCCTGTTAATGTAGCTCATCTATGGGCACATCTGGCATGTTTTATTCTTTTGTTACCTCACATTTCTTCAATATAAATGGGCTATTTCATTACATTTTACATAAGTTGTGGTTTTATGTCTACATATTTGTCAGGGACTTGTTTCCTGCTTATTTTGCAAAAAAAAAAAATTGGTGTTGTGGGGGCTCGAACCATGAATGCCTGCTCTGCAGCCAGCATCTCTACCCCTACGCTATTGCTTCCTGGTTTATTTTGCATATTTAGTTTTTATATGCTTTCCCACTGACTGCTAACTGTAGCTGCACTACGGGCACGCCCGCGCAAACGAGCGCACTCACGGTTAAACATCTTTACAATTTAAAAAAAACTTATAACTTGTTCATTTATATTTATTTTATGTTCATAGTCTGTGGGGGCATGTGTTATGTTCTGTTTATTCACATTTCCGTGGACTCTGTCATGGGCGTTTCCTTTGGGTACTTTTCCTCTTCTGGGGGCGTGTCCGCTTACAGGGCTCGGCCTACGGACACGCCCCCTACTGTCTTACACGGACCGTGTTGGCCTTCAGTGTGATTCAGCATGCTCTCATTAATATGCAGAGCGTGCTGACATCACTCTGTTTAACTGCAGCCTCCGTGTATGAGTTATAACTCTTACATGGAGGCTTCGTGAATCCTGCCCATTGTGTTTTCCTCAGCTTGTAACACTATGGTGAGCATGCTTTGAGACTGACCAGGACTTAGCCTTAGCACTGCTCCTGCCCCTACTCACTTTAGGACAAACTGGCTTATGTGTAATTCTTGCTTGTCCTCTGTATCTGAGTCAGTAAAGACAAACAAAAGCCCTTAAGATTATTTATTCATAAAAACCCAAACACAACATAACTGTGTCAAAAAACAGAATCCTTTGAATATTATCTATTAAGGATGACATAACAACACCAGCTGGTTGGTGTACTCTGGCCCATTCCAGCTACCAGTTATTGTCCAAGTGCATAAACCCAAGTCCCCTTGGACATGTGATATTACCCAATAACTTGTACTGTAATTCACCACTGAGACATAACTAGCCTTGAACGAAGCCCCTTCAGTCATCTGACCTGCCAGTCACCAAGAAGCCACTGAAGTTTAAAGGGAAGAATACAAAGGGGTTAAGCCATGGGGTAAGTGTCCACCTACTGACAAGACTATGGCTACCTCGCCCCCCTGCAGACAGCCACTGACCCCATGACTTGGATAGGCACGAGAGCCTACCAGGAAACAAAGAGGATACAACTTACCTTGAAAAAAGATGATTAACAGACAATGTTAATTGCAAGTTGAGCAAGTCAAGGCTCAAACCATTCAAGTGGATACCATCTGCATCATAAAAGTTCTTATCTAAGTTTTCTAAGTCAGAGCATTCTGTGATTTGGTAAACAATGCTATGAGTGGACTGAACCACTCTGTGGTTAATAAAGCATCTGGATCTCCCACGGCTGAACCATGAACTGCACCCTTCAAAACAAATCTTTGAATAAGGGCAGACCAAAACAAAACAAGAATGAAACTAAATCAGGATGGAGACTGCACACTCTTCTGAGATCAGATAGGATCCTTGCTGCTAAAATCTTCTTCAGGCTAGTGGTTAGATCATTGCACTCAAAATTAATGATTAGGGTTGTTGGGGCTTTTGCATTTAAGATCAGCTGATGCCAGTATTCCTACAGATGGAACCATGGCAAACCTGAGAAGCCAAGGCAGTGGATTGCCCACTGATCCTGGTTCAGAGCCCCATTGTGTTTATTTGAACAAAGGTATGCTCAGCTGGTAGCTGTTTGTATAAAGGAGTGGTTAGGATCCACAGCACACTCCTCCCTGCAAATTAAGGTAGCAAAATTAATGTCTGACATAAGTTAGGAAGACATCAGATAACCACCTCCTAGTTCATTTTTGTACTTTAGTTGAATGACCCCTTCTGCTAGATCCAAGGAATGTCCTATGTGGAATGAATGTGAGGAATAGCTAAGTGTGGACAACCCTTGACATGACAGGGTTGATTGACCTCAGACAGAGTAAAGTTGCGAGCTCAATTCAAACAGAAAATGGAGCATCTCGTTACCTTATTGGGTACTAACCTGTGCAGGGAAACAGCCCAGTGCACTAGGGATGTTAAAAAGGAATTGGCCTTGAGTCAAATGTATTGACCTTTACAGGATTGATCAGTCTTGGACTTCTTTATTCATATTAAAACAAAGTTTTTACAGGTAACCACATCATTCTAGCACAAGGAATAAATGAATTCACAGGTCCTGAAAGCACTTGCATAGAGCTAAACAAAAAGGGTGGCTAGAGGACAAAGGAGTTAAAGTCATCAACTGACCAGTAAAACCCTTTAATAATGTATCTTAAAAGGCGATGACCAATGGGTTTCCTGAGATTGGAGGTGGCACTGCTGTTGTTTTCCCAACTCTTTGCCAATCTTCCTGCAAACCAAAGACTGGAAAAATCTGGAAGTCTCAAGAATCTTGAAAATTAACCTAAAGCTACTACAAGTATTCTTAAAGTGCTGGGTACAACCGTAAACAAGCACCTATGTGCTAAGAAATGTAAAATTAAAGAAAGATCTCACTGTCTAAGTGATTGAGGTAAATCCTTGTAAAACAGACCGAAGGCATGTGAGGATGAGGAATGTGCTCTTTTGGGTGTTTGAGGCTGAGGATTTGGATAACAGAGTCAATGCTAATCTTCTCCAATGAGCCAAACATCTGGCAGAATGAGAGTCCTGGATGGAGCTGGACCTGGAACCAGATATCAAGAGCTGAGAAACTGAAGGTGGGATAAGCTGTCAACTATGCTATTTTCTTTGCTTGGTACATGATGGCTTGTAAAACCAAACTGATAAAAGGACTCAGTAAAAGTAGCCTAAAAACTGAGTGAACCCACCTAGACTTGGAAGATCTGTGATTGAGGGCCTACAGCACTGCCAAGTTGTCAGAACAGAAGGAAACCTACCTGTTAGCAAAATGTTCCTGACAAATCAGAGTGGCTGCCCAAACAGGAAATACTTCTGGAAAGGTAACATCTCTTAATCTTTACACTGCCCAACAGATGGGCCATTTAGCCAAAACCATCTCTCTTGGAAATAGCTCACCATGTCAAAGGTGGCTGGGGCATCTGTGAAGAGTTGTAAGTCAAGTGAGGAAACCCAGGGGCTTTGTCAAAATGTGACTCCATTATATTTTCATAGGAAGATGTCCCACAGCTGCAGGTCTTCTTTGAACCTGACAGAAATTCTTATCTTGTGATGATTAAGTTTGCTGCCCCTCAGTAGGTTGGATAAAGATCTGAGGAAGGTCCAGCCTGGTGTAATGGCCCTGCAAGCAAAGTTTTGAAACCCATGCAATGGCATAACCTCACTAACCCTCACTTTACTGGCTCCTAAAAAATATGTGAATTGACAATTTGAGGCATTCTCATTTGACTGAGGGGGAAACAAAAAGCAGAAGCAAGAACATCGATAAGGATGGCCAAGAAAGTGATGGCCTGGGTTGGGAGCTCCTGTTTATCTTTTGCTAATGGGACCCCTAGTTCTCAGCAAATGTCTTTAAATTAGCCATACCCTCTAGTGCCCCAGCTTTCCTTTAACCTATTATCAGATAATCATCTAGGTAATAGCAGCCTGTTAAGGGGATCTGTGTTGCCAACACCACTGTAAGGCAGAACTAAAGGTTTCAAAAACAACATATGCCAGGGAGCAACCCATGGGGATGGCTGTGTCAAAGAAAAATTTTTTTTTCAAACTTAAATCCCAATAAACGCTGATTGCAGTCTCTAATAGGAAGCAGGTGGAAAGCAGATTTAGTATCTAATTTGCATAGCCACAGATCTGAAAACTCTTTGACAGACTCGGCAGCTTGATTCAGGGATGTGTAGCACACCCTGGCTTGCCGCTTATCTATAAAATCTTTGATGGAAAGACCACTCAGGTGAGAAGGATGGTGAATTAAATGAAAATCACTTTATTTCTTCTTCAGGATTAGACCAATTGAGAGATGATTTGTAGGCAGACAAAGGGGGAAAAGAAAAAAGGGCTAGCTTCGAGTCCAAATTGACCACATCTACTAGAGACAATCATAAGGCCTTCTTCACATATGTCCACAATCTCAAAGGAAGCATCCAGATCTGTTCAGAACTGCTGGTCAAGGACATCACAGACACAATTGCTGTAGACAGAGCCAACCTATTGGCTGACAGATTCAGCAAAAACTTCACCCCTCTGCCCCTCCATCAGTAAATCTGGATATCCCCATTACCTGCCCCCCCTCCCCTTATATCTAGGGAACAGGTCATCACTGCCCTCTCAAAGACAAATAATGCAGCCTCCATGGGACCTGATAACATCCCAGGCTGCATCTGACATGAACTCAGGCATGAGCTTGCAGCAACACTAGGCACCCTATTCAACCAAAGCCTAAGTACCGGCTTTGTCCCAGCCGAGTGGAAGACAGCCACTGTCGTCCCTTTACACAAAGGTGGAGTGTCCACCGATATGGGACATTATAGACCCATCAGCCTAACTAACTTGATCTGCAAGGTCATGGAATGGATATCATAGACCTCATTAACAGGGACATTGGCAACCTCCAAACACTCAACCCCACACAGTTTGGCTTTGTAAAGGGGAGGTCATGTCTATTATATCTGGTCAACTTCTATGAGACAGTCACCAAAGCCATGGACAAGGGGAAAACAGTGTACACTGCCTACCTTGATCTGGCCAAAGCCTTAAACACTATTCCTCACTTGGGCATAATAGACAAACTCTCTCAACTATGCATCAATCCATATGTTGCCAGATGGGTAGCAAACTGGCTCACTGATAGAACCCACCTAATCAAAATAGGGGAAGCCACCTCAAACAGAAGATCCGTAATGAGTGGCATACCCCAGGGATCAGTCTTGTGGCCTCTGTTATTTAGGATATACTTCAATGAGGTGCAGGCCAAAACCAGTGAGCTATGGCTGACCAGGTTTGCAGATGACTGCAGGCTGGGCGCTGTCAACAGTTCCCCAAGTGATACGGACGTCCTCCAAGAGGGTCTCACCCAAACAAGTGACTGGTGCCAGAACCATGGCCTCAAGCTGAATGCCAAAAAATGCATCATCATCCACTTTGGGGAGAGTGATGTCCCCACATATTATCACATTAATAACAATGTCCTAAGCACGCAATCAGTCATGAGGGATTTGGGCACCCAGGTTGATAGCAACCTGACTTTTGACCACCATATTTCTTCCATTGTAAGGAAAGCTTTCTACATGGCCCACCTCATAAGTAAGGGTATCTCATCCAAGGACAAGGAGATTATAACATCCCTGTATTCTTCCCTTATAAGGCCAATTATTGAGTACAACACCCCCTTCAGCATGTACCTCGCAAAGCACATGCAGCAGCTGGAGAGACCGCAGACGTTCCTCACCAGAGGAATCCAGGGCCTCAAACATCTACCCTACACAGAGAGACTAAAATCCCTATCCCTCTACTCAGTTTCATACAGACTCCTCAGAGGTGATCTCTGTCTGGCATACAAAGCAATCTCAGATTCTGCCTTGATGGGACTGCTGCATATCTGCATGTCAAGCTCCACTCGAGTAACCCGCATGTGTGACCTCAACCTGGTCTGTGATATCAGTAGGACTTGGTGGGGCAGATTTGTTTCCCAGAGACTCCCCCATCTGTGGAATAGACTCCCTTCCCATGTCAAGCAGAGTACCTTATTATCCCTTTTCAAGTGCAGCCTGGATAACTGGATGGGAAACAGAAAATACACCCCTGGGATTCCACATGTGTCCATGCTGGACAGGGGCTTTGGATGCTGACTTTTCTAAACATGGGCTAAATTCTTGGCTAGGCTTATAAGGGCCTCAGGGCCAATAGCCTGGTAACTTCCTATGAACCTATGCTCCTATGATTACCCTGCCTGCTAAAAAACCTTTCTTAATTAGCTTAATTGCCACTTGTTCATTTCCTTAGATGGATGATAGGTTCTTAACAGACTTGGTATTCAAAAAGACTGAAGATGAAATGGTGAAACCATAGAAAAACCTTCAATGAGAAAGGAGGCTGCCTTCTTGTCTGGGTAACCTGAAAATAGTGTGGTAAGCTTATTTACCTTGATCAGAGAGTGTGAAGGCCTGACCTCATAGTTAATCCTGTGAAAAACTACCACTTTGGCTATGAAAAAGAAATCTACCACTTCCCAGTTTGTCCTGTCTATGACTGAAACCTTTATCACTTAAGGATGCGGGAGGTAAACATTATTGACTTGATTTTGACCAGCATCTAACCGCAGAATGAACTTTCCCACAGTGCACACAGAGATGAAGAACCTGAATGTAGGTAACAAACATTTACAATTTTTGAAGGCCCAACAGAATTGTACTCCACAGTGATTCTCTGAATAAAAATCTTTGCCCAAGGTACTATGTTTGTTCAGCAAATGCTGAGCCAAATATCTGAATGGTGCTGATCCCATCTAAGGGTCTTATCTACTGAATTTAATTTTCTAAACCTTTTGCCATAATAATACCAAGCTAACCACCCTAAATTGCTGGGCTTCCTTAGTGGAAAGGAAATCTGCTAAAAGTGGGAGAGCTTGACTCAGGTCTTTCTCAACAAGAATGCCCATAAACTGCAAAACCCAGGACCCAGTTGTCTCATGGTCTTACTACCGACTTGTGCAAAGCCTTCTTACTGAGGGAAGTGAGGGCTGCTATGAGGTCATTGGACTCAAGGTTGTCCAACTGTATAATTCTCTGAATGCTCTCTGTGTCAATTAAATCAAAGATGTCTATGAAGCCACCCTCAATGACATTCCCTTGGACATGGAGCATGATATGCAGTCCCTGGGACATGGGCCATGATATGCACTCCCTGGCACATGAATCATGATATGCAGTGCTTGGGACTTGGACTGTGATATGCACTCCCTGGGATATGGACCATGATATGCACTCCCTGGGATATGGACCATGATATGCACTTCCCGGGATGTGGTCTGTGATATGCACTCATGGAGTAGAGGATCTAGTACCACAATCTGAGGCAAGGGAAGTAGAAAATAAGTTAAGTTGAGACCAGAGTAATGTGACCTGTTATCCTTGTCAGTAGTGAGAGGTTTTTAATGTTTGCTCTGGCTGTAATAAAGAGGTTTGACCCACCAGAGATTGTTGGGGTCCTAGGGTAGCAGGAGGGTTAAGGGTGATGAGCTTCCAAAGTTCCTCTCTAGAACCATGCCAAATATCCTGGTCCTGCCCACTTCTGGTAATCATTCTAACAAATCATATAAATAATTGCCTACTGATTGGCCCTCCAGCTGGTAAGAGTGTTCTAGATGGAGCCAGGTCATCATTACCTTCTACTTATTGAACCATCTCTGAAGCTGGGATAGGAGTCTCAATGGAACTTCGAACTTCCTTCATGGCCTTATGTCTGGGTTTCTTGGGGGCAGTTGCATCGATCACAGATTCCTCCTGCAAGGATGGTAGAATCCTCTTCCTATTACACTTATTCACCTCTTGAAGCATGCAGCTTCCAGATCTGAAAAAAGGCCTAGGGCTTCCAGTGATCCACATTGCCATCTATCCTTCAAAACTTGCAGGGAGGGAATGCCTAAAAAAGAAGCAGAACAAGATAATAAAATGATGTGTAACCTGGAAAATATATTTTTTCCTGAATCCTATATATCTTAGCCAGATTGATTCACACTCAACACGTAGTAAACAAAAAAAATTGGGGGTGGGATCAAATCCCAGCCAGCAGCCTGTAACACGCCTAACCTAAAAAAGGAAATCAGTTTTAAACCCTGTAGCTTGCACCACTTAGGGAAGATCCTGCCCTCCATGCTGGTCTAATTATGCAAACCTGACTATACCTAATAAATAAACACACCCAACTGTAAATGTCTTAATAAGGAAAGTGTGAATGAAACTAAATAAGCTTTCAGGAAAGGCTTACCTCATACAATCAGCCATGTCACTTCCCTCTATACCTATTTATTGTGTATTATTTACATGTTGTTCTTTTGTTTGATTATTTTTTTTACTATTATCAGTAAAAATGGGACTGACCACAAAGTCCACTGCCATATGGATGCATTTGCCTTGAACAGTGTCCCTAACATCCTTCATATGTTCAATGAAACACATAACAAGCAACATTTCCTCACTTTCCTATGTTTACTTTTGCCACCAAATAAAAGTAAACCTTGACAAAGTGCTAATGTTCTTTCATTTTTCACAATACTCATTTTTATATTAAATCTCTTTTTTTTATTTTTGAATGCTGATATGGGCCAAGAAAATGAAACATCTGTTGAAGGAAATCTCTGGATTCTCTGCTGCTGGGATTCCTGAACATTGTTTTCCTCCAACTACATTCCAAGGACTTCACCTGGATTTTCCTTCTAAATGAGCACAGGCTGAAACCACAGAAACAGAAACAACACAATCACTTCACTACAGCACAATTGATAATTGCCTGACCCTGGTGCAGAGAACCAAGATGACAAAAACACTACTCAGTAGTCTGCCGACTCCAGTCTGAAAGAAAGAGACTGGACTTGCTGTTTCCCCCAAAGAAAAATGGATGAGCTGGTATAAAAACTTGGGGGAAGGAAAAAAAGCAAAGCCTAACTCCCCTGCAGGTGACCAAAACCAATTTGTGGAGAATGTAGAGCCCAAGCACTAAGAATGCACCCTCCCCAGCTTGTATCTTGCTGATCTCCTGTAAAACCAAACAGGATTACAGCCC
This sequence comes from Protopterus annectens, assembly GCF_019279795.1. Lineage (NCBI taxonomy): Eukaryota > Metazoa > Chordata > Ceratodontiformes > Protopteridae > Protopterus > Protopterus annectens. Next base: position 876,765,230 of record NC_056731.1, on the reverse strand, counting down.
ATACATAAAATCTCCTCAGAATGAATCAGAGTGCTATAATATCCATTGAGCCAGGGGAAAAGAGTCAGCCCCATATTAGGAATGTTCTGCAAAAGATATAACTCACAACTCCAAGGTAACTGAGAAATACTCGGTGCAACTAACCTGCAAGAATGCATAATGGTACAGCAAAGCCAGCCAAAGGAGATGAACCAGGAAAAAAGGGAAAATCATCAACCAACAGATGGGATCAAACCTGAAACCCACAGACTCCAGTCTGACTCCTTAGCACAGGAACACCAAGTAACTACTTCTTTTTCCCTAAGGTTTTTATTATTACTTTTATTTATTTATTTATTTGCTTATTTGCTTATTTAGGTTTTACACTTTCCTGAATGGTCACTAATGGACAGCTCCATCACTAAGGTAGGTAAGCTTCTGAAGCTCATTCCTTCCTTCAAGTTGGTCACCCGAATGAGCAGTGCACAGAGAACAGCTTAAATAACTTGCCTTAACGCCACCAACATCCAGACTTGCTTGAGGATCAACTGGCTTACAGGTAAGCCTTGCTTGTTATAGATTCTGCAGAAGGAAGGCTCATGTTACACAACTTAAATCTATTGGGTAAATGTCCCTAGAAATAGGACTAAGGATCAAAAGTAAGGACAACCAAAACTAACTAGATAACTACCTAAATAAAGGGTGGGACCATATCTTGTTCTTATCATAAAATGGTTACTTCAAAAGGCTGATATATAATATATTCAGTGTGCTAAACAGTATTGGGTAAACTAAAATACATAATAAACACTTTGAAAAAATCCATAATTTGACTCATAAAATGGCATGAGTCAAGTCCTTCTTTGTGTTGGAATCATAGATTCATTTTTTAAATTTCCATGGGAAAATACCTACTGCTATGAGATAAATGCTAATGTGTGGCTGGGATTTACCATTCTGTTTTCATAGTCATGTACTGTTCTTGTTTTTATAAGCCTTTAGAGGAAACAAATTTCCCATTTATTTACAATTCTTAGTATTAACTTACTTGATGCTTTCAGGTTTGGACTTCTGAACTTGGTAATACTAGATACTAAGTAAACTGCTAGCAGTGCTAGTGCCAGTGCTGTTATACTAGATACTAACTAAACTGCTAGCAGTGCTAGTGCCAGTGCTGTTATGCAAGATACTAAGTAAACTGCTAGCAGTGCTAGTGCCAGTGCTGTTATACTAGAAACTAAGTAAACTGCTAGCAGTGCTAGTGCCAGTGCTGTTATACAAGATACTAAGTAAACTGCTAGCAGTGCTAGTGCCAGTGCTGTTATACAAGATAATAAGTAAACTGCTAGCAGTGCTAGTGCCAGTGCTGTTATACTAGATACTAAGTAAACTGCTAGCAGTGCTAATGCCAGTGCTGTTATACAAGATACTAAGTAAACTGCTAGCAGTGCTAGTGCCAGTGCTGTTATACTAGATACTAAGTAAACTGCTAGCAGTGCTAGTGCCAGTGCTGTTATACTAGATACTAAGTAAACTGCTAGCAGTGCTAGTGCCAGTGCTGTTATACTAGATACTAAGTAAACTGCTAGCAGTGCTAGTGCCAGTGCTGTTATACAAGATACTAAGTAAACTGCTAGCAGTGTTAGTGCCAGTGCTGTTATACTAGATACTAAGTAAACTGCTAGCAGTGCTAGTACCAGTGTTGGTATACTAGATACTAAGTAAACTGCTAGCAGTGCTAGTGCCAGTGCTGTTATACAAGATACTAAGTAAACTGCTAGCAGTGTTAGTGCCAGTGCTGTTATACTAGATATTAAGTAAACTGCTAGCAGTGCTAGTTCCAGTGCTGTTACACTATATAATAAGGTCCTTTTGGAATATTCTTATATATAGTTCTGGTTTCTTGGCTTGACTCAGATGGACTATTAATGTATAATGAATTAAAAAACTATAACATGAACTATAGCTTATTTTAAATGGTAAAAATAATGAACTAATGTACATGGTGGTTAGGTATTTTTGGTATCCCTAACATTGTAAAATACTTTTGGACCTTAAGAATTCAGATTATAATATGACTATATATACAATGGGACATTTCTCTTGCTACAAAAATATTGGATGTTAGGTCAGGGGGAAAAAACAACATAAAGATATTTTTCAAGACTGAGTCAGGAAAGTACAGTTCCTTCTACTGCCTGGCACAATCATGAGGGGAAAGCATTTACTCTTTACAAGCCTGATTTTTGAACTTGTAAGTTTAAAAGCAAACAACAGCAGAGATTCACTCTTGCACAGAATTAAAACACATATATCCAGCATTTCTGTGTTAATGAAATATGTATTTATCAGACAGGCACTAACAAAGCAGATGTTCTCCCTCAGGGTATTTATTATTCAGTGTTTAAATATATACTGAAACTTCACATTTTTGACTTAGATCTCTGGGAATTGTACCTGATATGTAAACGTTTGCCTCTGACAAGTTTATTAAGTATGATGGGAGTCTAAGTTAATGGCTTCATATTTCATTTAATAAGGTACATGATTATAAAGAGATATGATTTTGGGAGAAACATCATTATATCTCAGAAGATCAAGGCCACACCAAAATCCATAGTGCTACTCTAAAATCATAACATCTGACAGGTATGATGATGTTTGTTTTCGGTGACACATGCTTGCTTGTGCATCTTTATATGCTTTCCAGCATTCCATCATGTTTTGTTATTTCTGCCTCACACTAATTCTTACCTTTAACTGTCCCCAAACCCTTTCCTAGCTTTTAGTTGCAACCATTATCTTCCACTTGTATACCATTTTTTCTGGGTTTTTGCTCCTCAGCTGTACTATTTTCATTTTACTAATGCTCATCAGAGTAATACATGATGCATACTATAAGAAAACTGTTGTACTAAATGAGATGGCAGCAACAGTTCTGCACTTTAGCATCTCCCCATTTCCTTAGCCACAAGGAACCATAGCAGTTTGGGTTGAGATCAAGTAACATATCCAGCAATGCTAAAACAGACTTCAAACAAATACATGTTTACAGCTCATGTTAAAAAGGAGCGCATAGTATGTTTGTGCGCACACACACACACACACACACACACACACACACACACACACACACACACACACACACACACACACACACACACAGTGAAATTCAAAAATTCATCCTGGTTTGCTAGAAATAATGAAAGTCTTTGAAATGAGATATATACACTTTTGAAATCCAGAATTATCTTATTCTGATGTGTATTCCTTTACCAACCATCCTCTTTCCCCACTGTGCATGATTTTTGGCTTCATCCTCTTTCAGTTTTGCAGTGATGCTATGGCTTTCGTGAACTGCATAATGTATCTAATTTGGAGACATCTAGATGATCAGTTGTGGTTGGTAAGTGAGGCTGATTGAAGGCTTTTTTGGTGTCAGTGACAAACGTAGCTCTCACCATTCTGTCTCCAAAATGTAGAGCACTACCTCATACAATGTGGAACAAACGGACAAAATATAGTATATTTACTACTAGCTTACTAATGACTGCAACAAAGAAGTTCACAGCATGGTTAAAATGTCTTACTTTACACTTACAAAAAGCTCCTTTAATAAATTAGTATGAATCAGTATTGTTTCTTTTAGTATCAGTGAAAAAAATCATAACATTGAATATGAAACAGAACCTTTAAATGTAGAATAATGAAAAACATCGACTTTTTAAGATTTGAAATGAGGAGCATTACTTGTCATGAGGTACACTTGAGAGGTATGGTGATGGATTACTTACTTGTACTGAATATTTTTTTCTGCAAAGTTCCTAAGTAATTATACAGCTTGTACAAATGGGTCAGCGCAGTATGCTGTAGTGCTCTGTTTACCTTAAAATGCACCTAATGACAGTAGGGAGTCCTGTCTGATTTTCGGAAATAGTACCAGGGCAGTAGTCTTTCAACCTTTGCACCAGACGAATAAACTGTCAAAATTATGCTGAAACAGTCCTTGGCAAGTGAGCCCTTTAAATACATAAGATGTCTCTCTCTGTACCATCAATCCCTGTTTTTTTGTGTGTGTGTGTGTGTGTGTGTGTGTGTGTGTGTGTGTGTGTGTGTGTGTGTGTGTGTGTGTGTGTGTGTGTGTGTGTGTGCTCACATGCACGTGTTTGTCTGTGTGTGTTTTAAAATGTTATATTTTTAATGGATGACATTTTAACCCATTTTACCTCCTTAGTATATTATGACTCATTCCAGATTCTCAGGAAGATAAACTTTGCTTAAACCATGTTTACACCCATAAGAGAATAGAGTACATGCAAAAGTACATCTTGACTTGTGTACCGTGTTCTGCATAATGAGAGATAAATTTCATACTATATGTATTTCTTGCGAAACAATCTAAAATAGGTAAAGTAGCTATATAACCTTGTTTACCTAAAATCTCCATTCAGAGTAACCATTTCCTCATTCTGCTTTGCTTGGGGATTTCTGTCTTTTTCTAACCTGTTTTTTTTTTTTTTTTGCTTTAAATATGCTTTTTTAATGAGGCAACTATAGACCTGTGTTTTTCATCGGGGGGGGGGGGGATAAGTACATTTACAGTTATATAGTGCAGTAGCACCCATGCAGAGACTGCACAATGAACAAAGTGGGAAAGCTATTCTTATGTATAAAAGCTTACAGATGCATGATGCAAATGTTGCAAGTGACATGATAGGCAAAATGTATAGGATAATAGGACACATTTGCATTAATATCGACTGAGGCTTTAATTGTTCCTATATTCATAAAACATAAATAGAACAAATAAATTCGTAAAGTATAATTCTTTAATAGAAGACTTTAATCCATTGAGGAAATGAGGAAGTATCATGCTATAAAGGGGAAAACATTAAACTGCACTTTGAGAAAAAGTAATGCAAATCCTTGTGGATTACCTGTCCTCATTCAAGTAGATGCTGTAGCACTATACCTCTGTGAGATTCTACTAGCTATATTGACTTCCTGAAAGTAGACTTGACAAAAGGATAAAATAAAATGCCCAAAAGTGAAAGGGGAAAGTTTTTCTTTTTGCAGGGGTGGGCCAAGTGCCCCTGCACCCCGATGAGAGGGGACAAGCCCCTCACAACTCCAAAGGTATATATATATATATATATATATATATATATGGGTCTACTTGAAAACACCGACACGCCAAAACACAGATGATGAGAACACTGAGACCAGAAGATCGACAACTGAGATGACCGACAGTTTAAAAGCCCGACACTGAGAACACTGACATGTTAAGGTAAGTGTGCGATAGTGACAGACTTTAGGGTTAGGGGAAGTTTAAGTGAGTTAGGGTTAGGGTGCGGGTTAGGTAAGTGTGCGATAGTGACAGACTTTAGGGTTAGGGGCGGGTTAAGTGAGTTAGGGTTAGGGCGCAGGTTAGGTGAGTGTGCAATAGTGACGGACCTTAGGGTTAGGGTTTGGGTTAAGGTTAGTGCATAGATAGTTGTGTATGTAAGGTTTAGTGTAGGTTTGTAAGGTTTTTGGTATGCTTGTGTTGTGTGTGTGTTTTTCAGAAAAGGTATTTGTTTTGTTTTGTTGATTGTCGGGATTGTGGTTTGTCGGGCATGTGAAATTTCATGCTTTTAAACTGTCGGTCATCTCAGTTGTCGATCTTCTGGTCTCTGTGTTCTCGTCGTCGGTGTTTTGGCGTGTCGTTGTTTTCAAGTAGACCCATATATATATATCATTGCTGGTGCACAGTTAGAAACTGCACCAACAGTTCAGGGTTATGCCGTTCATTTTGTTTTTCTTTGTGCCACTAATGCTCAAGGAATTTCACATTTAGCATGCATGAGAAGCCCCAATTTATAAAAGTAACTGATCCTTTCATAAAACCAGCACAGTGTATGTGTCACTAGTTTCAGACCCAATAAAGCAGCAACACAATAAGAAATAGTCTGATTTTTCAGGTTTTAGTATTAGAAATTTAACTTTGCAAATGGTATCAAAAATGGAATTTCCTTTATATTTTATATTAACCCTTTCTGTTTTATCATAGGAGAAAAGGGATCTTGTTCTCAACAAGTAACAGATGGGAATGCCATATATTCCACGTGTGTAGTGGTAACACTTATGAAAAAATGAAGTCCTTGCTTTAATGTAATCAGCATGCATCCTTTCAGTAGTGCTGACTAGATTAGCAAAAATATTTTTTCACTTATTTTTACTACAGCAACAATCTGTAATTGCCTTCAAATAGCAATGGATTTTTCTTTACATTCAGTGTAATTGATACACTCAAAATTCAATATTAAAATGAATTTTCAGGGTCTAAGGTCTTAAAGTTTTTTTGTGGCATTTTACAAAGCAGTACAAGCAATTCTTTCCCTTGGACTTAGGGACATATATATGAAGTTATTTGCAAAGTTTGCCTTAATAAGTCATCATGTGAGATATGTGCGTTTTATTTGAAAAAAAACACTGCTTTAGCATAAAAATTCTTTTAGATTCCATTTTCTCAAATTTAAGTCTCTTTAATTGCTTATTTTTTTTGCTTGCATTTCTTAGCTGCAGAACTGTATATTACACAATTTTTGTATTATATTTGCATTTTTCAAATTCTTAGTTTTGTCTCTTTAACTCAACTATTCCCAACTTCCACTATTAAAAATGTCTACTCCTACTTTCTGCAATGTGATAATTTATTTTTGTTTTTATGTTGTCTTTAAATTGAATGATAGCAAATTATTTATCACAGGGAAGAAAACAGTCTTTTTTATTTGACCCTTTAAGAAATGTCTACTCCTACTCTATGCAATGTGGTAATTTATTTTTGTTAGTTTTTACATTATCTGTCTTCAAATTGAATGAGTGCAAATTATTTATCACAGGGAAGAAAACAGTCTTTTTGTACTTTGACCCTTTCTAACCAGCAGTTGTATTCTCAGTACACAGATATACAACTAATGTAACAAAGAGGGGTCTTCCTGTACAGTTACTTTCAAATGATTTATATCACCTTACTGTAAAAGACCTTGAGGATATACAGTTTGTAACTGTTCAGCAAAATACCATGATTCAAATAAAGGGGCCATTATCATGACCCAAAAAAAAGGATCAAACCCAGATTTAAATGGAAGTTATGGAATGAATTGCCTTCTTTAGTGGAATTACATTGAAGTCAAGAAATGCATTACTCTTTGTGAGAGAAGAGACCAATATCAAGGTTCCTATGGATTCATCTTATATGATCCTGAGCTTCTACTATATATAAACATTCATTCAACTCAATGAAAGCAGCATGAATCTGCCTTAGCATTACAGTCTCTTAATAGACTTTCAAAAATAATATTGGAAGATGAGGTTTTTCCATTTGAACGTATGAAACCAGCCAATTTGTTTTTTTGGATAGAGGCTATGCTGAACCATGAAAGTGGTATCTCCTGCTGTTAGCACCTCTTCAATCCTTAGCCTTGTTCATAACACATATTGTTAATTTCTAACTCAATTTATATAAACTCAGTGGAAGATTGGGGTTCCAGGAATATCCCAGCTTTAGCTGGACTAAGGGCCTAATACTTATACATCATATTACTCTGCAGTAAATTTTCTGATAGAAGTAGCAGCCTTCCTGACATTTACCATATCTCTCCCTGTCTCCCTGTCTCCCCTACAAACTCCTTCTATTCCTTCTCTCCCCTTCCTTCCTCAAGGTCTTATTTTCTTATGTTGTAAAATGGTCATAGAGAAGAGTCTAATTTGCATGAATCGTCCATTGAAGCAAGCCTCTCCCAAGATAAAAAGTCAAAAAATGTTTTATGTGAAGTAATATGGAGTCTTCTTCTTTCTAGATAAGAAGTCAATAAAGTTAAAAAAGCATGATATTTTATATACAAAACTGATTTCACATTTCAGTAAAAAGACATGATGATTTAATATATGCAGAGTTTAGATAAAAATTGATCATTTATCCAGAATAAAATACCTCTGAGAGGGTGGTGCCGCTAAGCCATGTAGGAAGAAGATGGCTGCCTGTGCCTTTGATCCTTCACTGGTGCTGCAGTAAAAGCAAATTGAGTAGTTGGTCTTTGGTGAATTTGGAAAGATTGAAAGGAAATGTGTGTTGATACCAAGTCTGTGTCAGTTCTGGTTTTGAAAGGAAATTAGTGGTGCAGTGGAGGTAAAGAGCACTGAAGTACCTATGCCACTGCAGGATCTGGCTGTTGAAATGAGGACCTTGAGGGCAGGTGGAAGAAGTCATGTGAGAGGGAGAAGTATCTCAATGAATACCATCACAGGTGGGAGCTCATGAACACAAGCTAGAGTGACATGCAGCAATTGGAATGAGAGGTAAAAGAAATTAAGCAAAATACTGAGATGACTGCAGCAAATTGTGAGGCTTTAGAGATTCAAAGTTACAGAGAGAGAGAAAATAAGGGTAATAGTTCTGTCTGAAGGTACAGAAGGCCAGGATCCTATGGGATTCATGGAATGATGAGTCAAGCAAACTATGGTTTTGATTATGTCTGAACTGGCAAGTGGACAGAGCCCACACAGGCAGAAGACAGTCAACAAATTTCTGGCCACAGAACCTGATCCTTAAGCTGCAGGTTGCAAGAGTAAGTAATGTCTTGCTCACAAGGGACACTTAGAAAATGCTTCTCTATGACAAGAGTGCATGTTAAAATACTGGAATATTTTTCTGAGCAATACTACAAGGTGAAAGCAAATGGAGTATGCACTACACGACACGTGCAATGAATGTGCAGAAATAAGGATTGTAAACTTAACCTCCATAAGACTTTCCTTGAAAATGAATGTTTATTGGTCTGCAACTTTACCATGGCTGATCCATATTTCCATTAATATACTGGGGGAAGGCAAAAGAGGTGACTGCTTCCAGGGTCAATAGAGACCACAGCAATCTCCAAAGATGTCTCTGATCACCTTTGAAAGATATGGAGCAGACCAAAAGTAATTGGGGATATTTAAATATTTTAGCAGAATGTTATGAAGCTGAAAAGGATGGAGAGAAGAAGTAAAAGGAAGAAAGACTGAAAATTGATGATAATAGAGGTGACAGTAAGAGATGATTAAAGGAGAGGATGGGTATGGAGAAGAAAGTGAAATGCCCCGTAGATTAGTGGATGAATGGGGGAATACTTCTAGTGGGAAGCAGCATGCCTGGTGCTATATAAAAAGAAAGGGTAAAGATAATGGTAAATGCAGGAAGGTCACCAATGGTGACCCTACAGAAAAAATCTAGACAGAGCTGTCCCTTTTCCTCAACTTGTTTCTAGTAGGAATAGAAAGCCTGAGGCAAAGTATAGGGATTGGGATTAAAGAGGAAGAAATTTGACTGAAAAGGCAGTATGCAATGTTTTGCTGATGACTGTATAGCTTGGCTAGGGAATATAGCAAAAAAAAAGTCATCTGGGATTTGTGGTATTTTTCTAGATTTTCTAGATCTGTAGGTGAGTCAGAGCAGAAACTTCACCTAAGGAAATCAACAACATTTAAATTAGGAGATGGAATGCGAGATAAGGTAGAGTTGCCCTAGTTGGAATGAGGGAACAAATACCTGAGTGTGAAGGTATATGGCTCAACAGGTAATAGCAGGAAGAATAACTGGGGGGAGCTAAAAGAGAAAGTGGTGATACTGGTAAATAGGTGGTAAGTCATTAAGAGGTATGGTCAAAGTCATTAGAGAATTGATTCTGTTAATTGGCATGGAAATGGCTATACGTCTGTCTGAAACGCAAGATATTGCAAGATATCTAGACGTTCTATAGTACATTTGATTGGAAAGGAGAAAGGGGAAGAATTTACAGAAAGGAGATGGTGGCAGCAAGAAATGATGGTGGCTGACGACTAATAGATATAGATTTGGTGGAAAGATTAAGAGGTTTTGAGAACAGTGGTCTTAGATGGGTTAAGTGGAAAGCAGGGAAGACAGATGGGGGGGGAGAAAACAAGGCAGATTATTCAACTTAGTGGAAAGTCAATGATGAGACAGTACATACTTATCTGCATAGAAGGGCAAAGTCAAGAATTAGCACAAATAGTAAATGCTCGGCTCAGTAGGATCCCACCTGTCCCTTAAATGTTAAGGATCAGGATAAACTGTAAGCTTCTAGGAATCATTTAATAAAATATGACCGGCCAGAAGTACTTTTTTTACTCCCAGAAGTTTCTTCTCTGTACTACTCCGAATTAAATTATCAGCTTTGATTATATCATCTCATCCTTTCTGAAGTCTAAGATATAGTTTATTTTTTTTTTTATAAAATGCTTTATTCGAAGATGTATCAGTGCAGTAGCCATGAAAATGGCTTTTACTGATATGAGTTAAACAGCGTGAGTTCTTATAGCTACTAAACAGTGTGTTGGTCCACTGGAAAAGCTTCTGATAGGATGAAAGCCATGGTATGTAACTGGCGCAGTGGTTTCACTCTATCTGAATATTATGGAAAAGTGACCAGTTAGGTTCTAAGACTTGTCATTTGGAAACTGACCCTTTCTTAGAGTGTGTGTGTGTGTGTGTGTGTGTGTGTGTGTGTGTGTGTGTGTGTGTGTGTGTGTGTGTGTGTGTGTGTGTGTGTGTGTGTGTGTGGTAGTTTTTAAATATATTCAAATTTTTAACAACATATTTAAACAAAGGTTTACTGGTGTGGGCAAAAGAAGGCACTTTTGCATGATGCTCAATAGATCTATCTTTAACAAATTTCATACAGTAGTAAAATCAGAATATTTAGTAAGAATGTTCAATATAAAAAGTTTTAATAATGGTAGCATGAACCTTGTTTCAAGACTGATGTGCCTGCATTTTTAGCACTTGTAATAACTTAGAGAAGTACAATTTAATAAAATTCATTATGCATTAGCGATTAATTTGACGTTATTAGTGAGTGTTCATGCTAGTTACCTACTTTCATGGGGCATATGAAGGTCGGGTCTTACATGTGTCCTCATTCTAGTATGATATCTTTATTGTTAGTATGTTAGAAAACTTAGCGAGTATGAAACATGCTTTAAAAACATTCCAGGTAGTGATCAATTTACCTAGAACAGATGGAAAATGGCCTAAGAAACATGACATAAACCTAAAGCATAAAAATAGCTTTAATAGTAACTTTTGTGATTAAGTTTCCTTAAGATGAACATACTTTTACGGAACACATGGTGTTTAGCCCTCGCTTTTTGAATGCATTAAGAAAAAAAAGTTGCCAAGCAAGTTCTCTCTTTTACGAAAAAGCTCTTAGGTTGCCATTGAGGGGTTCTCATTGTACCATTTACAGCACATCTTAGCCCTTGTCTTTTGAATGCATTAAGTCAAAGTTGCCAAGCAAGTTCTCTCTTTTAAGAAAAAGCACTTAGGTTGTCATGGAGAGGTTCTCATTGTAAAATTTACAGCACATCAAATGTAAAATGCATGTGGTTTTAGAAATTAAGGCTGTGTTTGGCTATTCTTAAGAACTTTAAATTTAATGTCAGAAATATGGTGTGCCATTTGGATATTTAGGCAGTTGGTAGTTTTTCCTACTTAGAAACTGTTACAAAGTACATTGTGCCCTGTAATTGACCATTTCAGTATTGCAGTCACTTCTAGAAGAGCTTTAATATATTTTTTGTTAGTGTTAGGACAAGTAAATGAATTTTCCCACTTATCAGCTCGCAATATCTGCAGTCTGGTGGTCTGTATTTAAAAGTCCCTTTCTCTGTGTTGTTATTGGATTGTTTCTTCCCCTCTAGGTAGTCACAAATGCTTTTCCCTTTCTTAAATACAAACTTTGGTGTTGACCCAAGGAGTCTTTCTAGCTGCTTGTTGTTAATGATGATAATACAGTTAGTGAGAATTATTTTTTTCTTTCTTTATGGTGTAAGTGAGCACCATGCTGGATTTTCGTCCTTTGGGTCCCTGTAGAGCACTCTCAATTCTCTGCCTGTGGAATTGAGGTGGGGAGGGTCATTAAGGAGATTCATAGTCCTGACAGGTTTGAAGATTTTGTTCGGAAGTTTTTTGTAGTAGACTCTTCCCAAAAAGTCTTTTTCTATGTTGATCAGTTTGAGTGTATGAAACCAGTTAAGGTCTTTGCTTTCCATGCACATGGTATAAGGTTTGATCCTGACCTCCAGCTAATGCCTGTTTGGACTTTGCATGTTCTCCCTGTATCTCTGTGGGTTCCTCCCACCTCTGAAAAAAACATGCTATGTGTTTCTATCTCAAACTCATCAATGAATGAAGCTATGGGCAGCAGCAGCACAGACTTTACATGGTTCCCTATAAAGGGCTGCATAGACCAACCGCTTTTGGGCATCTACTGTGGTGTTCAGTATCCTGAAGATAGGAGAACATGGATAACAGATTGCATGCCATGGCATAGTTAGTGTCAAATAATGGTTCTAGGTGATTTGGTCATATTGACTAATGTTGACAAAAGGGGTCTGGATATTTGTTGGTGATAAGTGGGTTGAGGACCCGACCTACACCAGGGACCCATGCTAATGATGGGAGGTGTGTATGTGCCCCTATTGGCCAGTATGTGCCCAACATAAAGCCCAGCAGCCCTGGGTCAGTAACCTACTGGTCAGCAGTGTCCAGTTGCACAGCCTAGGTTACCTGGGATAGCTCTATTGAGTGAAAGCTGGACATAAAACCAATGAACCTGACAAAGATGAACTAAGAATTGCTACAGTCAATGTAGGTTCACTGACCGGATGCAGCTTGGAAGTGGATGACATGATGATACCAAGGAGGCTGGATATCCTATGTATCCAAGAGACAAGATGGTAGGGCAGTGCAGGAAAGCCACTTGGCTTGGGATCCAGAGTCTACTACTGAGGGGGAGGGCAGGCTAGAAATGGTGCCAGAATTGTGTTGAGAGAGAAGCTTCAGAAGGCAGCCATCAGAATTTGTGACAGACTCATGCCAGTCAGACTCCAGTGTAATGATTAGGACTCCAGTGGAATGATACAGTAATATTCATAATCTCAGCCTGTGCCCCACAGCAGGGTTGTGATACTGAGGAAAAGAGTGCATTCAGACAGCAGTTTCAGGACCTACTAGATAAAACAGACAATATGAACTGGTGTTGATAATGAGTGACTTGAATGCACATATTGGTGACAGAACAGGATATAAGGAGTGCCAGGGTCCACATTGGGGGGCAAGTGGGGCAAAACAAATATAGAAGGAGAGGCCATTCTAGATTTCTATCTGGCAAATGGCTTGACAGTAGCCAGCACATGGTTTAGAAAGAGAGACCAGCTTCTAAATGAAGAAAATCCCACAGAACCTGTACTGCCCCAGACACAGCCTACAATGAGTGAAGAACAGGAGCCCACCCTAGAAAAAGAAAGAATAGCACTAAGGAAAATAAAGTCAGGGAAAGCAGCAGGCTCAGTTGAGATCACAGCAGATATGATAAAGATGCTGGGTGATATAGGGGAGAAATGGATACTGAGGGTACTCATGGCAGTGTGGAGAGAAAGACATATCTCAGATGACTGGAGAATAAGCATGCTCATGATAGTGTACAAGAACAAAGGGGACATCTACAACTGTGGGCAGTACAGAGGTATCAAAATCCAGTCAAATTGCATAAAAGTTCTGGAAAGGGTAATTGATAAATGAATACTCAGAGTAGTAGAAAGTAAGATGGGAGATGAGCAGTTCAGATTCAGATCAGGATGCAATATATCTGACCTGATGTGTGCAGTCAGACAGATAGTTAAGAAGAAGCTAAAGATGAGGACAGAGTCCAACTGATCATTCCTAGACTTGGAGAAAGCATATGACAAGGTCCCAAGAAAGATGATTTGGGCAGCACTGCAGTGGTTAGAAGTCCCAAAAACATTGGTAGAATTAGTGCAGTCTATGTACAAGAATCCAGTGACTCAAGTATGAACAGTGTTTGGTCTCACAGAGGGATTTCCAGTGGGAGTGAGTGTATGTCAGGGTTCAGCTCTGAGCCCACTGCTGTTCATACTGGTGATGGACTACATTAGCAAACAGGTCAGAGGGAACAGATCAACAAAGTTGGTGTATGTAGATAATGTGGTATTGCAGGCAGACTGAGCAAGAACTTCAGCAAAGGATAGAGGGATGGAATGCAAAACTGAAGACACATGGGATGAAACTAAGTACAGATAAGACAGTGGTAATGGCAGCAAATTGGGGAAATCAGAAGAAGCTAAGAATTGAGATAGAAGGGAAGATACTGGAACAAGTTAATAGCTTCAAGTATCTGGGAGGGATGGTTGAGGAGAAGTGAAGTCTGAATGAAGAGGTCAAATCTAGAATCAGAAGGGCTGCAGCCAACTGGTGTAGTGTCAGGTGTAGTGTATGAAAGAAGAATGCCAAAGAAACTGAAAAATAAGGTGGACAAAATAGTAGTGCGACCAGTACTACTGTATGGTACAGAAACATGGGCAGTAGAGGCAGAGCAGATGAGGAAACTAGAGGTGATGGAAATGAAGTGCCTGAGAAGGGTGGTAGGATGTACACCACAGCAGAAGCTAAGGTAGCTCCAATTGCATAAAAGATAAAAGAGAACAGATTTCTGTGATTTGGACATGTGCAGAAAAGCAGAAGACAATCTGGTGAAGAAGATTTAGAAAAAACAAATGAGCCAGCAAGTGTTGGCAAATGCCAAATGCAAAAATGATAATTTATTCACATAGGAAGGACAAATCCCCCTATGCCTCTGATGTTGTCAAAACAATCAAACCGGTTTCGGCTCCTCAGAGCCTTCTTCAGTGAAATACAAATGATAAAAAGAAAGAGTATCAGTACAAATACATTTATATAGTAGATCCACACTTAAGAACCAATCAAAAGACTTAATTCAAAATTGGTCATTAAGACCAGGTGCAAACAAAGCTCCAAGTTTTATAATCCATTTTCTCTCCTTGGTGCTAAGTAATTCATGCCAATAATATTTGTCTTTACATATGCCCTGAATGCAGTCAATAATAACAAATTTAAAAGAAGCTGATGCATGTTTTAAACTGTGTTTGTATAATGCATTGCTGATGCGTTTGTTTTTAATATCACTCAAATGTTCACAAATTCTGAAACGAAAAGCCCTAGAGGTCTGTCCAACATAAAATGCAGAACAGGTGCAGGTCACCAAATAGATGACCCACTCAGTGTTACAATTAGCCCAAAATTTGATGTCAAAGACCTCAGAGGTATTTTTACTACTAAATTCCCTGGTATGTGAAACACGAGTGCAAAATGAACAATGTCCACATGGAATGCACCCTACAATAGGTTTGCCTGTAAGAGACAGCTGGGTGGAAGCAAAAGAATCAAGACCAACCCTCTTGTAATGACTAAATTTAGAGCCAATAGTCTGTCCCCTTCTGAATGAAAAAGAACATCTGTCAGGAAGAAGAGAGTTCAATTTCTGATCAGCTTTAAGCACATTCCAATGTCTATATATGATATTCTTAAAGCCCTGTGTGTTTCGTCCATAGGTGGTGACCAGACGTAGGGGTTGTGAACTCAAATTTTTATTCTTGTCTCTGTATGATAATAAATCCTCTCTATTTATATTAGAAGCCCACCGTTTGGCTACATGCACAATACCTGGATGATAACCTCTCTTAATAAATCTGTTGGTCAGATCATCCCGGACCTCAAAAAAGGACTGTTGGCTAGAACAAATTCTTCTGGCTCTTAAGAATTGAGATTTGGGTATGTTCTGGATGATATGTTGTGGGTGGAAGCTGGTAGCATGTAGTAAAGAATTGAATTCCAGAAATTTCCTGAACATCCTGGTGGACAAAGTATTGTCTTCATTTCTGGTGATTTCAATATCCAGAAAGACTATCCTGGATGTATGACAGGTCAACTTGAATTCAATCCCCCATATGTTGTTATTGAGATATTCAAGAAACTCCATGAGATAATATTCATCAGCTTTCCACACCAACCAACAATCATCCAGATAACGATGCCAAATATCCATCTCACACATGTAAATATTGTGGTTATGATCATAAATCGTGATTTCCTCTATGTATGCCATAAAAAGATCTGCATATATGGGCGCAAAGGACGCACCCATAGCAGTACCTTTGGTTTGCCAGAAACATTGATTTTGGTAGTAAAAAACATTGCTGGTCAAAACATATTCTGTAAGACATACTAAAAATGTATTGAATCCAGGTTGGTATAGACCTGATCTAGCCAACCAATAGTCCAATGCTTGTAAGCCTGCCCAGTGTGGGATGTTAGTGTAAAGAGAGGTAATGTCCAAAGTGCACAATAGCCATTGTGGTTCGAGTTGGGTGTTATTAATGATGTCCAGAAATTGGGTGGTGTCTTGGGATTCTAGCTCTAATGAATCCCAATAATGGTTTTAAATATTGTGTTAAATATTCAGACAATGGTTCGGTTAAAGAACCATGTCCAGAGACAATGGGTCGGCCTGGTGGGTTACTAGCATGTTTATGGATCTTAGGTGACAAGTACAGGTATTGTTTCTTGGGTGACGAAACCATTAATTGTTCTTTGGTAAACTGTGTAATAATGCCTTCCTCCACCGCCTCAGTCAAAAACTGACCAATTTTGCGCTGAAAATGAGGAGAAGGATCCAAAGGCATCTGCATATAATATTCCTTGTCACCCAATTGCCTCATAGCCTCCTTGTCATAAACAACCTTATCCAGTACCACCACCGCTCCACCCTTGTCAGCTTGAGTAATAACCAAATTTTTGTTATTGACAAGCTCATCCAAACTCTGTATTTCTTCAGTGGACAGATTGTTATGGGAAATAGAAAAATCCCTAAGGTGACAATGTATGTCCTGTAGGACATTTTTTTGAAAACCCCCCACTAGGTGTGTCATCGGTGGATTAAATGTGGATTTTTTGAACCTGAAATCATGAGATATATCACAATCATTATTATCAAAAAAACTATTTCAAATTCAATATTCGACAAAAATTTACCACATCCTGAGCCAAGGATTGTTCAGAGACAAAGAACCCAGGGACAAAATTAAGCCCTTTATTCAGTAGCTTGAGCTGTGCATTGGTTAATTCAACAGAAGAAATGTTATGGACATTAAAATTAGAAATTAGTGTTGTGTCATGATTTTCAAAAGTGCCTCCAGACTCTGTTTCGATGTTTCTTTTCTTGTGCTTCCGCCCCCCTCATCTGTATCTAAATTGGGAGGGTGTAATGAGTTGTCCCTTTTTGCTTTGGGTAACCCCTCCCTAGAATATTCATCAAGTTCACCTTCTGTATTGGAGGAAGTATCCTCACCTGAGGTACCACTAGAAAAACAAAGTTTCTCTTAAGAATAGATTTGGGCCTCTTTCTTTTAGGAGTTGACAACCTCTGATCATGCTTGTTGTCCTCCCTAGGTAATCTAAAAGAAACATTTTTAGATACATCAAAGGGTTTACCCCTCTCGTAGTCACCTACATCCCTAAGAAATTTTTTAAGTTTCCTGTCCTTTAAAATAGTTTCCATTTTGGACAAATCAGTGGTACGTTTTTTAACTTGTGTCATAAAAGAATCACACGTTTCAAACTTGTTAGCCTCCAAACAAACAGTTTCCAAATCTTTCACCCCTTTTTGTACCTTACGTTCATAAAAATTGGCTAAAGTATCCACAAATTTAGAGGAGGCCAATTGTTGAATATGGCCCCATTCCTCAATAAGTTGGTCATCAATATTTGAAACTAGAGGTTGTACCTTGACCCTAAAGCCCCGTGGAGTAATATGTTTCTGCTGGTATGCTTTAAATAGACGTAAATGCCACACATTAGTCCTGACCATCTTCATGCTTTTACCAAATCAAGTAAAAAATAGACACAGCCTACAATGAGTGAAGAAGAGGAGCCCACCCTAGAAAAAGAAAGAATAGCACTAAGGAAAATAAAGACAGGGAAAGTAGCAGGCTCAGATGAGATCACAGCAGATATGATAAAGATGCTGGGTGATATAGGGGAGAAATGGATACTGAGGGTACTCATGGCAGTGTGGAGAGAAAGACATATCTCAGATGACTGGAGAATAAGCATGCTCATGATAGTGTACAAGAACAAAGGGGACATCTACAACTGTGGGCAGTACAGAGGTATCAAAATCCAGTCAAATTGCATAAAAGTTCTGGAAAGGGTAATTGATAAATGAATACTCAGAGTAGTAGAAAGTAAGATGGGAGATTAGCAGTTCAGATTCAGATCAGGATGCAATATATCTGACCTGATGTGTGCAGTCAGACAGATAGTTAAGAAGAAGCTAAAGATGAGGACAGAGTCCAACTGATCATTCCTAGACTTGGAGAAAGCATATGACAAGGTCCCAAGAAAGATGATTTGGGCAGCACTGCAGTGGTTAGAAGTCCCAAAAACATTGGTAGAATTAGTGCAGTCTATGTACAAGAATCCAGTGACTCAAGTATGAACAGTGTTTGGTCTCACAGAGGGATTTCCAGTGGGAGTGAGTGTATGTCAGGGTTCAGCTCTGAGCCCACTGCTGTTCATACTGGTGATGGACTACATTAGCAAACAGGTCAGAGGGAACAGATCAACAAAGTTGGTGTATGTAGATAATGTGGTATTGCAGGTAGACTGAGCAAGAACCTCAGCAAAGGATAGAGGGATGGAATGCAAAACTGAAGACACATGGGATGAAACTAAGTACAGATAAGACAGTGGTAATGGCAGCAAATTGGGGAAATCAGAAGAAGCTAAGAATTGAGATAGAAGGGAAGATACTGGAACAAGTTAATAGCTTCAAGTATTTGGGAGGGATGGTTGAGGAGAAGTGAAGTCTGAATGAAGAGGTCAAATCTAGAATCAGAAGGGCTGCAGCCAACTGGTGTAGTGTCAGGTGTAGTGTATGACAGAAGAATGCCAAAGAAACTGAAAAATAAGGTGGACAAAATAGTAGTGCGACCAGTACTACTGTATGGTACAGAAACATGGGCAGTAGAGGCAGAGCAGATGAGGAAACTAGAGGTGATGGAAATGAAGTGCCTGAGAAGGGTGGTAGGATGTACACCACAGCAGAAGCTAAGGTAGCTCCAATTGCATAAAAGATAAAAGAGAACAGATTTCTGTGATTTGGACATGTGCAGAAAAGCAGAAGATAATCTGGTGAAGAAGATTTAGAACAGACAAGAAGAAGGTAAGAGGAAATGAGAACATCCAGCAAAAAGATGGATGGACTGTGTAAGAGATCTGCGACAGCCAGGCATGTGTCTCGAAGAAGGCAGGAGTGTTGCATTGAATTAAGAGAGATGGCAACAGTTAACATGACACCCTGACCCCATGTAGAAAAATGGGAAAAAGGGGGTTGATGATGATAATGATCAGGTTACGTGTAAAGTCCAAGGTGTCTTTGGAAACCCAGGCAATCCTCATCCCTTGAGACTTGACCACATTTCTCTTGGCAATATGTGGATGAATGCTCTTGTAATGAATTAGTTGGTTTACTCTGGTGAACTTACTGCACAGATTGTTGCACAGTGTTTTGGGTGAGAGATTCTTGGTAATAGTCAGGTCTAAGAAGTTTACAGAGTCATGGCTGTGGTTGGAAAGGTGGTGGAGTTATTAATATGATTGTAGTATACTAAGAGCTCCTTTTCTTCTCCATCCCACACAATAAATATATCATCAGTAAAGCTCAGATAGTATTTCACATGCTTGTGGAATCTGGAACCCTACACAGTTTTTTTGACTTCTCCACCCAGTCATCATCACCTTTGTGGACAAAGGTGAACATTGTTGACCTCACCAGCTGGCCTCCACAGATGGTGAGCCTGTACCAGCCAATATCTTGGGATTCTGGGCAGTACTGATTTTCCTTGTACTCCTTAGCCCAGGACTCCCTTTACTTAGTCCTAGATCTTCGCCTAAACCTAGCAAATCAATAGAGCAACCACCTGTATGATCACCATGGTCATAAGGACATATGGGATGTCCTGGTTTAAAAATCCACTTGTGGTCCCAACCTTCATGGAGAGAAGTGATCCAGAAACCAACTCAGACTAGGTCACTAACAATGCATCTGAATCAAAGGACAATACATTTGAAGAATTAAAGAAAACCCTCAAGAAAATTAAAAGACTACAACAGGAAGAACTTTACCCCACAAATAGCTTCACAAAAAGACTGATACCAAGAGGCTTAAAAATACAATAGAGACCGATCTGGAAGAGCATGGAAGATAACTTGATAGCAGAATGGAACAATGCACTCAGACAGGGCTGAAACTAATAGACATTTTTTGAGACACAACCACAACCAACAGTCAAAAGGGCATATAGAACTGGAAAAACTTGAAGAAACAAGCTAACAAAAACACAATAGATAGGCAAAATTCCTTGAGATTCAAGAAAAAGTTAATGCACATGAGAACAAGATCACAGAAAATGTACTGAAGAAAATCCAGAGGGATATACTGTATATGACAAACAACACCCCAAAGTGACAGATAGAAGCCATGCTCCCCATTATGGGCAATGGACACCTAGAACATAGAAAAATGAGTTCCACCACACTCAAGAAACAACCCATGATAGGCACTGGCTACAGCTGAACAATCAGCACCACTTTCACCAGTTTTTTCCTCAAAGCACAAATCAGACCCCGACCCCACCTGTGACAAGTCATCTTACAAACTGAGCACAAGAACCATTGTTGGACCAACAGGACACACCCAGGGCTCCCAAGTGCAAAAACCTCTTCCATCCACCCTACACCAGTGATCAATCACAGCACTCCAGGGTCCACTATCAACTCCAGATAGAGAGATACCCATAGGGGAACAACCACCAAAGGCACAGGACATGGCAAGGAAAGACAGACCTCAAACACCTGTGGTACCTTGTAGCAGAGATATTAAATAGTCAAGGCAATGGAATCAGGACCAGTAACTCAATCAACCGAGGTATGGAAGCACTCAGTTAAACACTTGAGAGACATGGAGTACGGAATCCTGAAGAAAAGACTTACATTTGTCCCACAATGGCATAGCAACATTATGAATGCCATCACAGACCTCAAGCTATTTACCAGAAATCTCATCCTTAAGGTATTTTTTTCACAAAAAAATAAAATCAGCAAAGGAACCCAACCCAAACTGAAACCACCCCTACTTAAAAAAAATGGAAAAAAGCTGTGCAACTTCTCCCTTGCACCCCACTCAGTCATCAGTGCCTTTGAGAATAAATGTGAAGTATATATCAGAAAGATTCTCAACAGACCACCTAAAAAGATATTGTTCAACCTCAACAAGAATGATACCCATGCATTATGAGAACTCAGCAAAGATAAGTCCAGGCGGCTCATGAAGGCAGACAAAGGTGGTTGTATATTAGGAACTGAGGCATCTACCTACAACAAGAAGATCCTTAGTATGCTGAATAATTCAGCTTTCTACAACACCACCAACCTAGGGAAAACAAAAGCTGCCTACAAAGAAATTATCTTGGAAATCACCAAATTGAATGAAGAAGGCCTTATCCACAACAGTCTACACAAGTCCCTGACTGTCACTCACCCTAAGCTGCCTTGCTTTTTGGGATCCAAAACCTCACAAGAACCTCAAAGCCCCCCCCCCCCACATTTAGACCAGTCATAACCAGTAGAGGTTCCAATATGGAACTCATCTCCATTTACCTCAAAGTGCAAATAAAACCCCTTGCAGAAAGGAAGAAATTATTCATAGTGGACTTCATGGATTTTCTAAAACTGATCAGGGACATCACCATCATCCAGCACTCTATCCTAGCTGAAATAGATATACTGGACTTATACACAGTACTATCTCATGAATATTCTGTCAGAGCACTCAATTAAGCCTACAACAGGGAATGAGAGGCATTACCTGGAGAAACAGATTTCTTGAGCAGACTCCTTAACATGGGATAGTTATGGGCACCATGTTGGCCCCAAGCCTTGCGAATATAACCTTAGGAAAATGGGAAGATGAGACAATCTACAACTCCCCTTTCTGAAATGCCCACATGTGTTTATCAGTGACATCTTCATCAATGGGAACAGTGATCATGACAACATAAACCTCTTCTTTCAACACATTAACAACTCCATATATTTTCTCAGATTCACGACACCCTATGGCTACACTCAGTGACTTTCCTGGACTCAAAATCAGCAAAGTCCCAGCACTAACCTGCTTACCAATGACCTCTATCAGAAACCTACCAGAGTCAACCTGTTGCTATACAACAGCACACAGAATGAAGAGAAATGTCATAAAATCACAAGGCCTCCAGATGACCCAGGTTTCCAAAGAATTACAAGCCTTCACCAAGAAAATCATTGACCTACAACACGACTTTTTGGCAAGAGGATACAGCAAATGCCTTCTTCAACATATCCTGAACCTCATCAGTAACTGGAAGAAAGATAGCAACCCCACCCTTGATGAACCCATGGACAGCTGACTCAGAACTTAGAAGCATGGAACAACATCACCAGGAACTCCAGCATTGCCCTCACATTCACAATCAACTACTTGGAGATCAAATAAGCAACACAAGACAACTGGTGTATCATTACAGAAACAGGAACATCAACAAAATACTCCCCCAACAACCAAGATTCACTATCAGGAAAAGCACGAACATCTGTAATTCCATCAAAAACTCTCACTATCTCCAATATGATGAAATATACAAAGATACATATCCTTGCACTCTCCACCCCACTGCAGTTGCTGTAAATATATGAGCAGCAGGTTCAGTTTTTGATGCCCTAACACAGGTAAATCTGCTCTATCCACATCTATTGGAACTGCAATACAGACACAGTCATGTACAGGATGCAATGCAATCTCTGTCAATTATTTCATATTAGGAAGACATTAACAAGCTTAAAACCAGGGTAGCCCAGCACTACTCTGACAGCAGACATGGTACATTAAAGAACCCCTGAACCAAATATGCTAAGAAGCAGCCAGAATACCATACCGTCAAATTCCTTATTGCTTGTTTGGTAAAGGCTCTGAATGAACACTGCTTTATCCATTAACTGTATCCTCAACATGAGGAAGCTTAACCACCACATGCTTTGCTGAGAACTACACCTTAATAAGGACTTTCATGTATAGACTCTTATGTAAGTACAGTCAAATGGTACATGGGTTACTCGCTCTAAAGACCTTAACCTGGTATGTGACATTAATAGAACCTGCTGGAGGGAGAGATTTGTCCTCCAGAAGTTACCATACCTTTGGAACAGACTCCCAGTTCATGTCAAACAGAGCAACTCATTGGCCCTCTTCAAACTCAGTCTGTACGATGGGATGGGTAACCGTAAATTCACCACAGGGGTTCCACCTTTGTCCCGCTTGGACAGGGGCAATAGGCACTGATCATGGAAATAGGGCACAACTTGGCTAGGCCTATAAGGGCCCTAGGGCCATTAGCTTAGTAACTTCCTATGATACTATGATCCCATTAGCTGAGGATCTCCTCTCTGTTTCATCATCTATTTCATTGTTCCTTTATTTTTCCTTTGTTTTCCTTCCTTTAGCATGTAGTCTTATGGAGATTTTCAAATGAGCTGTTTTATTATCAATAAATTATAAAATGACTTTTTACACACCCAAATGCTTAATTTAAACATTTTGTTTGGCTATTCCCAATCCAACTTTTTTTGGACATGTTTGTGCTTGTTATACCATTAGTAAGACTACTGGTGCAATGCAATGCTAAATTACAGTCCATATTTACAATCCTTGGTACTTCATCAGGCTTGTCTCTTTTTATGCTTATCATTTTTTGAATGTCTATCTGTTACCCATAGGTTTAACATGATGCATGACGGGATTTAGGGTCCTGCCCTGGCTATCACCAAGCCCCAGGACTTGTATTGATGGCCTGCATGGATAGCTCTCCTTACAAACCTTAGGTTTCCTCAGTTTTCTCATCTTTATTCCCCAGTTTCTTAGTAGTTTTAGCCTTTCCATAACCCTTTTGGGCACTATTCAGTAGCCAGGTCTGCTAGGTCCATGATTCCCATTGGTTGTTCAGTTTCATCACTATATTTGCTTGCACCAGAATCCCTCCACTCCTTTAGAAATATCCCATATGCCCTCCTCATTCATATCCACTTTTTAAGTGCAAGTTTTCATATAGAAGGACCTAATACAACTTATATCTTTAAAATCTGTCTACAAATGTACACTGAACTGGGACAAACCATTGTCCCAGTGCCACTTCCCTATAGCCAGCCATATTGGCAGTGCCAACCTCACTGATTATGGGCCACTACTCCCCCAACATAGCACTAAAATAGATTTTTAATTTTTATTTCTGACACAAATCACTATTGACACCTGGAAGAACTATTCTTCTGGACTGCTACTTCACTTAGCTTCAGCCTCATTTTTCTGCAGTATCATTTAACACCTTAACCTGATGTCTGCATAAATATTTTATACTCATTCAGTATCTCTCCTACATTTTGATCATCCAGTTATAGCAGGTAACCATTCACCATACTAACAGGAGTGACATGTTTGTACTCCCATGCTCGGACCATTCCACTCACATGGAAGAAGGTAATGGCTCCACTCAGGACACATGGCATACAAGGCATGTTTCTCAGGCCCTGACCAACAAGACCACATGGTACTGAGCACACTCTAGTTCTTTATAATTGTCTTATAAATATTTTATAATTCTGCTTTAATCCTGTTCTGAATGTATAAATAATATATTATTTCTATTTTTCCTAAACAAATTATTTAATTTAAGATAATATAACAGACTGAGATAATAAAATAAAAAGCATTTTACAAATTGGGTATAACAATATACATTTCAAAAAAGAAACAAAGTAATCTATTTACATTATGAATATATTGTCTGAGAATAAAACACATATAAAAAAACACAAGCAAATTTAAGAATACGTTAACGAATTAATAAATTCATTTAAATTATGATGAAAAGGTTTTAATGAGGGCAAAGATTTTTAGCCATTGAATTTCCTTAAGTTTGTTAGGATAAATTCTATTCTGCTTGTTGCAGTTTTTTTTATACTATTGCCCTTTAGAGATGCAAGAAATTTTCTGATTTGTGGTGCTGAAGATTTCTTCCAATTCTTTGTGATGATTTTTCTTGTCACAGTAAGAATTGTCCAAGTTAAATAGTAAAAGTATTTTCTCATAAGTTTATTCTCTATAATATTGAACAGAATCAGCTCTTTAGAAAGTATAAACAAATCTGTAGACAGATTCTTTATTCTCAAAAATTATAAATTTATGTATCATATTACAATACTATGGATTTATCACTGTTATCTTTAAATGTTAATGGTTTATTATTACTAGTTTTATTTAGCTGGTATATGGTTTTTATAAGACCTCGCATTCCTATTTCCTTGGGGGCCCCCCTCCACACATGGAGAATGTCAGCTCCATATTAGTAACATTTTGGTCACTGTTGCCTAACAGAAAGGACATTGATGGCACCAACCTCATCGATTATGAGCTACTACTCTCCCCACATAGCCATTCAGCTAGAATTTTAATTTTATTTCTTGTCACAGACCACTAGTGATCACCAGAAGAACCACACTTCAGGACTGCCACTTCGCTTGGCTTCAGCCAAATTCTTTGGCGATATCTCTTAGCAGCATAATTCAACCATATCTCTGTGCTAATATTTTATATTCACTCAAAACCTCTCTCACATTTGATTCAGCCATTCATATTTACTAGTCTTTTAGTGAACTATCCATGGTGATTCTGGTTTTCACCCCTATGCTCAGTCCATTCCACCCACATGGAAGGAGGTTGTATCTGCACTCAGATCTCTTGGCGTGCATGGTGTAATTCCCAAGCTCCGACCAGAAAGACCACGTGGCACTGAGCACATCCTTTTAAAAGTTTTTTAGTTTCACCTAAAATCCATTCTGAATATGCAAGTTCTTTGTCTAACTTGTATAAGACCATGAACTCCTTCTTCCTTGGGTGCCCCACTCCATGTGTTAGTTTATATAGAGGAAAAACAGTCCTTCTAACAGCATTTTTTTCTGCAAGAAGGGCTGCCACTTACAATGCAAAAAACAAGGACTTCTTAGCCCCACGTGGATAAACTTTTACACTGTGTACCCACATAGGGTGTGGCCCCACATTAGGAGACCTACATAGGCACCACTAAATATTTTTAAATACACATTTGTTTGGAGGGGAAAACTACACACACTGCTTGTAATACTGTAGCTGGTTAAGTTGTGTTTTTGGTATTTAGATATTTAAGTTTGTTAGGTTTACAAATAGGCAGATCTGGAGAAGACAGTCGAAAGTGCCATCAGAATGGACATGCACACCACACCTATGAGTTTCCTCCCTATCAGTACTGTTAACAAATTTTGTGGACCAAGCTTCCTTTTTCAGAGGACTTTATTCATGGATTTTCTGTGAGTGAATATTAACTGATTTTTTGCAGGTGTATAGGTATAGGTAACTTCTGATAAGATTGTTAATAATTTAAATTACTTTTTATATTAAATGTTTTAGAAATAAAGGTTGCTAGCGAAGGTAAAGACCCACATGGGTCCAATGCCCTGGGTAGGCCAATACCCCACCTGAACAAGGTCACATCCACAGGGAAGGCACCAAGCAGGGAACCACCCACTTTACTGGTATATAAAAACCCACTCAAACTTCTTATCCACTATAGTGCACAGCAGCAGTCATCTGCCTCCAATAAGGGACTGGAATACAAGAGCACTGAGTCTGAGAGCTTTTTTGACTAACTTAAGCCAAAATGTTATTTTAAAAACAATTATAAGCTTTTATTCAAGACATCAGCAAAAAGGCACTCTCCATAAAAAAGATGACCATATTACACTGCTTCATATAAGAGGATACAACGAAGACAGATCACCCATGACCAACTGGGTAACTTCAGCACATCAAAACAACACCATGGCAGCCCAACAAGTAAAACCGAGGACTCCACATCCATTAATTGAGGTCTCCTGGGGTTTCCTCATAAAAAAGCCTGGGTACATTCATAGATTTTATGCATATATATATATATATATATATATATATATATATATATATATATATACACACACACACACACAGGTAGATATTTGCACATACTATACATGAATTCATATTTTAATAAAATAATTTTTTTTAGGGAAATGTGAACCTATTAACTAATAACCTAGGCCTGGTTGTATACAGATACAGCAGCCAGATAGATAGATGTACGCACGCATATTCATGTTTTAATAAAACATTTTCAGTTTTAGAGGCAAATTTGAACCTATTAACTAAAAATTCAGTCCTGGTTATATTGTAGCATACTGCATTGAATTGGTATAATATTTAACCTAGCAGGTTTATTATAAAAGGAATACTAAGTGAGTAGCAACATCTTAATGAAAAATAAAGTAAAACACTGAGCATATTACATCTGTCTTTTATTACCTCCGTATGGATATCTTATTACAAATTATTAGCACTGATTTATTAAAAATATCGCTTAACCTTTTTTGTACCTTTTTTATTTTAAATCTGTTCTGTAAAAACAACAGTGTTATTATTACAAAAATTTCAAACCGTTTGCAAGAAATTGTTGTAGTCAAATGTAAATAGTATTGAAATTCAGACACTGTACCTGACTTCTTGTGGATTCAATATACAGCAAATGATGCAACCATTTTATATCAGGAGCCTGATAAAATGTTATGTTCAACAAACACTTTGCCTTACTGTCATATGACTAGTAGAGCCCTACTACCCTACCTCTGGCCATCTATCAAAGCTCAGAACTCCTCCCACCATCTGTCTGTCAATGAGAAGGCCCAATCACCTGGCAGGAACAGGGCTGCTCTTCAAACCCACAGACAGAACCCTTTTTGTTTTATAGAGCCACAGTCAGAGAAGTGTCTCTTGAAAGACTACTTCTCTCTCTGGATTACTTCAGCTAGAGAGTTCAGACAGGAACCCTTTTTGGATTTTTATTCACCTTTTTCTATCTGTGCTTGAATTGTGCATTCTGAGGATTTGCTTGTTTTTTTCCCTTTTGGAAATTTGAATGTACTTGGAGTTTTATTTCCTTTATACAATTGGCTAAAGTATTGGTGTCATTCAAAGGGGATCCAGTGTCTGTCAGCCTGGGATGACATGCTCGACAAGCCACGTTGCTTCGCTAGGGACGGCTTGCACCTGTCACCCTTAGGCTTTCGTATACTGGCCAAGGCTCTTGCCACCCCCATAGTGCCTTTTTTAGGTAAGGCTCAAAGGACAAACCCACCTCCATAGACAACCCAAGGATAAAAAAACTAAAGGTAATGCTACTCAATGCCAGAAGTCTAAACCTCAAGATGCACGCACTCGAGGCTCTCCTCAGTATGGAGAAAATCGATGTCTGTGCAGTAACAGAAACCTGGTTCAAGGCTCCTGAGAGCACCCCAGCACTACCAGGTTTTAACTCATACCATGCGTTTCGGCCCCAAAACTCGGACCGAAGCACAAAAGGAGGGGGAGTATCTATATTCATCAAAGATACCTACACCTCCAGGTTAGTGGCACTGCACGAAGCATCGGAAACCATCCATGTGCAACTAACAGCGGGCAAAACTGCCTTTCAGTTTGTAGCCTGCTATAGAACACCCTCCCTGTTACAGGAACCCCACTTGGCATTCCTGAGAACACTATATTATTGGGTGACTTCAACTACCCTAACATTGACTGGGAAAACTACTCAAGCCCAAACACCCTCGCCCAACATTTCCTTGAATTTATGAACTCTAACCCGATGGAACAACTGGTCACCACTCCCACAAGAGGAAACAACATATTGGACCTGGTAATCACCAACACGGGGACTCTATGTTCCACACCAGAGGTAAACCCCTCATTGGTAAGATCAGACCATAAACAAATTTCCCTGGACATCCATATCCCGTCCTCACCCCCAGCCAAGGAAATCACGGTAAATAATTTCTCAAAAGCCAACTTTGCACTTCTCAAGAATGAGGTGGAATCCTTCAAAGCCCCCGGGCCAGAGGATAATACAGCCCAATCGGCAGAATCCTTTACAAATGCATTCTATGAGCACCTGCAGGAATGCATGGATTGTGCTGTCCCAAATAAAACCAAGACTCACTCCTCCAAAACCAGGAGACCTGTCTGGTGGACCTCGACCATAAATAAGCTATACAACAGATAGAGGAAGCTACTACATGACAGAGCAAAATCCCAAAAAGGGAAGGCATCTCTGATCAGTATTAGCAAGAAACTTCGATCCCTCATAAAATCATCAAAGGCCAGTTTCGAAAGAAAAATTGCCCTAGACACTAAAGATAATCACAAGGCCTTCTTTAGTTATGTCAGGAATATGGGTGGAAACTCCCAGATATGCTCTGAATTGTTGCATAACGCTACAAAATATACTCAACCTACAGACATAGCCAACATCCTGGCTAACAGATTCAACGCAAACTTCTTCCCCACTTCCCCCCAAAGGAGCAAATGCCTATCCCAACTGAATGTAACCTCCCTGACATCACAGATGCACAGGTGAAAGCTGCCCTCTCCAAAGCAAAAAACACAGCATCTATGGGACCGGACGGTGTCCCAGGCTGTGTCTTACGTGAGCTCCAAGAAGAACTGAACCCTCACATTAAGTCACTGTTCAAACAGCCTTACTACAGGATATGTACCCAAAGAATGGCATACAGCTACAGTGGTCCCACTCCACAAAGGTGGTGCCACAATGAACCCTGGGAACTATCGGCCCATAAGCCTGACTAGTCTGGTCTGTAAGGCTATGGAGCATATTATCATGGAACTCATAAACAAAGACATTGGGAGCCTCCAGACACTGGACCCTACCCAATTCGTCTTTGTTAAGGGCAGATCTTGCCTCTTAAACATAGTTGATTTCTTTGAAACAGTTACCAAAGCCATAGATGAGGGCAAGGTAGTCCATACAGCCTACCTGGACCTCACAAAAGCCTTTGACACAATACCCCACTCAGGCATCATAAATAAGCTTACCAGCTTAAATATCAACCCCTGTATCACAAGATGGATTGCAAAGTGGCTCAGGGATAGAACCCACATGGTCAGAATCGCAGGTGCCATGTCCGAATCCAAACCAGTTACAAGTGATGTCCCACAGGGCTCAGTTCTGGGACCTCTCTTGTTCAGTATATACTTCTCTGAGGTTCAGGCTAACACAGGGGGATTATGGCTGACAAAGTTCGCAGATGACTGCAAACTGGGGGCCCTAATCGAATCTCCAGCTGACACAAGCATTCTCCAAAAGGGTCTCACAGAGACGGATGCTTGGTGCCAGAGCCATGGCCTCAAGCTAAATGCTAAAAAGTGCATAGTCATCCCCTTTGAGAAAAACAAGGTGCCCACAAATTACCACATAGGTGGTAATCCATTAAGTACAGAAGAAGTAATTAGAGATTTGGGGACCAACGTAGATAGTAATCTCTCCTTTGATAATCACGTTGCCAAAGTGGTTAGAAAGACCTTCTATATAGCCCGCCTTATCACGAAAGGGTTCGCATCTAGATCAAGAGATGTCATTGTGCCCCTCTACTCGTCGCTCATTAGGCCCATAATTGAATACAATGCCCCTTTTGGGATGTACCTTACCCGACACCTGCAGCAACTGGAGAGACCCCAAAAGTACCTCACCAAGAGGATCATGGGCTACAAACAGATGTCCTATGCAGCTCGATTAAAGAAACTCCAGCTCTACTCAGCTGCTTACTGCCTATTCAGAGGTGATCTATGCCTGACGTACAAAGCCATGTCAAACCCAGAATTAATGGACATGCTCCACCTCAAAAAATCCAAGTCTCTTAGAGCTACATGCCCCAGGGACTTAAACCTCATCCCAAAAATAAATAGGACATGCTGGAGGGACAGATTCATTTCCCAGAGGCTCCCCTCACTCTGGAATAGAATCCCAGTTCATGTTAGACATAGCCCCTCGCTGACCCTCTTCAAGCGAAATCTGGACGCGTGGATGGGAAATTGCAAATTCACCCCTGGGATCTCTTCTGTGTCCCTGCTAGACAGAGGCACAGTAAACTAATCTTAAAGGGTACCTTCTGTGACCTACTTTACAGAGGCACAATAGGCTATTCTAATAGGGAGGCGGAAGCCAAATACACTCTGGCTAGGCTTATAAATGCCCTAGGGAAGATAGCCTAGTATCTACCTATGAACATATACTATAAAACATGGGGGAATTTAATAAAGCCTACACATTTTTCCCATGTAGGCATTGCTCCGCGCTGCTTACATGGACGAGAATATTTTTAGATTCAGTAAGCGCTCTTCAATGGCATGCACACACCCGCCAACATGGAAAGTTCAGTAGCATGCAAATTACCTCATAAACAGCTGAATCTCATGCAAATGAGGCAGGTAGAGCGATTGCAAATGAGGCAGGTAGAGTGATCCAGCAAGCAGATAGGCACCTGTTCAGACCTCGTGTCAGTGTCCATAGTGTATGCAGAAAAAATTCCATGTACAGGAGTGCAGGCAGACAAAAGGAGTTGTAAAAATGTAGATATATATGGTCAGAAATGTCATACCACATGCACATATGAGTGAAACTGTTATCCTGTATGTCGGAAACATTAAAGGAAATAAGTTAAATTAATTTTT
The DNA here is from genome assembly GCF_019279795.1 of Protopterus annectens. Lineage (NCBI taxonomy): Eukaryota > Metazoa > Chordata > Ceratodontiformes > Protopteridae > Protopterus > Protopterus annectens. The sequence goes on along the minus strand of NC_056731.1, from coordinate 876,733,599 downwards.
TTAATAATCTAGGCATGTTTGCGCATTGTGACACATTGCACAAACATGCTTTATAGAAAAAGAAAAAACAATTTGGAAAAAAAATATTATGTGACAGAAATATATTACAGGACCCTGCATGGAGTCCCTACAATGATGCATTGCTGCTGTTACTAACATGTTAGGGCTATGAAGCATGTAGTTTCCAGGCTGTGAGCATGGATACCTATGCAAATGATGTGGAGTTACTGAATAGCAGAAAGAAGTAATCGTGTCCGCAGATCACTTCATGTAGGCTTATACCCATGTTGCTGTTTACATAGGATTTAGCTGACACAGGAGGGGGGTGGTCCACTGACTTCTAAGCTCATTTCAGCTTAAGTGCATGCGTTTGCACGGCATGCCTCCTGGCTGAGTGTATCCATTCAGTGGGGGGTATCCACTAACTTCTAAGCTCTGTTTACCTTCGGTGCGCGTGTTTGAGTGGCACGCCACCATGCTGAGCGTGTCTGAAAAAATGTATTTAATTAGTTTTGACTACTGTTTAAGCTAAAATGGGGACATTAAATGATGTTAATTATATTGTAGGCAGGTGGAATGCATCATAGTTAGCCAATCACACATTTTGCACCTACAACAGAGCTCAATAAAGTATGCATACACCCTACATTCTGATTTTTCCCAAATACTCTGGACCACTGGAGTACAGACTTGGGAATTTTAACTGAGAGAATGCTAGGGGCTGCTGCAGGTCTGCTATGTATGTGCTAGATGCTAAAGTCAATGCTACTGCTGCTGCTGCTGACCATAGGTCTAGACTGAGAAGGAGAAGATTGTTCAGGCCCAGGGTAACCTTCCAGGAGCTACATGAGCTGGACATTGTAGAGAGCTACTGGGTGGGAAGGAACATACTACAAAAACTCACTGAGTTCTGCTGCCCTCAACTCAGATCCAGAGACAACAGAGGGGAGCCCAACTCAGTTGAAACCAAGGTATGTGTAGCCCTTAGGATACTAGCTACATGTACTTTCCAAAGTCCAACTGGAGACATGATGGGGGTCTCACAGGCATCAACATCCAGGGTACTCCACCAGTTCCTTGATGCTATGCTACCACATGCCAGTGAGTACATTTCTTTTCCCCTCACCACTGAGGTGAAAACCAGCAATATGCAACACGTCTATCATGTAACACACTACCCTGAAGTACTGGGTGCCATAATTGCACTCATGTACACATTGAGGCACCAGACAGTAAGGATGGTAGAATCTACATCCACCACAAGGATACCACTCCATCAACTGCCAAGTCATATGCAATGCCCAGGAGATTATCATGAATGTGTGTGCTGGGAACCCTGGCAGTTATCATGACTCCCATATCTTGTATGCATCACAGCTGTACCAGATGTTTGCTAGGGGGGATATCATACATGGCCATTTACAGGGGGATGCTGGCTATGCACTGGAACTGTGGATGATGACGCCCATCATGAATGCACACACCCATGGAAGAACACCATAATGAGGCACACGCTTAAACTAGGAACAACATAGAGCATGTGTTTGGGCTTCTGAAGTCACGGTTCTGGTGCCTCAATATATCTGGTGGAGCTCTGCAGTAGTCTCCAGACACATGTGCACATATATTCACAGTATGTGCTATAGTACACAGTATGATCCTGCAAAAACAACTGCAGCAGGATCAGCAAATGTAAGAGATACACACTTCCTGCCAGTGCCTAGGTCACCACAGTGACAGTCACAGGAGGACTTGGAGGATGTACCCCCTGATGATGTCCCTGTAGGCAGATGTAGGTGTGCCCAGTATGCCCTGGCTTTGGATAAGAGACAATGCATAGCAAATTCACTGACAACCTATGGCCCTAGGGACTGATGCCTTACTCCTACTCACATACATATATTAAAATTGATGCCAAGCTATCCACTCAACTTGTACCTAGCCGTGTATTGACTGTGTACTGCTTGCATCACAAAGAGTCAGCCCTGAACTACAGTTCTGTCAACTGCTGCATTCACAAGGTAAGTCTCTAACTTACACACTACTTGTAAGGATTACTGTACTATGGTATTGCATGTATAGATCTGTTGCATTTATGCAAGGAAATATAGTGGGCTATTTGGACAGAAGTAACATCCACATTGGACTACAGTTACCCAGTCCACTAATATGTGCTCCTTAATATTCACTAGGCCTCATGGTTGGAATATGCACTACATCAGCCAAGGGAGATGTTAAACAGTGGGGTCACATGATATTTGGATTACTGTGCATCCCAACAGAACATGTGGTGCTGTTCCCCCACACCCAACACAGCAGTTTTCCCATATAACTGCTTTAACAGTAAGTCATCAATGGTATATCAGCAGTCCAGGCAGTCTCAGAGCAGTATAATAAAAATTGATCACACATTGCATGTCTCACTTAATGCAGGAATAACAACGTACATATATATGTTGTTGACTGTGTGTTGAATGACTACTCTCTGGCTGGCAGCTTACATAGCTCAGTGGACTTGGGAAGTTAGTATGAGTGATGCTGATGGTTCAAATCTGGAAGCATCCACATCTTTTGCATGTGAGGTATTATTAGGTTGCTGTTTTCACAGACTGTCAGTCTGTGTGTGGTGTAACATTATGAACCTCTGTCACATATTAATTACATCACACAGCTGGAGAATGCCATGGACATTTTGAGTGAAGCACAGTACTGCAGAAACAGAGACAGATGTCAGTGTCTGTAACACACAAAATCCCTGACTGGAGTACAGGTAGGTGTGGACTGGTGTCACTTTATAAGTACTGACATTCCCACTGGGTATGCCCATACACTTAGTTAAACTGAGCGTAATCCTGTTGCCCCTTGATCAAAATTACCTGTTATGTATAGATATGTCTATACACACACACACATATATATATATATATATATATATATATATATATATATATATATATATATATATATATACAGTGGATATAAAAAGTTTGCACACTCCTGTTAAAATGCCCCCTGTGAGAGATGTACTTATATGGTCAAACTGGAAGTAAAGCTCTCTTCACCCAAGCCTGGACTAGACAGTCAAGAGGAAAAGGTAAACACTTGCATGACACCACACTCATCACATAGTCCCTCAAAACCTACACTACCAAAACACACACATAGCAACACAAAACACACACACCTACATTCTTGGAGGCCCTCAATAAAAATGTGCTTAAGCAACCGAGACCTCCAAAGCAGAAACGCAAGCAACTTCCACCCCATCACAACCCAAATGACACATAGCCAACAAATTCAGTGTGCAACTCAACCACAGCCCATAAGGCATAACAATGTACCCAATACTCTAGTCATAGGTGACTCTATATTCAGGCACACTGATGTTCCGCTCATCAGGCTAAACAAGGAGAAAGTTACTGTCAGCTGCCTATCAGGTGCCAGAATCTGCCACATAATGCATGCACTCAGGTCACTCCACAACAAGTACAAATATGACTCTGTCATTGTCCATGGTGGTGTGAATGACCTGAGATGTACCTCCCTGGACTACATGAAAAGAGACATGGAGGAGCTCTCCAATCTTGTAGCCCAGGCAGGTATGACACTAGCCCTGAGTAACATCCTGCCATCACCCAGAATAATACCACAGTAAAATGACAAAATGATTGACTTCAACAATTGGCTAAGCATCTGGTGTCATTCTAAGGGGATCCAGTATCCGTCTGCCTGGGATGACATGATCGTCAGATCACGATGCTTTGCCAGAGATGGCCTGCACTTGTTGCCCTTGGGATTCCAGATACTGGCTAAGGCTCTTGCTACCACTATAGTGCCTTTTTTAGGCAAGATTCAAATGACAAATTCACCACTGTAACAGGTACAAGCAAGAAAAATCTGAGGGCAATGCTACTGAATGCTTGAAGTCTAAACCTCAAAATGCATTCACTCGAGGCACTCCTTAAAATGGAGAACATCTGTACAGTGACAGTGGTTCAAGGCTCCAGAGAGCACCCCTGCATTACCAGGCTATAATTCATACCACACCTTTCGGCCAGCTAACCTGGACTGAAACACTAAAGGCAGAGGTGTGTCCATATTCATTAAGGATATCCACACCTCCAGGCTAGGTGCTCAGCATAATGCATCTGAGATTATCCAAGTGCAACTAACTCTGGGCAAGACCGCAATCCAAACTGTAACTTGCTATAAATCCCCCACCATGCCCCAGGATTCCCACTATTCATTTCTTGATACACTGGAAAATATTAGGGTACAACCCAACACCCTAGTAATGGGTGATTTCAACTATCCCATCATTAACTGGGAAAACTACTCATGTACCAACTCTTTTGGTCAACGTTTTCTGGAATTCATAAATTCCAATTCCTTGGATCAACTTATCCACACCCCTACCAGGGGCAGGAATATCCTAGACCTGATCATTACTAACATGGTTGACCGGTGTTCCACACCAGAGGTCAATTCCTCGTTGTTCAGATCTGACCACAAGCTAATCATCCTAGACATCCACATCCCGCCCCCACCCCCAATTAGGGAAACCACCGGAAAAAAAAATACTCCAAAGCCAACTTCACACTTCTTAAGACAGAAGTGGCAAACTTCATGACACCCATGCAGACGGACAATAGAGGTACAACTACTGAATCCTACATAAATGCACTTTATAAGCACTTACACAAGTGCATGGATCTTGCTATCCCTAGCAGAACCATAAACAAACTCTATAATAGAAGAAAGAAACTGTTGCAAAAAATAGTAAAATCCCATGATTGGAGGAACTGCCTGGTCATCCTCAGTAAGAAGCTGAGGTCCCTCATAAAATCCTCCAAAGCTAGTTATGTAAACAAAATTGCCACTGATTCTAAAGACAGCCACAAAGCATTCTATAGCTATGTCAAGAATCTCAATGACAACACTCAGATCTGCTCTGAGTTACAGCACAATGGCACTAAATATTCAGAACCAACTGATATTGCCAACATCCTGGCAGATAGGTTCAGTGCTAACTTTACCCCCCCCTCACCCCTCAAAGGGCCCATCTCTATACCAGAAGAATGCAAAGTTCCTGTAATCACGGCTGCACAGGTAAAAACCACACTATCCAAAACCAAGAACACAGCATCCATGGGACCTGACAACATCCTAGGCTGCATTCTACATGAACTACATAATGAACTGGCACCCCACTTAAGCACCACGTTCAATCATAGCCTCACCTCAGGCTTTGTGCCCACTGAGTGGTGCACAGTGACAGTTATCCCACTCCACAAAGGAGAAGCCACCATGGACCCCAGGAACTACTGCCCCATTACCCTAACGAGCTTGGTCTGCAAGGCCATGGAATGTATCATCATGGAACTTATAAACAATGGCACTGGTAATCTCCAAACTCTGGACCCCACCCAGTTTGAGTTTGTAAAAGGCACATCATGTCTCCTAAACCTGACAGAATTCTTTGGAGAAGTCACCAAAGCCATAGACGAGGGTAAGTTGGTTCACACAGCCTATCTAGATCTCTCCAAGGCATTTCACACCATCCCTCACTCTGGAATTATAGATAAACTCACTAAACTAGGTATAAATCCCTATGTCATAAGATGGGTTGTCAAGTGGCTCACTGACAGAACCCACACTGAGAAAGTAGCAGACTCCAAATCCAACTTCAGACTAGTGACAAGTAGAGTATCACAGGGTTCAGTCCTGGGTCCTCTCCTGTTTGGTATCTACTTTTCTGAAGTACATGCTAACACAGAAGGTCTTTGGCTAATGTAGTTAGCAGATGACTGCAAACTAGGAGCCATAATCAAAACTCCTAATGATGTGGACATCCTTCAAAAGGGCCTCACTGAGACAGATGCCTGGTGTCAAAGCCATGGCCTCAAGCTCAATGCCAAAATGTGCATTGTCATCCCCTTTGGTTAAAAACTCTGTACCCATGAGCTACCACATAGGTGGTAGTCTACTTAACACCTAAAGTATGATAAGAGGCCTTGGGACACAGGTGGACAGTAGTCTCTCCTTTGATAATCACATCGCCATGGTAGTCAGGAAATCCTTCTACGTGTCACACCTCATCACAAAAAGTTTCTCATCCAGGAAAAAAGAGGTCATTGTTCCCCTCTATCATCACTCATTAGACCCATTATAGAGTACAACACCCCTTTTGGTATGTATCTCATAAGGCATGTACAATAACTTGAAAGGCCACAGAAATACCTCACAAAGAGGATTATTGGCCTCAAACAGATGCCTTATGCAGACTGTCTCAAAAAACTCTAGCTTTACTATGTCGCATATTGCCTACTCAGAGGCGATCTCTGCCTAACATACAAAGCTATGTCAAACCCAGAGCTGTTGGACTTGCTCCACTTAAAGAAATCCAATCCCTCCAAGCTACACGCTCTAGGGACCTAAACCTTGTCACCATAATAAACAGAATATGCTGGAGGCATAGATTTCTGTCCCAGAGACTTCCCATACTCTGGAACAAACTACCTATATATATCAAAGCTTCTCATTAGCACTCTTCAAGAAAAATCTTGATGATTGGATGGGAAATAGGAAATTCAGCCCGGGGATCACCTCTGTGGCTCTGCTCGACAGGGGAACAGGAAAATAATTTTTTTGGGTGGCGAAAGCCAGGGTACCTTTTTGGTTAGGCTTATATAGGCCCTAGGGCCAATAGCCTAGTATCTACCTATGAACATATATAAAAAAATAAGACCACAATAAATCATTTCAAAACTTTTCCCACCTTTAATGTGACCTATAACCTGTGCAATTCAATTAAAAAACAAACAAATTTGTTAGGGGAAAAATATAAAAAAATAAAAAACGTACAATATGCTGGTTGCATAAATGTGCACACCCTTAAACTAATACTTTGTTGTGTGTGCACACCCTTAAACTAATACTTTATTGAAGCACCTTTTGACTTAATTACAGCATTCAGTCTTATTGGGTAAGAGTCTATCAGTATGGCACATCTTGACTTGGCAGTATTTGCCCACTCTTCCTTGCAAAAGCACTCCAAATCTGTCAAATTGCAAGGACATCTTTTGTGCACAGCCTTCTTTAGGTTACCCCACACATTTTCTATTGGATTTAGGTCTGAGCTCTGGCTGGGCAATTCCAAAACTTGAATTTTCTTCTGGTGAAGCCATACTTTTGCTGATTTGGATGTATGCTTGGGGTCATTGTTGTGTTGAAAGGTGAAATTCCTCTTCATCTTCCGCTTTCAGGCAGACACCTGAAGATTTTGGGTCAAAAGTGACTGTTATTGGGAACTGTTCATAATTCCCTCCACTTTGACTATGCCCCCAATTCCAGGTGAAGAAAAGCAACCCCAAAGCACGATACTGCCACCACCATGCATGGTGTTCTTTTGGTGATGTGAAATGTTGTTTTTGTGCCAAAAGTACCTTTTGGAATTGTGGCCAGAAAGTTCAACCTTTGTCTCATCAGACTATAACACATTTTCCCACATGCTTTTGGGATACTTGCTGTATTGTTTTGCAAATTTTAGCTGGTCCTGGAAGTTTTTCTGTGTAAGAAAAGTCTTCTGTCTTGCAACCCTACCCCATAGTCCAAACATAAGGAGAATACAGAAAATTGTTGACACATGTAGTAAACAGTCAGTACTTGCCAGATATTCCTACAGCTCCTTCGGTGTTGCTGTAGGTCTCTTTGGCAACCTCTCTGACCTGCTTTTGTCTTGTCTTTCATCAGTTTTGGAGGGACATCCAGTTCTTTGCAACATCACTGTTCCATATTTTCTCCACCTTTTGATGACTGTCTTCACTGTGTTCCATGGTATATCCAATGCTGTGGAAATTATTTTGTACCCTTCTCCTGACTGATACCTTTCAACAATGAGATCCCTCTGATGCTTTGTAAACTCTCTGTGAACCATGGTTTTGCTGCAGCAGGCAACTGAGTAAATGTTAGAAAAATCCTACTAGGATAGCTGAACTTTATTTGGTGTTAATCAGAGTCACTTTAATTGATAACAGGTGTGTATCCAGGAAGATTGAATGCTGTAATTAAATCAAAAGGTGCTTCAACAAAGTATTATTTTAAGGGTGTGCACACACAAAAACATATGCAACCAGCACATTGTACATTTTTTTTATTTTTAATTTTTTTCCCTAACAGATTTGTTTGTTTTTCAGTTGAATTGTACAGGTTATAGGTCACATTAAAGGTGGGAAAAGTTTTGAAATGATTTATTGTGGTCTCATTTTTTTATATCACAAAAACCTGGCATTTTAACAGGGGTGCGTAAACTTTTTGTATCCACTGTATATCTATATACATGCATATCTGTCTGTCACTATCTCACTCCCTCATATACATAGTATAGCTATCTGTAAGTATTTTTAAACAGATTTATAGCTATATATATAAAGATACAGCTCAGTCTCTTTCCATATAGCTACATAACACATATATACATATCATGCACACACCCAGCTACATTTATATATACATCCCTGTTATATACATAAATATGTGTGTGGATGTATATATTGCCTTACATACCCTAATAATGGTGGGTAAAGTTGCTCTATCACACATCTATAATGTTGATCAAATGATCCAAAGTAAGGGCTCAACAGTGCATAATGCACTTACCAACAGACCCCTGTGCCTGCTGGGTGCCACCACATAAACAGCAACAGGTGAGCAGGTGGTGTAATGTATAATGTTGTCTACGCATGCATAGATAGGGCACATTGTTCCTGCCCAAAAGCTTGCCCATCCAAGTGTAAACAGCCACATATGGCCATACTGGTAACTGTAGACACATAGCTAGGATAATAACAGTTATCCCACTGCTAGGATACTAGATGCAGATAACAGTATGAAGCAATATCACTCTGTAGGCCACAGATGCTGTTCACACAAGCCTAGCTTGTATAATCCACAAGTAGTTTGCCTACAATCACATAAAAACAAACATCAGCTGTGTTGCATGCAATAAGTATTGTGATCTATAGTGTGTAAGACTAGATAGGTAGAGGTTCTGATTTCACTCCAAGCTACTTGGTGCATGCGTGCGCGCGCGCGCGTGTGTGTGTGTGTGTGTGTGTGTGTGTGTATATCTCCCTGACAAACAACTGAGAATCCCTCATTGGCTATCACACTGCAATGTTTATGCACTTTTTGACCCTGTAAGTTGCTGCTGGCTTCCAAACTACCCTCTTCTACAAGGCCTCATGATATCATCTACCTTAAGACTACCAGCTGCCATTGTTGTATCAGACTTAAGCTGTGGTGCAGTTTGTAAGACTAGATAGGTAGGGGTTCTGATTTCACTCCAGGCTACTTGGTGCACATGTGCGTGTGTGTGTGTGTGTGTATTCACCTGCCAAACAACTGCAAATCCCTCTTTGGCTATCAAACTGTAATGTTTATGTACTTTCTGTCTCTGTACGTTGCTGCTGACTTCCAAACTGCCCTCTTTTACAAGGACTCATGATGTCATTTACCTTTAGACTACCGGCTGCCATTGTAGTATTAGACATAAGCTGTAGCACATGTGATAAGTGTTGTGATCTATAGTGTGTAAGACTAGATATATAGGGGTTCTAATCTCATTCCAGGCCACTTGGTATGTGTGTGTATGTCCATATGGCATAAATATGATCACCTCAGTAACTTAAAAAGTGGTATGGTATTGCAATATTTTATTTGTAGCAGCTGATGTGTCCCTCCAAATGCCTGACAACTAGGCCTGCTGATGTCATCAAGCATAATATGTCCTAAAATTATAGCACTAGCAGACATGAGGTGTGTTGCGTGCATCACATGTTGTGATCTGTAGTGTATACCATTACATAGGTAAGTGTTCTAATCTACATACAGCCAACTTGCACAATGTGTGTGCTGTGCCATGTTCTGCAAGCAGTAATTGATGTGGTGCTATCTTCAATGTAGCCATGTTTGTGTGTGTAGCTGTTAGAACATTTTACATCAGCTTATGGAATCATAGGATGTTTGAACTTCACTAGCATAATGACCATACAGCCCTCACAATCGTAGACAACTGTATACCCTTATTTACATGACCAGCACATATTGCCCCAGTCCATGAGGGACACAGGCAAAAGCCCTGTGGTGAAATGATGGTCACCCAGCTAATCATAGAGATGGAATGTGCTGAGGTGCACCGATATGCTGTGCTTGCCATTAGCCAGGGTTCCATTTCAAAGGTGTGTTAAAGTTAGACAAATCTCTCCTATCAGCATGTATTACTAATGTCACATACTAGGTTAATGTCCTTAGAGTGATTAATCCATCTACTATGCCACCTACAGATATGCAGCATTTACAATCAAGCAGTATCACACATTGCCTGTATGCAAGACAGAGATCACCTCTGAGTAGTCTATATGCCACAGGCTACAATGACACTCATTTCAGATGATCCCCATGGAACACATACTGAAGACGTGAGGTGTCCTTGTGAGGGTCCAAACTGTTGTTTGCAAGTGCCAGTACTGCTTGGAAAGGTCCATTACCAAATGACCATTGTACTCAGATATTGGCATGCTGAGGGAAGAGTACATAGAGATTATGAGTATGTCAATTACAGGTGACTGTGCCTTCAGCTGTGATATATGATTCCCATCATACCACTGGGGATACATAGTGTAAACCTGTGTGGCCAGGTCTGTGTTCCCAGTTCTTTTACCCTTGAGTATGTACATCATATGTTAGGATTGATGTCCTATTTACCAGGTTCACAGGTGTTACTAATGGAAATGATATTACATATATATTTGCATGGAGTTTATGGCCATTTCTATGTCAACAGGCATTTGTTCATCAATACCCTCTTGTAAGATATTGACATTACTCGCAGACTCCATGCATGCTCATAGCTTGCAGGCATCAGCCAACACTGTTAGCCACAGACAGCCAGTATTCACTTGTATTGTGGTTAAATGGATTCCAAGCAGTACAGAACCCAGGACTGAGCCCTGTTGAACACTGCTGCTTACAGCTCAGATATTGAGGATGGATGTCCCTATGCTGAGTATGCGTGCCATTAATAGGCCATTTAGTGACCCCTACAATGATAGTACCATGGATGCCTAAGCGGGTGCTTTGTAAATGACGCTTGAGTAGAGGATATAGTCAGATGGCTTGGGTCAGTCCAGGGTTGTATACCCTGATGTCCCCTTACCCAGGTCTTTGGTGACTGCCTCGAAAATGTCCACCATGTTTAACAGTCATGATCCCCATCAGACATCCAAACTGTGTACATTCAACTGTTTGTAGATCACATATATGTGTGCTGGTCAGCTCCATGATGACTGACCCTGTGGCCATACAGATATGGATACTCAGACAAAGAGGCCTATACTTCTTGTGGTCAATGCATATACCACCTCTGTGCAAGGTTATAACAGTTGCCATTTTCCAGTCAGCTGGGGTGCAGCCAGTGGTTTCAGCATGATTGCAAGGTGTTCCAATGGTGGAGTACAGACACATTATATGTGGCATCATTATGTATGAATTCACTGACAATCTGGGCCTGTCCTTTGAGGTTGCACATGTAACTACACTGTGCATTGTGGTTCTGCTTTATGTGGGTGGCTAATCTTGTCACTTACTGTGTCTACACAACATCACAACAACACTATGTGCTTGTTTTAGCTGAAGAGGGTGTGCCTCTATTTTTTGGGGGGCACCCTCAACTCAACTCTCACACAGCAATATCCGCCTCTTATTGTATAGCCTGATAATGACAGTTGTTCACCAGGCAGGTTTGTTGTGCCATGAGGAGCCTGTGTTCCCCCTTTCAAGTACAGCCGAGTTCATGCAGCTGTAATGCTGCTGGAATAATGCATGGGTGTAGAGCTCTGCATACTTGTCTGTCCCATATGAGGGGGTGAGGTACAGTCAAGCTATGTAAACTATCCCACAGGAGATAATAAATGGCTTTGTTGAAATATATGTCTTTATTGTTTGCGGGGACTGATCTGTGGTCAGATCCCACCAGGGAGGACCTCACATTGTGGGGCTGCAGTGGTCACCCATATTGGTAAACACATGCTGCAATACATTGGTTCCCCTTGTGGGGATGTCATGGCACTGCTTCAGGGCATTGTAGTTAAAGGGAGAGTGTCAAGATTCCCTGCAGATCTCATTGTTTTGATTAAGCTGGTAGGTCAGGTGATCCTATTGTTTACATTCAGACAGCTTTTAGTGTGATGGCTCAGGTTTCAGTACCTTGGGGGAAGGGTAACTTAACTCTTCAGGAAATCCTAACAGTTTCCTCTGTGTGCTCATTTTATTTACAGCCCCATGCTGATAGTAAAACCATATCACTACACTTAGAAATGTAGGGAAGAAGTGCTTATATGAGCTACTGTTTTTTTTTTTTTTTTTTTTGCATCTTTCACTTTGGAGGCAGACACATAAATGTGATTTTTTTTTTTTATATTTTCTGCAGCACACTTGTTTGGAAGTACATCTAATGGAAAAAGATGTAATGGATTTTACTGCTCATTGATGTGTTTTACATAATGTCCTACTGCTGTTTGTTATATGAGAAAAGAGCACCACAACTATGTCCCTAGATGAGCAGTACAGGATGCATTACTGTTGTTGGAAGAGGACTAATCAGAATGTGATAGAAAAAAAGGTGCACTGTTGCATTAGAAGCACTTTTAAAATAAAAAACT